>NC_081379.1:26060893-26363923 GCF_030684315.1 Stegostoma tigrinum
TTAGTTGGGAAACAGGAGCCCGGATATGTAAAACATCATGGTTTTTTTGCCCCAAAATTCTTCATTTGGAGTGACAAGGCACTCAACAACGGCCACACCTAACATAACTGAATATTAAAAGACTACCTCAGTTCAGAGGCTGCTGCTTGGCAACCTTCAGCACCAATCTTAGGGTTTTTCCAAGTTAGTTTGTCCAACAACTAAACCAAAACTCAATCGCAGTTATTGTTAAAAGGTTTTCTGGGCACTCTCCAGGTTGTAATGTGACTTTTGTAAATAGTGGGCAAGCTGCTTTTTCTTTAATCTTTTGGCTTTTCGTTTCCTTTAAAGCACAATAAACCCCTCTCTTCCAGTTTCCCATTGCTCAAAATGATCGCTAACATCAAATACAGGGCAATGATTTTTCCAAGTCAATTTTGGATTTTCCAGCAGCATAAGAGATTGCAATATCCAGTCTGTTTAGTACATCTGAAAAGTTATCTTACAAATGAACCACAATGTTGAAGCAGGGCAATCCAGACATACGTAAACTCAGGCATAAGTCATACGATAACCTCATCACATTACCTTAGATGCAATGGTTTTGCTAAGTCACTGGTGTGCCTTGTCAAGGTGCTTACCATGGCGTTAATGGTGGCTGAACAGGATTTTGCAAGACTAGGCTACACTCAAGAGCTACACATCTGGGAAAAGGCTTAATGTCACCAGAGATCATGTACGAAAGGCAAGTTAGGATAATCTTGCCAAGAAAGCACATGTCCAATTTCCCCAAAAGGAAAACAAGGAAGAATGAAAAACAAAGAATGAACATTACCAATATGCTGGTGCGGAACTACCTAATCTACGCATAGGACAGAAAATCAAGAGTCATACATATTATCCACAGAGGTATCTAAAGTGGGCAGCAAGCGTAGAATATACAAAAGTCATAACACCTAATGGAACACACTGGGGATAAACAGAAGCCAAATCAGGGATACACCAAATGAGTGGGAGAACATCCTAACAACAGACACAAACATGCAGCAGATCAACATATATGTATGTTGAGAACAACCAAGTGAGAAGTCTAAAACTCCAGGAGGCAGCAATGGCACAAGGTTCAGATGGATTATACAGACTCCAATTTAAACTCATCAAGTTTTCAATTCTTGTTTCTGTTCGTGTTTTTTGCAGCTACTTAAGGTATATACATTTTCACTGTTGGTACATGGCATTTTATCTTGGGGGCAGGGGAGGCAGGTGGAAAAAAGGGAATGATCTACTTTCGGGGATAAAATGACTCAATGAACAGGATGGCTCTAATTGGCAGCAACCATGAGGACTCCTAGCATCAGCATGATAGGCTAAGGATGTGTAAGTAGTTGCTCTGTAACTGCAATTGTGTTTGTCTATTCAGCTAAGCTGTTTGGGACTTCCAAATAAATTGAGCCTCTGTTGCTTACCAATCCGGTATGACAGTAATAATTCTATGTTAAGGAAAACAATACAATACGGAAAACTTTCAATTTCTGTTGTCTATCAACTTGTTGATTAAGATTCCCATTGTTCCCTGAACATCTATTCAACGCCCTAACCATCCCATACAGGAATTAAATTTAATGCTTTTCCATCTGCTATTAAATATATGTAACCTCATGCTACAGAATCAGCACACATTATATTGCTGTGATGCCATTTAGAATGTTTCAATGTTGTTTAAGTCAGCCTTTTATCTCACCAGTAAAAATATACTTCTCAAAGCGCAGGTGGCTAATTCCAGTTATCATATGATCAGCTTTCACGTGTTGCTTAAAGTCACATTCAATTTGGTAACGTTCGCAAGCCTGGAGTTCTCAGGCATCGATCTTCTCCAGAGAGATACATGATGCAAGAGAATTCAATTTAAAAATTAAATCTGTATTGAATGACATTTGTATTTGATGCAGGAACACCTATTATTGCAATCACATTTTCTAACACAGGATTTGGAAGCTTTAACCTAATTACATAAAACCGTAAGAATTCAAAATACAGCAAGTAATAGTTTAAAAAAAATTTGAAGGATGGGCAATCTTTTAAAGCCAAAGTAAGTGGGAGAAAAAGGAATTTATCCATAAAGCTATGCCAATTTCAACATCGGCTTAATGGCTGGGGCAAGTGGGTGGAGAAAAGGAAACTTTAAAAAGTGCATGAAATTAACATTGTTACACCAGATTTCTGTATCAATTTTAGTGCAACAGTGATGTAACTAATAGAAGTGTATTCAAACTCACCCCCTCTTTCTTGTTCTGCCAGAGAAGTTTACGTTTCTTCTCTTGCTCTGCAAACTTCATTGGGTTGACAGCAGTTGGGTTGTAGTAACTAGGCACCGCTATGCCAGTTTCAGCCAGTGCCTTTGCTTGGAGTGCTGCCATCTGTGCAGCCATTGCAATCTGAGGTGTAACTTGAGTACCAGATGCCAGGAGAGCAGCAACATTGAGAACTGATCCACTACTAACTGTTAAGACATCAGAAATATAATTATGCATATTTGCTCAGACAAATTCAACTGCAAATAGCATATATACGCAGATGTATCAAGTAGTTAACGAAGTGTGGTTAAGAGGCAAAGTCACAGTGACTGCTCTTCAGTTCTTGGCAGCAACTGACAACAATGTGGCTCAGAAACAAATTGCAAACCCCAATGAAACTCCAGTCACAATCACACATGATGTATGAGGTGGTTCTTTAAATCTGAGACATCTTAGACCCTGAATATTACTGTCAAGATTTCTCAAAACAGTATCCTTGGTCACAATATCTTCTGCTGCTTCATCAATAACCTTCACCATTAGAAATAATCTTTGCTGATGATTTCAAAACATTCAACTCCACTAATAATTCTTCACACAGTAACATGATCTATTACAACTGGAACCACATCCAGATCTGGGCTTAAAAATGGCAATTTTCATCCTGTCTACATTTCCTGGCTGGGCCACTATCAAAGTGTAGCTTTACTACTTCTCAGAAAGTGAACTCTGCCAGTCACATAAATTCCATATCCAAAGAAGCATTTCATGGGACTGGGAATTCTGCAGTAAGCAGATCACCTGAAAATCTCTCACCAGCAACAAGGAATCTTTCTGGTGTGTGATGGAATATGCTCTCACTTACTTGAATTGGTAAAGCTACAATTAGGCTCAAGATACTTGACAACATCCAGAAAAGATCAGTCACTCAATGTGATTGGTATCTTACTCAGTAGTCTAATCATCCATTCCTTCATAAAGCAACTGCTGCGTGCATTATCTACATGTTGCACTGCAATATTATTACCTAGTTCCTATGATAGCAACAAGAAAAGGCTCACCTCTGCAAGAGACAAAGACAGCACACACATGCAAATACTACACCGTTAAATCTCAAACCATCCTAATGTGGACATGCACTTATGCTCCTTCAGTGCTTCTGAACCAAAATCTTATGATTCCTACACAGCACTGCAGGAGCACATACAGCGCCATCCTGACATTCCTGAGTCAACTAGACATTGGTGATAAGTACTGGCTATGCCTTCAACACTCACCTTGACAATGAAATAAGCAAATAAACACACGCACGCGTGTATATACACACACACACACACACACACACACACACACACCTGAAAACCATCACATAGGAACAAAAAGGCTAATGGAATGTTTGCTTTTAACTCAAAAGGGGTTTGGATGCAAAAATAATGCTGGAGGACTTAGTATACTAATGCCTTGTATTGACCCCATATGGAATACAACATTCGGTTATAGGGACAAACAAAAGAAAACCGATCTCGGAAGTGAGTAAACTCGGATACAATGACTTAATCTGGGATTTAAAGAATTAAAATTACAAAAATAGATGGCACTGATTTGGTTTGTATTTTAAATGTAGAAAGTTGACAACTAACTTATATTTAAGATACAGACACAAACTATTTATTCAAATTGGGAATTCAGAGGGGGGATAATCTTCAAGTCTGAAATTGGCAGCAGCAGGATTAGTCACCAGCTAAAGATGGAATTGGGAGAGAGGGGTACAGGTGAACACTGACAAGTATTTCAGATCCACTGGTCAAAAACATTCTAACACTGCTCTTCAAGATGGCTAACAAAGTAACTTTATTTGCAGTATGATTGAACGTTCTGCGATCTAACAATAAGTTCCTTGTAAATCAACAATGAAAAGATAGATCACATACAGGAATCTCTGGTAACAGTGGTATTGAGAGATTAAATTCAAATGTGATTGGCAAAATCAATACAGGTATCAAATCCAACCATGCAAAAATATGATATCTTTAGCATTTAATTTTAATTAATTACTTTGTTTTTAAAAACAAATGCATTAGCACGGTATAACTCTAGGTTAGCTATCAGTTTCCAAGTACTGCTCCACCCAGCAGCCCTGACATTTGACCCGAACTGTTCACAGTCCAGGCTGCCTGACCTGTAATCCAACAATATCCAAAATCTGAAACACAACCTTGACTTCTAAGTTGCCATATTTGAAGCACATGCACTTTTATAATAGTGAGATATTAAGTTTTCCTACCTGTCGGTTGGTTGACACTTCCAAGGGATCCATTAGTTGTATCTGTTGAAAATAAATACTGCTTATTTTCTTGTTCTATTCACCCAGCGGGCTTTTTCCAAAAATCCAATTTAAATGATTGCAGTTACTGCTTTGGATGCATATTTCAGTTCCTGACTTCTGTGACATATATGTAATAATTATCAAAAACCACCATGAGGGGATGTTCTAGTTTTAACAGGCTTATTTCTTCAATTACCACTCACTTCTTTTATTTCTGACAACCACAGAACCGCCAAATGTCGATAAATTAGGAACAACTTTCACAATCTTTAAATTTCAGTACTTTCAAACATCACCTATAAATTGATTTGGAAAGAATGGGGAAAAAGGGAGACTGTAAAACAAATACTAACAATCAAATAAATTACTGCTACATTTAAAGTCAAGAAGGAATGTTTCCAATATTACTCTCAGACCACCTATTTACTACATTTCCCTAAGTGCTAAAGTATTAGGTAACACAGAATCTGATGCTGTTCAATTCTAGTTTTTGAACAAAGTGACCAATGGTGGTCTATCAACTGATGACAATGTTAAAAATCATGGCTATGACTTTTAAACGTAATTGAAGCAAGTATACAAGAACATTTACAAGAATAATTGTACATTTTGCACCCCCACCTTATTTTAAGTACATTGCACAAAGAAAATAAGACCCCACCTCAGAGGTGAAGGACATTTCTCACTTGCTTTCTTAAATTTCAATTCCAAAGCTGATTTGCAATTCTGAAAAAGTACTATAACAGAACTTTGCAGTGAAGACCTATTTGCCATCTAACTTCCTGGAAGCCAGTGACAAGATTTATGCTGCGAAGCCTAAAACTGCAGGGGATTTTGTTTGAGTTTCAAACATACTGTGGAGATAAAGAAACTGCTCGTCAGAATCAATTTTTGAAATGAAACAAAAACTGCCTTACTGCAGTTTGATATCAAAGCTTTACATTTATCTCCATAATTTTAGTTGCTAGTATTATTTCTACAAATCTTAAAATTACTGGATATTGTAATACATTAAGAATTACCTGCAACATCTGTTTGCTCCACTTTTTGCTTCTCCAATAGTTCTTTTTCTTTTTGCTCTTGCAGCTTCTTTGCTCTTTCAAGCCTGTGATGCAAACCATAAGAAGTTACTAAATACTTAGCCAAGACTCGTGACTTCCAATGTATCTAAATTTTAATTTTAGTCGCTCACTATGGTCGTTCACAGTTAGTGCTATATGCTTCAAATAAGGCGTAGCACCTTTTTATTTAACTTGATAAATAAACCATTTTTTTGTTTAATATACTCAGGCCACAGAGAGAAAAAGTGATGGCTGGTTACCCCTCTTGGGAGGAGTTTTACTTTTTTCATTAGTAAACATGCCATCAGGAAAGCTTATCAAGAAATTTTTATGAAACTCATTAATGATTAGCTATTTCTATGAAACGGTCACCTCTTGCCTTTATTCACTGATTAGAGAAAAAGGGTAGGTGAAGAGTACATAACTGTTAATTAGTCCCAAGTTCAGCTTTGCCAGGCAGATGAGCCAGACAAGTGGAACATTTCATGAGCATCCAGTTACATTACTTCTGCAAAACAGACATCAACCCAGATTTAATCCGTTTCAAGAGCCACCAAGTCAGCTGTGAGTGTTATTCGACCTTACATCAGATTTAGGAGTGTAGCATATTTTCTCATTATTGGAATTCATAACTTCCCCATGAGTACATTATCGTGTGGAAGCAATGTGTACAACAGGCACAGGAAAAGCAGCTACCTGGTCTCTAAACTGTAGCCAAAAAAAAACTTTGTGCAACAAAAACACAAATTTCACAAGCAACTTTAATCAAAACTGAACTTCTCTTGGGATAACACTGTGCAGCTAGAGGAACACAGCCGGCCAGGCAGCAGAGAACAGGAAAGTTGACATTTTGGGTTGGGACCCTTCTTCAGACCCTTTTACTGAAGGAGGGTCCCAACCGAAAGTCAACTTTCCTGCTCATCTGATGCTGCCTGGTCTACTACGTCCCTCCAACTCAACAGAGTTCTCTGACTCCAGCATCTGCAGTTCTTGCTACTTCTTAATTTGAGGTGCCAAAAGAGATAGCACTTTCCAGTACTTCCACTGAGGTTATTAAATGAAAAACTAACTTCACAATGTTCTTAAGAATTAAGGTATCTGCAAACAGCCTAATAAATACAAAACTCTCAATAAATTGGCTGGCTTTGAGATTTGAGGTAAGATCATAAGATGCATAGATAGTTGATGGATAACATTTTTAGCATTGCTTCAGGTAGAATGCTCATGTTTGCAAACAGAACACCTGTATAATCGGTCTCCATTCATACAACAGAAAAGATTTACACAGTTAATCTGAAGCATTTGGCTTTGTGATGCTGTAAATATTCAGCACAATCTATCAACCCACTTTGATGAAGAATTATATGGAGCACTGTCCTAGAGGATAAAACCATCCATTCCAGACACAGATTGAGAATTGCCACCTCAATCTTTATGAGACTTGCACTGTTGAGCAGCTGCTAGGTCAGAAGTTAGACTTAGAAATTATCCGTAGCAGAGACATGAAAAATAATTTTCCGGGCTGTAAGATATTCAGTTAAATCACCCAGAATGCTATGTACAAACGTTGCTAATCGAAAAGGTGCCCCCCTGTCCAATGCTTTCAATTTGAAGACCAATAGGCTGATGAAAATAAATCACAGAAAATTTATTGGTCTATCAAAGTACAGAACAAAGGCATAAATATGATTTACTGAAAACCCATTTTACATAATGACACCTCTAACAGTAATAGAGCGCAAACCTATAAACCTCATCCTCTGTTCTTTTCTTCTGGCCAATCAGTGCTACCTGAAGATTAGGAAAATAGGTGAACAATGTTGAGATGTAGCTTAAAGTAAGGCATCTCCCATTCAAGTCAAACATGAGGAGAAATATCTTCTCCGAGGATCAGTAGTTTTTGGAATTTTCATCCCCTGACAGCGCTGAAGACAGTGAATATATTTAAGGCCGAATTCAAATGAATTTTGATCTGCAAAGGGAGTCAAGGGTTTTGAGGCAACAGCAGGAAAACAGCATGATAATAGCAGTACATCCAGTTTAGCCACTCTCTTAGTGAATGGTGGAGTAGGCATACGGGGCCAAATGGCTTATCCCTGTACTTATTTCTTATGATCTAACTGCTTTTCTCCTTCTCCTAAACAAGCCTGCGAAATGAAAAATTAAAACAAAATTAGTCAGCAGCACAATATGTTCTTCAACCTACAATAAAAATAGAAAATACAGGCTTTAGCACTTTGTTTTCATTTCAGATCACCAGCATTCACAACTTTTCTTCACCTGCCGCTTCCCCCCCCCACCACATATTTTCTCATTTTAAAGCGATAGTAAAAAAAAAAGACACTCCAAAAATATTACAGGGCTGCATTGGACCAAACAAAAAACCGGAACCAAAGTTGAACTGATTAAAAAATAAGGAAGAGAAATTACCTTCGGGCCAACGCTTCCTGAGCGTCCATAGCAGCATTGCGACCCCTGAATACTGGGGGCGTTCGACTACGACTTCTGCTTCTACTGAACTTGTGTTTTCTTTTTTCTCTGTAACAAATATTTATGATGATTTTATTCACAAGAGCAGCACATCAAAATGAAAATTCAAAAAACCCAAAAGAACTGTGGATACTGGAAATCAGAAACAAAAACAATTGCTGGAAAAGCTCAAGTCTGGCAGCATCTGTGGAGAGGAATCAGAGTTAACGTTTCTGGATTAGTGACCTTTCCTGAGAAGTCAGAACAGTTCTTTCAAGCAATTTTTCCAGATTGCTGCATACAAAATTTCCAAAAATAAATCAATTCAAGTTGTACTGCAGATTGCTTTTCTCTTCCTAGTGTACCACAAAATTGATTAATCAAGTTGTCAGTTTCTGACTCCAACGTCCTAGAAAATTTCTATATACATTCCACGTCTTTGTTTCTTGCAATTTCTTGTAAAAATGCGATGCAGGAAACTGAACGTGACATTTGAAATCTATTGAATCAAAAGTTGGAGATGATGTCAAAGACTGTTTAGAAAATAGCGTAGGCATAAATTAACATAAAAATGTACAATAGAAGCAAAGGATTTCTGGACCTTGGAAAGGCAAACTCCCTGGGGGAAGGGCTTCAAAGTATAACCCGAAGTGCGGATGGCCCCTTTTGATATTAAGCCCTCATGTGTGCCGGTTGATTAAAAGGTCCACATAATCAACGTGTAAACACACATTAAGTAATAGAAACATAATGCAAGGGGTATACCTATCACTATTACTTTGTTTACAGCATAAATTACAAATAATAATGCAAATTTGCCTTGAATAAACTTACTGGCAGAAAGGCTTCTTACTCACAATGACTTGGACATTGTTGAGAATGTGACAGTACGGCAAAGTCCTAGTATTTCAACGACATATTTTTGCTGCTTTATTCAAAGTGCTGACTCAAGGTCAAAACAACGTTTGCTATACTTTAATCTGTCAGTACCCTCCCAAATTCATCATCCTCTCAAAGGCCTTGACAATCTTAACAGCCGGTGGCGAGAACTAGTCACAACAGGAGACCTGGGGCTGACGCGGCGTTTTGGAAAGCTTTACAGGAACTTGACTTCGATAAGCTATGGCCCTACATACAAATCCAAAATTCCTTTGTGCCTTTTTAAAACTGTTTGCTCAGTTTCATCTACCACTTCCAAAGGCTGTAAGCAGTTTCTAAATATGTTACTGTTCTGAAAAGAATCCCCAATTCTCTAGTCACTCCATACAAATGGAGCATTTAATCTCTTCCATCCCCGCTATCAAACCTTTATAATCTTACTGCAGTACAACTCCTGTTTGTATGTCTGCACCGTCTAAAACTTCATGATTGCATTTCCTGCTGTCTGTTCTAATTTTTTCTATTAAAGTGAATCAGTTCGTACTGTCACCGCATTAACTTATTATGCAGATTAAATTTATCTATTTCTTCATTCGACCAGTGCTGCTGCCAGTATCTGCTACCGTGCTCCACACAGTTTACTACATTTTCTACTTTTGTGCCATCAGCAACGTAAACATTCAAAAACAGTGGTTCCAACCCAGACTGCTGAAGATGACCAATCTTCTTTCCTTGGTCTGAAGAGCAGTCACAACATTTAACTCACAACTATGTACATATCAATGCAGTCGCTGACCAACATTAATCTTTTCTGGCATTGCACATTAATGGAGGAGATCAGGTAATCCTTACGTATGCTGTTACAAATCCATTATAAATGCAAGCACACCAATTTATAATGGAATAAGTTGACAGAAGGCATAAGTACTTTGTATTGAATATACACAATGTTTTATATATTTTCTAGTCTTTGAGAAATTAGCTATTCTCAACTGGTATAACATTAGTGGTGGTATAATTTACTGATGTTCTGGGAAAAACAGACACACTGCTCACCTCTAACCACCAAATGTACACATCTTGTAAAGACAATAATTGGTAGACAGTGAAGAATGTTCCCTAAGATCAAAGTGGGATCTTGATCGAATGGGTTAAATGGCTGCGAAATGGCAGGAAAGTTCAATCTGGATAGATGAAAGGTATTACATTTTGGTACAACAAACAAGAGTAGGGCTTATACAATTAATGGCAGGGCCATGGCTAGTGTTGTAGAACAGAGGAACCTAGGGGTGCAAGTATATCATCTTTGAACTTTGTGTCACATACAGACATGATAGTTATAAAGGCGTTTGGCACGCTTGCCTTCACTGATCAGTCGGTTGAGTATAGGAGTTGGGAAGGTCATGATGAGGTTGTAGAAGACATTTGGAGAGGCCTATTCTGGAATACTGTATGCAGTTCTGATCGCCCAGTTACGGGGAGTAATATCAAACTGGACAGGGTTCAGAAGAGATTTACTCGTATATTGCAGAGAATGGGAAGCTTGACTTACAAAGAAAGACTGGATAGGCTGGGATTTTTTTTTTTTCACTGGAGTGTAGGAGGTTGAGAGACAACCTGATAAGAGTTAATGGTAGTGACTTTCCCCTATGATGGGGGAATTTCAAGAGATTTAACAAACAAAAGAGATGAGGCAATTTTTTTTTTTAAAAAAGAGGGTAGCTTGTGTGCAGAATTAACTTCACGAACAAGTGGTGACTGTCGATATGATTACGTTCAAAAGACATACGGATAAGAACACGAAAAGGAAAAGTATGGAGGGATATGGGCAAGGTGCAGACACGTGGAACTAATTTAGTTGGGATTATGCTCGGCATGAACTGGTTGAACCAAAGGGTCTGTTTCCATGCAAGTTTCAGGTACAAGTCAAAACTTGCTGGAAGAGTTTTCACATGTCTCAGCATGTGCAAGAAACACTCAAAAGGTAAAAACCAATAATTATCTCTCTTGAGAGCACACATCACCAGAAGACGAGAAGTCTAATAGGAAAATATTAGAATTTAAAAACAGAATATCCAACTTGTTTATACTACAAGGAGGAGAAAGATAGACTTACTTGCTTCGGCTTCGACTTCTGTGTATCCTGTGCCTTGACCTTGATCTCGACCGAGATTTCAGGCGTCGTTTCTTTTCTCTGCTTCTTGAACGTCGGCCTCGGCTCCTGGAACGCCTGCCCCGACTCCTTGAGCGCCTTCCCCGGCTCCTGGATCGCCTCCCTCGGCTCCTGGATCGCCTGCCCCGGCTCCTGGATCGCCTGCCCCGGCTTCGAGACCTCCTGTCCCGGCTTCGAGATCGCTTGTCCCTGCTCCTCGAGTGTCTATCCCAGCTCCTCGAGCGTTTGTCTCTGCTTTTTGATCGTCTGTCTCGACTCCGAGACCTCTTTTCTCTGCTCCGTGAACGTGATCTCTTCTTTTCACGACTCCGATGTCGCCTATATGTTAGAAACGATATATACCTCAGGATTACAAAGAAAACAGTCATATGCTGCAAATAATTTCAATTGAATAGTTTTAGGAAAATGCTCAACCGCAACACTGACTAATAAAAGACAACCATTTTAATTTAACAGTTCTAAAGAAGCTCCAAAAAAAACCCAACTCGATTCAAGTAAACACGCAATACTTTTCAACATCATGCCATAGTAAAGTGGCACAGATATTATCCCAGGCAAGTCATTAAGCACATTGGAAATTTATCTGAACTCTGAAAACTTATATATTGAAATTATTAATACTGGCCTTTCTCTGGACCTGGATCTTGAATAACTGTGAGCTTTTGAAGTTTTTTTGTCTTTCCGTTTTGGCCTGTCTTCTCCATTTTCTGTTGAACCTAATCGCTCCCTCCCTTTGTCATGCTCCTTGTCACTTTGATCAGAAGATTTGTGTTTTTTGGTGGCACTTCTTTCTTTTATCTCCCGTCTTTGTTCCTGTTTTAAGAAGAAGTTGGTTCTTTCAGGAAAATAGTGCAACAAAAAGAGTTAGTATGGGTACTAAAATACAAAGATTTAATAGTGGGTTGTAAAAGCAACAAATCTTTGAATGTCTTAGAAGAAGTGAACTAACAAGCTATCAACATTCAATGCTTTTTACAACACACCAAACCCAAGAAATAGTTATCAAAAAAGTGTACACCAGTAAACGTTCAAGGGATGGAATAGCCTGCCCACATTCCAATCATTAGTCATCAATAACTATTCTGTAGGTATGAGATTCATCACTCCACAACATGTACTGCCAACACATAAAACCTCTCCAGCTGCGCTCAACCCAAAATGAACTTATTCCAAAGATCTCATGCCACACTTCTGAAATTTTCAAATGTCAATCACTAAGCATGTTTTACATGTAATAAGCACAATGCACTTAATCCAAATTTGTTATTTATCGCATTAGTGATTAGACCTTTTTGTTTGTTGTTTCAAAGACTTCAATTTCAATTGCCAGGCACTGTTCAGGTCCTTTCAACTAAAACAGCAAAACAGGTTGCATAATGCAAATATGTTACACTTTCAAGATCGGATCCAAAATCAGCGATATGCATACCTCAAAAACAGTACTGACTCTACAACTGGCCCTTCCTATGTCCAGTTCCTTGCACTTCACAACTCGGGCAATCTTTAGACTATCACCAACTATTTCCAATCAAAGTAGTTTTAATTCTGCGAGACTAGTATAAATGGAAGTTTTGGTCAAACACTAATATCAAAATGAAGCCAAACTTTTAGAGCAAAATAGTAACAGTAAATTACTAGCCACAAGATATGATTGTATTCAAGAGTTTCACATTTTCCGATTATAATGAAAAATATCAATCCTATACAGAATATTCCCCGTATTTAGAAAAAATTATTAAACGCAGAACAATTCACAGGAAGTAAACTGGCAAATCAATGCCTATTTTCTCTGCGATCGTGTCAACTAGGCTTTTTTCTTCAATTAAGCAAATTCAAACAACTACATTGTCAGATGCTTAAATCCACCAGCAATTTAGAAAATGACTCCAAACCATGTTGCATATCCCTGTTTCATGCAACTATAGTGTATAAAAATATATGTCTGGTGACTAATTTAAACAACTATTTCCTTAAAAAATATTTTAGAATTCTAAATAGTTTTGTGGTAGCCAATAATCACATTTCCAAAAATATTTCAGCCCATAACCAAAAAGGTCCAAACACCAACAGTTTATTACAGTAAAAATGTCACCTATGTGAAGTTATTTAAACAAAGTGCTGATACAAATATTTTGTATAGATTTTGGTACGGACATTTTCAACTTCTCAACATGCATACATAAAACTATAGGTCACAGTAAAATTACCTGACCTTTTACAGCAAAATACCTATCTATTTGGGGGGAGTATCCACGACCTGTGTATTATGCATTTAACCATTAAGTCACTGAAACGTGCAAAGGTACTTATGAGCAGCTTATTTCCTCCAGATCTCAGCAGCTTTTTATTCACTACAATATTGTTACATCTATTAGGTATCAGACCTGAAATCTGATTATAATTACAAACCTCTGTGCTGGACTCAGTCAGCAATGATGCTGAGAAAATATCTTTTGTCATTTGAAACAAAAATACCAGCAAGAGTTTCAAATAGCAAGGGCGAAACAAACACAGTTCTAGGCTAAAGCCCATCAAAATACTAAATATGCAATAATTAGGATATAATTTACAAAGCAACAGCAACATTTATCACAGGTTGGTCAATTCTTAGAACTTTGTAAAGTCAAATTGAAATATTTGGACATTTTCTTATTCAATGCAGTTTGCAGGGACAAAAACCCTCCCCTTCAAACCAAATTGAATTGACAATTGACTACCACAAACATAGCAGATTTGCTGGGTGATTCTTTCAAGTTACAAAGCAAATACGAGTGTGAATGGCTGATATTTACCTTTTCAGGAGGTAGACTTATATTTTTTGCTATTTGACTCTGCAGCGTCTTCTGCTCGCTGTGTCTCTTCGTGCATTAGCACGCTGAGTACGATTCATTATAGAAATGTTATCATGTGATCTATGTATACAAAGTAAACTTTCCAAACACAAAAATGCCAAAAATCTGTACCGATACCCTCCTAAATTGTAACTACTAAAATATTAAAATATCTGGTCAATTTTAACCTATTGAATATATTGTTCTAATTAGAACAGGGAGAAAACATTTATAGTCATATGCTTAGGTAGGATACAATACTTTGTCATGACAGCTAAGCAATTTTACTTTTGTATAACAAATTTTGGTACTTACCATCCTGTCAGTACTCAACAAATAAATAGTCAGCAGCACTATATTTAGTTCTTAAATTACTTATATGCTACAGAAAGTATTAATTACCTCTTTGCTTCTGCTCCGACTTTGCCTGGATCTCCGGCTTTCATTTTCTGGAAAATGAAAAACTACTACATGAACAAACTCAGTTGCAAAGACAATAGTGAGTCTTCATTACAATTGCAGCTTATTTATCCATGCATTGCATAATTTTAAAAAGATGTCCGAACGATCCAGAGGAATTGGTCACAAATTCACTTAAGTTCAGCAATTCAATCCAGAGGAAGTGACAGAAAGTTTTCAGTGTTTAATCTGGATTTGGTTTTGCAGCCTTGAGAGTGTTGCAAAACTGTCAGTCTAGAACCATTAGATAAAAAGACTCCAATTCAGTTTAGGTACTGATCTAATGAGTAATATTCTGACGACTGACCTAACAATCTCAAGTGCATCATGAATATCTACTAAACTATTGTACAGTATTTCAGACAAGCAAATAAAAGTTAGTGTGCAACTAAAATATACCTTTTATAAAAGGTACTAACAACGCGTAGCAAATATTTATCACTAGTTTTCTTTTAAGCAGCCTTACAAGAAAAAAAAAGATATTTCTCTTGGATATGGCTTGTAAAGTAATGGTGTATTATTCTTATTAAATTATCTATTTCAGCACTATTATCTTTGTAGGATTCTTACCTTCCCACATACTAAGAAGTATAAATGCAGAAAAAAGTTTCAGCTTTAACTGTAACTGTTAATTTAACCTATTAGACAAAGTATTTGTTAAAATTTATTGCAGGCAAATGTTTATGGCTAGTAATCCGAATGAAAACATCCTACAACACTATCAATTCAAGAATGCTACAGCTTGAAATTGTAGTATATTAGAAGGCCAATGTGCAGTATAATTCATAATATTCCCTGATGTCAGGTTACTTGTCACGAAAAGAACAAAGAAAATCATGAGTGTGTTGTGAGGAGAGTAAATTGATCCATGATGCCTCTACAACTTTGATGCAATGTTACATATTGACAGTCTAGAAATCCACGAAGAAATCAGCTACCCTATCAAGTAATGTCAGGAAGTAAGACCACCTAAACAAGGAAGAAAGAACATCATTGAGTGAAAACAGTCAACATGCAAATTGTAACAATTATTTTCCAATTTAAACTTGAAACTATAATTCCAACATAAAGGTTGAGTCTTATACATGAATAGGAACATTGTACACACCAGACTTCCGTTTCTTCTCCCTTGACCTTGATCTCGACCTAGACTGTTTCTTCTCCCCAGATCTTGATCTTGACCGAGATAGTTTCTTCTCCCCAGATCTTGATCTCGACCGAGACCGTTTCTTCTCCAGAGATCTTGATCTTGACCGAGACTGCTTCTTGTCCCTGGATCGCGATCTTGTCCGAGACCGTTTCTTCTCCCTAGATCTTGACCTTGACCGAGACGGAGACGGAGACTGTGAAGACTGGTGCTTGTAGCTTTTGGGAGATTTAGACGTTGCCAACTTGTCGCTTTTCTTTTCTGCATCCGAAGCATATTTTTTTACAATGAGTCCGTCCTGTTCAGCGTCACTTGCCTGTTGGTAGATTTCAAAAGTTGTACCTAAATTAACATTAATTTTCACAACATAATTTCTTGTTTTCCTCAGTTACATCTCCTCCTGAAACTGTTATTCCTTTTCAGAGGTATACCAGCACCATACATACAAATTTTTAGTCCAATTGGTTACTATACAAAGGACAATATTGATAATGCAATTAAACCATCTTACCTGATGGGGTGTTGTGGCTCTGGAAGAATCAGAAAGCTTGAGTTGGTATCAGGGCGAAACACAGCCATATCTTACCCAGTCCTAAACAAGGAGTTACTGGGTGACAATCAGGCACGGGAAACCTGGCTGAAATTCCTGTTGGGGCTGAGCCAGTTGTTCATATTACTTTTCTGGTTCAGATTAGCTCACTCAGCACAGACTGAAAATTGAAGTTAGGATGTGATCTATTTAATCACTTAGCTTGTTGAGGTAAATTTGCCGAACTACTATGGTAGCAGCTACCAAAGACATTTACAATGATAGCACCTATGTTTAGATTAGTACTGTTTATCAAAACTCAAGTAAAAGCAAAACAGGATTGGGGTCACTAGGAAGTAGTGCACACTCACCTACTGCCCCTTGCCCTTTTTCTAAAATAAATCATTGCGGAGAATGTAAATCTGTCTGACTGCCATCTCAACAAATTGAAAAATAGTAAATGCAGTCTCTCATCCTTAGAAGTGGACAAGGGATGAGCCCTCAAAATTACAGGCTGATTATTAGTTCAAGTACACAGTAACTGTTTGAGGTAGAACAAAGTCAGATTGAAAGGGATTGGAGTTCAAAATGGAAACTTAGGGCTGATTATTTGACTGGAGTTTCTTTTGACGATGGATGGGCAGATAGAGAGTCTGGAAGTAAAAGTTATCTACCCAGTTTCAGGAAGTCACTGGCCCACATAACAAACTGATTCACATTGGATGGATGGCAAATATTAAACTGGATTAATCCATGGCTGAAAGATAGACAGCACATGCATCACTGAAACAGCAGAGACTAACAGCCCGGCAACTGTTAACTTCAAGTCTTTATAAATTCCCAAAGATGGAATATTTTTCAAATTTCTGTTTGTAAGAAGTGATATTGCATGTCTAACGCAGAGACCAATTAAGTTAATCAGTGCACAATAATTCAAAGAAATTGCTGCAGGTTGAAGCAGAGAAGTGACAAATGAACTTTGACAAGACTGAATTCAGGACTTGGAAGTGACAGCATGGATTACAATTTAAACAGGAGCACAGATAGTTATCAAAGAGTCTTCACAATATTTATTTAGGCAAAAATCTGCTTCCTGAATCACCAGGGTATGTGCAAAGATTATCCACTATGGGATGCCAATCTCTCCGGATGATGGAAGATAGGGTACACCAGTAAGAGGCCTTTAGGATTTTCAAATAACATGAATGAAGGAAGCTTTTTTCAATTGGGCTGGGGAATGAAGGACTAGGTAGCATTTCAGAATGAATTAAATTAATTTGCATTCATTATATATAGCTAGTCCAGGTAAGACAAACTTTGTCCTATAAATTCAAGAATTAGTTGCAGGACAGACTCCTGCAGACTTCCTGTTTGAGAAGGGCTGTAAGGCCGAATTTTTCCCTTTATTTTTCTAATTTATACCCAAGATCTTATATCTTTGTACCTAAGATGGCGCTGGAAATGGAGACTTTGTACACTTTTGCTATACTTCATGCATTCTTGTACATAAGTACATATAACAACAAACCGAATTTTAAGTTGAAATGGCAATTTTAAAACAAATGTCACTGTAAAGAGACAAACCTCCAAAGCTTTGACTTCAACTCACGAGACAAGAGCAAAAACGTCAAATTGCAAGTCACTAAAACGTGTAACACATCTGGGAATTTGCCTTTGACTGGCTAAGGCTCTGCCACGAGGAAGTCTTGGCTTCCCAGGCTCACAGCAGGTGCTTCAATAAAAAGGTGCAAGGCTTGGATTTGTTCCTTTTCTTTGTAGAAATAACAAAAGAGGTGGCTTGAAAGAAGCATAAACAGCAAGTGTGTGGCTAGGTTAAATAATTTGCTTGTGTGATGTGTGTGTCTGGCAGATATCATTAGCAAATATGCAAAGATAACTTGGAAACACGCTACAGAAAATGAGCCATTTACCATGATACCCGCATTGTAAAAATTTCTCAGAGTGCGGTCTAGAACAGAATAGTACAGCACAAGAACACACCCTTTGGCCCACGATGTCGTACCAAAAATTATACCGTATTAAACTAATCCCTCCTGCCTGTCCTTGGTTCATATCCCTCCATTTCTTGCATATTCATGTGCTTATCTAAAATGTCCCTTAAGCACCCCGTCTTATCTGCGTTTATCATCACCACTCTTAGCAGCATGTTGCAGACTCCTACCTCTTAGTAATTTTGAAAAAGATCAATTGTTTTGGTAAAAAGTCTTTCAATTACCAGTGCAATCATGCTTTCCAGAGCTTAAAGCTGGCATTCAATACATAATATATTAATAATTGGCATTTTACAGCACTTTAACTTATTGGAGCACCATGATTTTCCTATAAATAAGCATCAAGGTTGTTAGAGTCATCAAACCCCCATCATAGCCATTTTGCATTTGTAGTTTTCAGCAGCGTAGTATCATCCTAACACAAACCATTTTCCTTACAATGCATTCATCAACTCTACCATGTTTCTGTTATCCAGTGTCTCTTGCTAGAAGTGCATTGGCCTTCGACAAGAAACTTGGCATGAAATCCCCTCCTCTAATCTCAGAGTTAACAGTTTAGATTTCTATGTTTTTGAAATGCTGTTTTCAGACTAACGTAAAAATATCTTCATAAAGATATTGGATCTGTTAGAATGTAAATAACCATTGAGGTTTATAAAATAAAAGTAAATATGTGTTTATGGTATATTTTTAAAAAGCAACACATTCTTTTTCAACTTTGCTTTTTCAAAAAAAATGTATCTCACCTTATGAAATGGTGGGTTTGTCTAACTACATGCTGGAAATAATCTAATTTTAAGAAAAAAAATGGCAGAGTGTGGGACGTTTTACATAAGGATAGCAGAAAATGCTCATCTCAGATAAGTACACTAAAATTAAAGCCAGGCTCGCCATGAATTTAGTCAAAAGTAGTCAAATAATTTATTACTCAGGAGACTACGTTTTGTGATTCGAACACATACTCCAGGGCCCAACATCCCACTGGCGCTTTCGTCGGTTCTCCAACCTAATTTAACACGATCCACTGAGCTGAGAAGATCGCAAGAGCAGTGTGGGCCTTAAAAGCTTTCAGCTGAATAAACCCATATTTTTTAGAAATCTAATATTGCTTTCGCGCATTATGTACATAAAGCACGTTGGGACAAGATAACAAGTTGGATATCCTGACGGCCCTTCCATTAAAAATAACGTGCACAATAAATAAACTTACAATGCAGCGACTCATCATCAAGTTTTCAGCACAGCAAGCCAGTGGTTTAAGCAAGTTATCAAGGCAAGATAAATAAAAGCAAAACCGGATTCTCCCATGTGTTAAATGAGCAAGTGTTACTTTGATATGATGTGGAAAGAGTTTCATCCCGATGTCGTTTATATTTAAAGAGACGAATGTTCCAGAAAGAAAGAGCATTTCCAAGATGGCGCCAACCGCCATTTTCTACTCAACGACTGTGCTACCGCACCACCCGGTGCTGACCTCGGGAAAATCCCGAATTTATCACATAGACTAGGGATATGAATGTTATTTATTTCATAATACTCACCGCCATATTCCCAAGCGTTTTCGTAAGAGAAAAGGCCGTATGTCCGCCGCCGATACAGTCAACAGCCACCTCCCAGACGACAAAACACTCAGTGACGAACGACCTCCTCGCGCTGGTGCATTGTGCGCACGCACTGACCCACCTCCACAAGCTCGTCATTCCCAGTCATTTCATCTGAACTCAAAGAACATCAGCTCTTGAGGGCTGTTGTTGATTTTCAGACTATTTGACAATACATTTCGCTCTCACGGATTTTTGATAGTATCCTGCAACTGCACTCAGTATACACAACAATAATTTCACACTATAAAAACGTTGACTGTCTCTCCACGTGCTACCTGGTCGGCTAATTATTCCAAACACATTGTGTTCTTATAGAGATAGCAAGAACTGCAGATGCTGGAGTCAGAGACAATGCAGCGTGTAGCTGGAGGAACACAGCATGCCAGCAGCATGAGAGGAGCAGGAAAGCTGCCTGCCCTGCTGTGTTCCTCCAGCTCCACACTACGTTGGTTTCAAGCTTCTGCAGTATTTAGGTTCCACACACCATAAAAACTCTCCATCTTCGGTCCGCCTCCCCCTCTCTCCCTATTTATTCCAGTTCCCTCCCCCCATCCCCCTCTCTGATGAAGGGTCTAGGCCCGAAACGTCAGCTTTTGTGCTCCTGAGATGCTGCTTGGCCTGCTGTGTTCATCCAGCCTCACATTTTATTATCTTGGAATCTCCAGCATCTGCAGTTCCCATTATCTCTCTCTCTCCCATAAAAATGTCTATTGTATTTATATATTCAGCCATAAAATCACATGATGTAACAGTTGCACAGAACCAAATGGGACACTATTCCAGAAGAAGGATACTTGTTCCAATAAATGGATTTTGGAGCTTTTTGTTAAAGGGTTGGAGAGGCTCAGAGGGCAATCCACCCTCTACTAAAATAGGGATGCAAGTTGTGCCAATCATATTGGTTGGATGACTACACAGCAGTTTGAAGCCAAAGAAAGGTGTAAAGGCCCATTGGTATGTGAAGAGAAGAAGATTAGTGAGGGCAAATGTGGTCTCCTTACACTCAGAAACTGGGGAAGTTACAATGGGAAACAAACAGATGGCTGATCAATTGAATATATATTTTGGTGCTGTCTTCAGAAGAAGACACAAATAATACCCTGAAATATTGGGGAACACAGTCTGGTATCCAGTTTCACACTTTGTTATCTTGGATTCTCCAGCATCTGCAGTTCCCATTACCTCTGATCACAACTTTAACCTCACTGCGAAGCCTCTTTCAGGGATGCCTAACCTGAAGAAGTTACCCTCCTCCCTCCGGACCAACCTCAGGGAATGTCTCTCCCATTGCAACTCTCTTGTCCGCCTCCCCCTCTCTCCCTATTTATTTCAGAACCCTCTCCCCATCCCCCTCTCTGATGAAGGGTCTAGGCCCAAAACGTCAGCTTTTGTGCTCCTGACATGCTGCTTGGCCGGCTGTGTTCATCCAGCTTCACACTTTGTTATCTGGAATTCAGAATTAGTTGGGAAATACTCTTGGGTAAATAGGAGTGACTAAAGGCCAATAAATCCCCAGGACCCCATTATCTGCACCCCAAGGTACTCAAGGAAATAACCCTTGAAATAACACAGGTCATCTTTCATGATTTTATAAACTCTGGAACAGTTCCCATGGATTCCTAAATAATGTAAACCCATCATTTAGAAAAGGAGATAGAGAGAAAACAGGAAATTGCAGACCAGTGAGCCTGGCATTGCTATTAAAAAAAATGTTAAGAGTCCATTATAAAGGATTTAATAACACAGCATTTGAAAAACAGTGGCAGGATCAGTCAGTAAGCATAGAATTACAAAAGGGGCATCATGTTTGACAAACATGCTGGAAATTCATGAGACTGCAATTGGTAGAGTGATTAGGTGGAACCAGTGGATGCCGTTTACTTGGACTCTCAGAAGGCTTTCAGTAAGGACCTACATTAGAGATTAACATGTAAACTTAAAGCGCATGGGATTGAGGGTAGCATACTAATAGGAATAGAGAACTGGTTCACAGAAAGGAGACAAAGAGTAAAAATAAACAATTATTTTTCTGAGTGGCAGCCAGTGACTAGTAGGATCCCACAGGAATCAGTGCTTCAACTTCATCTATTATATATTAATATATCAATATATATTAATGATTTTGATGAGGAAACTATTGGTAGAATCTCTAAGTTTGCAAAAGATACTCAGATGGTTGGAAGGCTGAACTGTGAGGATGATGCAGGGATGCTCCTGTGTGCTCTGGACAAGTTGACTGAGAGGGCAAATGCATGGCAGATGATGTATAATCTGAATAAATTTGTGGTTATCCATTTTTGGAGCAAAAACAGGATGGCTGATTATTGTTTGAAGGATAGTAGATTAGGAAAGGGGAAGATGCAACAAGACCTGGGTGGCCTTGTACACTATTCACTGTAATTAAGTATACAGGTACAACAGGCAATGAAGAAGATAAACTGTATGTTGGCCTTCATAGAGAGAGGATTTGACTATAGCAACAGAGATGCCTTGCAGCCCCTGTACAAGAGTCTTGGTTGGAACAAACTTGAAGCATTCTGTGCTGTTTTGAGGAAAGGATAGCTGAGGAAGGATGTCCTGGCTACAGAGAGCAAAAGACAGCAAAAAGTTTTATCTGACTAATTCCTAGGATGGTGTATGAGGAGAGACTGGATCAGTTAGAATTATACTCACTGAATCTGGAAGAATGAGGAGGGTGGTATCTCATAGAAACATATAAAATTCTAAATGCAGGAAGTATGTTCCCAATGAGTGGGCAGCCCAAAGCCAAGGGGCCACAGTCTAAGGATAGAGGGTTGAACAATTAGAACTGAGATAAGATTTTTTCATGCAGACGGTGGTGAGCCTGTGAAATTTTTTGTCCCAGAAAGTGGTTGAGGTCAAAATACTGAATGTTTTCAAGGAAGAGTTAGATACAGTTCTTAGTGCTTAAGAGATAAAAGGTTTCTGGGCAGAAAATGGGAGCAGAATACTTAGTTGGGAGATCAGCCATGGTCATATTGAATAGTGGAATAGATTTGAAGAGCTGAATAGCTTAGTCTTGTTCCCGTTCCTCATGTTCAAGTTTTTCTCTCTGATTTTCTGAAGAAGGGTCCTGACTGGAAACGCCAAGCTTTCCTGCTCCTCTGATGCTGCTTGGCCAGCTGTGTTCATCCAGCCTCTCACCGTGTTATCTCAGATTCTCCAGCATCGGCAGTTCCTACTATTCCAGTCAAAAATTTCAGTTATTTTGGCACTTTTGTCGTCAGTGAAATCATAAAGACTTCTAAGATAATGAAATGTGAGGCTGGATGAACACAGCAGGCCCAGCAGCATCTCAGGAGCACAAAAGCTGACGTTTTGGGCCTAGACCCTTCATCAGAGAGGGGGATGGGGTGAGGGTTCTGGAATAAATAGGGAGAGAGGGGGAGGCGGACCGAAGATGGAGAGAAAAGAAGATAGGTGGAGAGGAGAGTATAGGTGGGGAGGTAGGGAGGAGATAGGTCAGTCCAGGGAAGACGGACAGGTCAAGGAGGTGGGATGAGATTAGTAGGTAGGAGATGGAGGTGCGGCTTGGGGTGGGAGGAAGGGATGGGTGAGAGGAAGAACAGGTTAGGGAGGCAGAGGCAGGTTGGACTGGTTTTGGGATGCAGTGGGTGGAGGGGAAGAGCTGGGCTGGTTGTGTGGTGCAGTGGGGGGAGGGGACGAACTGGGCTGGTTTAGGGATGCAGTAGGGGAAGGGGAGATTTTGAAACTGGTGAAGTCCACATTGATACCATATGGCTGCAGGG
Organism: Stegostoma tigrinum; assembly: GCF_030684315.1. Classification (NCBI taxonomy): domain Eukaryota; kingdom Metazoa; phylum Chordata; class Chondrichthyes; order Orectolobiformes; family Stegostomatidae; genus Stegostoma; species Stegostoma tigrinum. The sequence goes on from NC_081379.1 coordinate 26,084,427, forward strand.
TTCCCAAGCGGAATATGTGTTGCTGTTCCTGCAAACTTCGGGTGGCATCATTGTGGCACTGCAGGAGGCCCATGATGGACATGTCATCTAAAGAATGGGAGGGGGAGTGGAAATGGTTTGCGACTGGGAGGTGCAGTTGTTTGTTGCGAACCAAGCGGCGGTGTTCTGCAAAACGGTCCCCAAGCCTCCGCTTGGCTTCCCCAATGTAGAGGAAGCCACACCGGGTACAGTGGATGCAGTATACCACATTGGCAGATGTGCAGGTGAACCCCTGCTTAATGTGGAAAGTCATCTTGCGGCCTGGGATAGGGGTGAGGGAGGAGGTGAGGGGGCACGTGTAGCATTTCCTGTGGTTGCAGGGGAAGGTGCCGGGTGTGGTGGGGTTGGAGGGCAGTGTGGAGCGAACAAGGGAGTCACGGAGAGAGTGGTCTCTCCGGAAAGCAGACAGGGTTGGAGATGGAAAAATGTCTTGGGTGGTGGGGTGGGATAGTAGATGGCGCAAGTGTCGGAGGATGATGCGTTGTTTCCGGAGGTTGGTGGGGTGGTGTGTGTGAACGAGGGGGATCCTCTTTGGCGGTTGTGGCAGGGGCGGGGTGTGAGAGATGTGTTGCGGGAAATGTGGGAGACGCGGTCAAGGGCGTTCTCAACCACTGTGGGGGGAAAGTTGCGGTCTTTGAAGAACCTCTCTCCCTATTTATTCCAGAACCCTCACCCCATCCCCCTCTCTGATGAAGGGTCTAGGCCCGAAACATCAGCTTTTGTGCTCCTGAGATGCTGCTGGGCCTGCTGTGTTCATCTAGCCTCACATTTCATTATCTTGGATTCTCCAGCATCTGCAGTTCCCATTATCACTCATAAAGACTTCTACTGACTTCATCTATAATCCAAAGTACGGTGTTTCAATTCTAATTTTAAAAAAAATCCTTTTGTACTGCCATTTTGGTCATTTACATCATTTGAAAAATGTGTTCTTTCCCTACATAGTTCAAATGTTGTTAAAAGTGCATTATCGTAACTAATCTGGACCTCTTATTTGCAAGTCTTTGCAACTTCAAGTCAACAGCCAGTCTGTAAGACACTTGAACATTTGGAACTTTTGCTTTTTTACTGCATCAAATACCCTCTTATATTGCACCACGGTATTTTTTTTAACCAAACAGAAAGGGCGAAGACGAAAATATAAGAGCAAAGTTTTTTCTGGAACAAAAAGTATTGTACATGCTGGTATGTGACATAACATTAGAGACTGCTAGAGTAATTCAGCAGCTCTGGGCAGCATTAATGGAAGGAGGAGGTAAAGACAACATTTTTGCGAGTCTGGAAGGACTCTTTTTTTCCCGTAACTCAGTTTGTTGGTGTCATGCATCTGTCGCAGGGTCATAAAATTTTTGTGAAATTTAATAACACAAAATATTTACTAAAAGAACTTGTATACTATGTCTAAATATGTTGTGCTATCTTGTACAGCTAGAGTAGTTGAACCAGTCAATAAATAGACTGATCTCTACAAAGCTGGAATCTGCAACTACGACCAACACGTGAGAAGAGAATGTGAAATAAGTCACATACTCCTCCATCGAGGCGTTGTGGGCGGAGCTTTTCTCCCTAAGGCGACCTCACACTGCAGATCACGTGGTGCGGTAAGATACTCCGTCCCGCTCGGTAGAGGGCGGGGTTTCCTGACCAGTACACCGCGGCGCGGGGAATACTGGGTGTTTGCTCAATCCCGCCAATTTTAAAAAAGATCTGTTTCTCTACAGAGCACTTGCAATCATTTCTGATCCTATAATTCATTTCGGTCTGTTGTTGACGGTAAGGATAATTTTAATTGATGCATTTGATCAAAAGTTGGTTTTCTCTGATTGGCGGAGGACTCGGCATTTACAGCCTTCCGATTAGTTAACTGGAATTAATCAGACAACAACCTACTTGAAACCAAGGAAGATTATACTGCATTTTTGTTAAACTAACATGAATGTTTTGCTGCAGACTCCGGTTGTTCGAGTTGGTGTTGATTACTGAAGATCACGAACTGACTGCCTTTTTGTCATTTGAGTTCGTGATACACATTTCCTGTCTTTTCAATGTGTAGATGAGTGCGACTGCTTTTACCCTGTATTCCTATCCTGTCGTAGTTAAGAGAATCAGTTGCCAGGATTGTGCTTTCGCTCACTCCTAAAGTTCCTAGACAACCTGGTTTTGGTTCTAGATAACAAAGCGGAGCTGGAGGAACACAGCAGGCTAGCTCTGGAGAAACTTCGCGATCCGAAATGTCAACTTTCCTGCTCCTCTGCTGCCTGGCCTGTTGTGTTCCTTCGCACTGTTGTCTCTGACTCCAGCATCTGCATTTCTTGCTATCCCAGTTTTGGTTTTTTTTCATCTTAAGTAATGCTTCTCGGTAACATTATCCAAAAAAACGACTTTGCAGCAATGACGTCAATTAATCTGTTGACATTTATCATTGTTATTGTTCTGAAACAGATGCCAACTTCTGGAATCTGTATTCGTGCGATATAACTTGGAAATCAGAAGTTGCAGTCAGTGTTTCGTGGCGTTCCATAGTCTGCAATCAATTTAAAAACTGAACTGCTGAGAACTTTTGAGGTGCTGTTCTCGTATACGTCAAATGGTAGATTTGGGTTTCCAATTCTGCATTTAGTTTACAAGGAAAAACCTGATCTTGAAAAGCAGTTTTAGTGTGGGTGGAATATGAATCTTCATTAAAAATTGTACAATTTTACAAGAGATAAGTTTTTATATTAATCCCAGGCGTGCATTTATCTTCTCTGTAAATTTTGATTATAAGTGAATAATAAGAAATAATTTTATTTCCTGGTTTATCTGTGGAAAATACTTTGTGATTAGTTCCTTGTCCTTTTTGGTGATGTCACCTTTGTAGGATTCCTGCAGATCCTTTTGACTTGATATCAAAATCAAGCTGATAGTTGTAAATTGGAAATCTACACCATAGAGAATGGCAGACTTTTATAGGTGAAACTCTCCTCAAAATCAGTGGTGAGTGCTGTTGTTTTGTCCTGTTCACAAAATCTGAGCCAGCACAAATTTCTACATATTGACAACACTCAGTTCAACCTGATCACCAACCCTTCTTTGGCCTCCCTACGGCCTTTAGTTTGTCATGCAACTTTATAATATTGGATAATGCATGACCAGAAATTTCCTACTTTATAAATGTTATCAAGGAAAATTAACATTAATGTTGAATTAATGTAGCCGAATGATAGGAGATTCCTCTTTATGTCAAAGTTATTGTTGATGATTCTTTCATTCAGGTAACTGTTGTGATTGTGGTGAGTGATGGGTGATCTCTCACTAAATTTTAGGGAATATGTATTTAACACTCCAAAATAATGTCTGGAGTCAAGTAGTGGAAATCTTGGAAAAATATCAAATTGGGGTTGCAAACAACTCATCTGCCTGGCACAGCACTGTTTTAATCATTCATTGCAAGATCTGGCTGAACCACATATAAAAAGAAAAGTCTGGATGATGGAAATTAAAAACAGAAAATACTGGAAGCACTCAGAATCTGTAGTTAGAGAGCTAGTTGAATGTTTCGGGCCAATGACCTTTCAACACCATATTAAATGCTGCTGGGTTTCATTCTACTAATGATGATGATGAAGAATAACTTTGGTTAGAATTTGGAATGCACTGCTTAAGATTATTGTGATTGCTTCAAAGGGAGTTAAATAAACACCTGAAGGGAACAAAGTTATATAGCAAAAGACACGCAATGCGATATTGGGATTAGTGAAATTGCTCTTGCAGAAAATTGACAAGTATGTGATTTTGTTGCCTTTCATGCTGTAAACGTTCAAATATTTTGAGTAATGTGATTCAATGTTAGAAGCATCTTCAATATTTTGGTTTTATTTCTTGTAAATTTCTTTATGTTGTTACAATATATTCCCATTTTACCGACAATCCTCAGAATCTCTCCAATTGCGCTTCTGCTCCTATTTCATCGCTGGAACATAATGACATAAGAAATAGGAGCAGGCGTCAGCCAATCCACCCCTGAAGCTTGCTGCACCATTCTATAAAATCACGACGGATCTGCCTCCGATCTCAACTCTTTTCTCGTGGAATCTCTGCGTAAACCTCAACTCCCTGATACTTAAGAAATCTATTGCCCTACTTATTAAGTGTTGGTGATCTATCTTCCACTATTTGGGTAGCGGATTACAGGCATTCACTACTCTTTGGGAGAAAAAAATTCTTTGCATCTTAGTTTTATGAGTGTCTCCTTATTTTGTGGTTATGTCCCTTGGTTCAAGATTCCCCAACGAGTTGCAACATCTCTACCATGTCAAACCAATTAGAATCTATATGTTTCAAAAAGATCATTCCTTTCTTTATTGATTAGAATTTAGAATACCTAACCTGCTTAGCAATTCTTTATTTGTCAATCCCTTCAGTCAAGGAATCAGCCGAGTGAATCTGTTTTGAAAAACCATCAATGCCAACATACCCTTTCTAAACACAGGGACCAAAACTATACCCAGTACTCTAGGTGTGGCCTCACCAACCTCTATCACGGGCCGAACCAGTCCCTCTCCACCGACCCCTTCATCCACTCAACCAAACTCATCCTTACTCTTAACAACTTCTCCTGCTTCAACTCCTTGCACTTCCTGCAGACTAAGGGGGTAGCCACGGGAAACCGCATGGGCCCAAGCTATGCCTGACTCTTTGTAGGACACGTGGAACAGCCCCTCTTCCACAGCTATACCGGTAATATCCCCCACCTCTTCCTCTGCTACATTGATAGCTGTCTTGGGGCTGTCTCATGGGAGCTTGAACAGTTCAACCACTTTATTAACACTTTTCACCCCAATCTCAAGTTCACCTGGACCATCTCTGATACCTCTCTCCCCTTCTTGGCCCTTTCTGCCAACTGCCTCGAAACTGATAACTATTTCAAACCCACTGACTCCCACAGCTACCTAGACTACACCTTCTCTCACCCACCTTCCTGCAACAGTGCGATCCTCTACTCCCAATTCCACTGCCTTCACTGCGCCTGCACCCAAGATGGGGCATTCCACTCCCGAACATTTCAGATGTCCTCTTATTTCAAGGACCACAATTTCCCCCCTTCAGTGGTCGAAAATGATCTTGACCGCATCTCTTGCGTTTCCCGCATTTCTGCCCTCACATCCCCTCCCTGCTACAAAAGCAAAGACAGAATCCCCTTTGTCCTCACCTATCACCCCACTAACTTCTGGATTCATTGTATCATTCTCCTGCCACTTCTGCTACCTGCAATCTGGCCCCACAACCAAGGATATATTTCCCTCCCCACCCCTATGTGCCTTCTGTAGGGACTGCTCTCTCCATGACTCCCTCGTCCGCTCCACACTCCCCACTAGCCCCACCAACTCCGGCACCTTTCCTGGAACCTATTCTACACCTGCCCCTGCTCCTCCCCCCTCACCTCCATCCAAGGAATCAAAAAACCTTCCAACGTCAGACAGATGTTCATCTGCACATCCAATGTGGCCTACTGCATCTGCTGCTCCCGATGTGGCCTCCTCTACATCAGTGAGACCAAGCGGCAGCTCGGAGACCACTTTGTAGAGCACCTGCACTCTGTTTGTGACAAACGATAATAACACCTTCCAGTCGCGAACCACTTCAGCTCCCCCTCCCACTCCCACTCCCTGAACGACATGTCCATCCCGGGCCTCCTCCAGCGTTACAATGACACCACCCGGAAACTGGAGGAGCAGCACCTCGTATTCTGCCATGGGAGCCTACACCTCAATGTCTCAATGCGGACTTTACTAGTTTCAAAATACCCCCCCCCGCCCTCATCCCATGACCAACCCTCCCTGTCATCCCTGACTCCTTGACCTGACACAACCTGTCCGCCTTCTCTCCCACCTGTCCGCTTCTCCCACCCCATGGACCAATCCCCTCGACCATCGGCAGTTCTTACTATCTCTGTATTTTATTCTTAACCTGCTTTCCCTAACCTGAAATTCTCTTTCCTTCCCCCCCCAGTTGAATAACACTCTATACTATGGTGCTTTCATCAGTTCACTTATCTGTCTTGCAGCCTGTGCCCTTGACCAAACTGGGACCAAGATGTTCATACCTATTTGACAAGGACACTGGCTGAGGTTTTTCCCAAAGTTAATTCTAGAGATTAATGTCCACCTCACTGGTGGTCACAACATCCTGTCTCTGACTGTTGACCAAATTTGATTAATATAAGGTGTGTGACTGTCTTCCAAAGCATGATGTTGTTATTCTACTTCTTCTTTGCCCTCCCACTGACTGTTGCAGTTATATCACACCTTGGATTCCAGCTTATTATCTCTGAACCAACACTTGCTGCAGATGTGATCACCTTGGATCTGAACAGGGTCTTTCTGCTCTCATAAGCTACAGTTGTAATACTTCCTATCGAAGAACTAATGAAGAATCAGCAGACCCAAAACATTATCTCTGCTTTTTTTTCCCCACAGATGCTGGTGGACCTGTTGATTTTTGCCAGCAATTTCTATTTTTGCCTACCAATTACCTGCCTCTTTTCCTTAGATGTCATTCTTTGGTTCTCGTAGATAGAAGCTGGCTGAAGGGGCTCCTTGCTGCCAGTTTTTAATCTCCCACAGCCATTGCTTTTGTCATGCAAGTCTCTTTTGGTGTGCTTCAAGTAATACTGACTAGCTGCACGCTCCTCTCAGTCTGCTTCATAATGAAATGGTTCTAATCAAAATGACAAGTGACATCTTGTGACACTGTTCATGATGTATTATTCTTGCATGACCTCTCTGCCACCTTTGGATTTGATGCAAACAGTAAGTTTACAGAGTGATATTGATAAGTAAGTCAGCAAAATGTTGGCAAGAGGGATATAATGTGGGAAAATGTCAAGTTGTTCATTTTGGAAGGGAGAACAAAAAAAGTGTTATGTAAGTGGATGAAAAAACTGCAGAAAGCTGTAACACCAAGGTACTTGTGGGTAACTATGCCTGAGACTCCAAGCTGGCACATGGAAGCAGGAGATAGTCAGAAGGCTAATGCAGTATTGGCCCTTATTTCAAGGGGGTTGGAGTATAAGAGTAGGGAAGACATACTGCAATTGTACAAGGTGCCACTGAGGCCACATCGTTAATACTGTGAGCAGTTTTTGCCTCCCCTGTTAAAGGGAAGATATGAATTAGAGGAAGTTCAAAAGAGGTTCACTACAGTGAAGGGATTGTGTTATGAGCAAAGGCTAAACAGTTTGATCATGGAGTTTTGGGGAATAAGAGTTGATCTCTATGAAACATACAGAATTCTTAAGGGTCTTGACAGGGAAATGTTGAGAGGATGTTTCCCCTCATGGGAGAGCCCAGGACTAGAGGGCATCAGCTCGGAATAAAGGAGCGCCAATTTAAGATTGAGGTGGGTAATTTCTTCTCTTAGAAGTTGGTGAGTCTTTGGAGCGCTGTGCTAAAGAGAGCTGTTGGACCAGAGTCGTTGTGTATTTTTAAGACCAAGGTAGATTCTTGATCGGTAGGGCAATCAAGGGTCACTGGGCAAAGGAAGGAATGTGGATGTGAGGAATGTCAAATCAGCCCTCATCCTACTGAATGGCAGAGCAGGCTCGAGTGTTGAAAAGTCTACTGCTGTTCCTGTTTCTCAGGAAACTTTTCCTTTGTCTTACGTGGACTGAACTATTCCAAAGCTTTCCTCGGCAGCCTCCCATTCATATGATAAAGAGGTTTCAGTTCATCCTTAAAGACCAGGTAATATAAAATGCAAGTTTTTGCTGGCGGTAATAAATCAAGGATACCAATTTCAGTGTTACCGAGACATAAGTATCTCTGGCTCATTTACATTTTAACTACTTCAGTTCATGAAGTCAAGTTGAAGATAGTTGGAAAATCAATTATCTATCTTGGTATAATGTTTAAAAAAAGTTAATCAAATAAAGTTAGCTGTGTCTTTTTTTTGTACTTTTGGTTGTAGTAATTATTCGAGATGTGGAATGATATTGAACTTCTGACAAATGATGATACAGGCAGTGGCCGGTTAAACATTGAGGCGAGAAAAGAGAGTGGTGCAGCTCTTTATCAAGTGGACACTATAGTTAAAATATCCTCTTCAACTACGGTAAGATTTTATTTTTATGGGATAGTGACTGGTAGGATGGACAGTAATGAGAAAACAGTAAAGCTGCAGTGCTTTTCAATGTTCCAGATGCTTAGTTGGTATTACTTATGTTCAAAATAATCAAAAATAATTCTCTACTGAAACAGAAAATCACTTCAGTTACAATAACATCTTGTGACTCCATTTACCAGTCATTGGGTAAATTCTTGGCGTGTGTGTGCCTGAATTATATCACTGGTTGAATGATCAGTAGTAATTTGGTTCACTCAACTTTTTAGTTGGCACTTAAAATCTCTACAGGCTGAATTTTACCAAAGTTGGTTAAATGTCAGTTTTGGCATGTTTAACTGAGTTTTTTTTGGGCTGTAGTCAGTTTTCTTGTGCTATCTTCTCAAACTTGTCTCATTATCTATGCACCACACCCCTCTGCCACCCTGCTTGTTGTCATCCCTTACTCACCACAGACAGAAGTACTGACCATTGCTGAGATATCCAGCATTCCTGGCACAGATGCCACCTTTACAGCCCAAACGTGCACCTGGTCGATTGTTGCAGCTTGCAACTTCCCTGAATGATTATTTTCATTTGCCCTGGACATGTCAGACAGGGGATGATTGGCAGTCCACTTTGCTGACAGGGACCTGAAGGTTGTGGTGGGTGGGGGTTAAGTGTATCATTGCCAGTGGAGTATGCCCTGAGATGTTGGTGATTGATGGAGATCCTGAGGAGCAAATGGCAAGTGGAATCACTAGGTTACCATTCTGACTTTCATGTTGGGAATTGTCAAGTTTGTATTTGATAGGTGGAAGAATAAGAAACTGTCAATCAATAAAGTGAGATAATACAATAATGAGGATGTTTGTGTGTACAAATTGATCTCTTACGTCTCACTGGTGAGAATCTTATGTTACCATTCAATAATTGGTTGGAAAATGGGGCTTTTTGCTTTTGATGGTGGGAATTTCCTCACTGACAGTCTCATGTGATTCTTAGAAATTTTTGGCAATGACCACGTCATTCAGGGACTGGAAAGATTCCACAGTATGTGTTTTAATTAAAGCTGGAAATACAATCATTTTATTAATAGAAATCCACAGATCAAATAATTCAGTTTAAAACTCAGGATCAAAATGGGAGCTAATTCGTTGAGTTGAGCTGTTAAACGTATGTGCAGACTGACTCCACTGCAGTCAGGCAATTCGCGGTTCACCACCAGCAAATGTCTATGTGTGCATTTGAAAATTTCAAATTTTCTCCCTGTTCAGTGTTTCTTTTTAAGTAGTGAATCAGTTTGCTTTCTCATTTATTTGCTTTGGTGTCAAATGGCTTTTCAGCTTTTGCTGTTCTGAGAAAGATGAGGCAAAAATTTGGGATGAAACATGATTCTGCAGCTTAAAGTATTTTTACAATTTAATTATTTTAACTGTACTAATTTTAAAAACTACTACAAAGAATTATCATTGCTTTTGTTGTTTAGATAACAGTCAGTCCCAAGCTTCATTCGTTTTGCAGCTCTGATGGTTGTGTGGTTGTAGTGGACCAATCAGTATTGCTTCTGGATCAAATTTGTCAATCTGTACTGTTGCAGCTCCAGTTTGGTGAGTATTGTTGGCTATTTTGGCTTTGTTTTTAATCTCCGGAATGTCCTACAGAGATTTAGGGGGGCAGATATTTCAGAACTACAATTAGCAGGAGTAAGTGTGAGGACCCGACTATGAACTTGTAATGATAATTTCTTAGATTTGGCAGCATTCCTCAAAAATCTTGCCCGTTTATACAGCCCGAGCTTGTGTAATTGTCTTGTGCTGTGAGTGGTAAGTTGCACTCCTCACTTGCGTTTAGATAGCGTCTTTAGTTGTAAAATGCCCCAAGATGCTCCATGTGACTGCCATAAAGCAACATTTGATGTTGAACTGTATAAGGCAGATGGCCAAATGTTAACTCAATGAGATTGGTTTTCAGAATTACCTTAAAGGGGGATAGAGATGTGGAGAGGCTTAAGGAGAGAATTCTCGACCATAAAAACAGAAAATTTCAATTTCTGGGATAACAAAGTGTGGAGCTGGATGAACACAGCAGGCCAAACATCATCTTAGGAGCACAAAAGCTGACGTTTCGGGCCTAGACCCGAAAGGTCAGCTTTTATGCTCCTAAGGTCAGCTTTTATGCTCCTAAGATGCTGCTTGGCCGGCTGTGTTCATCCAGCTCCACACTTTGTTATCTCGGATTCTCCAGCATCTGCAGTTCCCATTATCTCTGATCACAATTTCAATTTCTGGGACCCGTTTCATTTGCCTTATTATAGGAGCGTATAAAATTATATTCTTCTTTACCACTGCCACTAGTTCCCATTCTGTTTGTGGCTGCCTGAATTTCTGGTTGATTTTTGTTTTTGTTTAATCTGTTATAGACACTGATGTGGATGTTGTAGCACTTTGTCAGGAAGGTCAATTTCTAATGGTTGGAGAAAGAAATGGAAATCTTCATTTGTTGCATGTAAAGTCCAGACAGACGCTCTTAACTAATGTAAGTTGATATTTTATTATGTAGTTATAAATAATTGAGCAGTCTTTTGACCAAACATCCCAAAATGAAAGTATTGTTTTGTAAGGTGGACAATAGTTTTAGGCTTTCAAGATTCTTAAATTTTTGAGATGGCTCTGTAATTTGTTCTATTTGTGTGTAAAGTTGTACTTGATCTTGACAACTTTGATTTATTTTATGTTATGACTTTTTTTAATAGATGTTTGGTATTTATTGTTTGTAAGCATGACATGAGCCATTTAATAATCCTATAGCAAATAAAAGTGTAAATGATATGATAGTATTTTTAGAATTTTGTTTAATCTATTTATTTACATGTTTACACAGAAGTGTACTATATATAAAACATTTAATTCCCAAATGAAAACTATTTGTGTACAATTTCTTGCCTCTTTTTGAAGTCATTGATGAAGAACCCTTCAAAGGGAAAGACCTACCTGAGTCTTACCTTAGAGAAGGAAGACCCTCAATCAGGTACAATTTTTTTTATTGCTGTGCTATTACAATTGTCCAAAAGTAAGCCCATGACAGGAACTTTATTGTTAAACTTGTTTCTGTTGAAAAGTTAAAGAGGAAGTATTGCAATTTATGTGGCAGCTAATTTTTGTGTTAATTTTGTCAGGGCAAGCTTAAACTATATTTTTAGAATATATTCATGAATTTGGAAACAATAACTAATTCTAAACAGCTACAGTCCATTACTTGACTTTTTATTTTGTTGAAAATAAATTCATTTTCTGATGTTAATACCTATCTGGTAGAGATCAGCCAGGTTCTCTTGCCTGTATAAGTAAATTGGTGAATGGCAAAATATTGCAAAGATGATTTGTAAATATTTGAGTTTGCACTTGATGTGTTTTGTTTTAGTTCGGTATACTACATTTTCCTGTAATCCCTATGATCAGGAGTTTATCTTTATTGCCCAGTATCTGTTAATTCAAGAGCATCATCAAGGAGCTGTATGTACAATTTCTGTTGTTGTGTAAGTAAGATATAGAAATATTATTCATGCTTTTGGGCATTACTACCACACTTGATGAATCATTGCTTTATAAATACTTTTAATCAACCTATTTGGACATGGTACAAAATACCTCCAACACAGTTGGGATTTGAACCCAGATTTACTGGCTCAGAGATAGGGACACTATTATTTACCACAACAGCCTGAATCATTGATTTGTGCCCATCTAATGGAATGCACAAGTTCAATGATAATTCTTTGCTCCGTACTTTTGGATATAAAGCCAAGGATTCAGTTTTCCAAACGTAATTCTGTGCTGTATTGTTCTATGTTCTATGTTCTAATTGTCGTGTTTATTGTACATTTATTGTAAATAATCTGTTTTACATGCAGATTGAGGTCCCTTTCTTCATCTCTGTTTTAAATGCTACTTAATTGAGGTGCACTTTATTGTTCTTGCTTCCACGTCTGTTTTTTGCATTTTTCTACTCTGTGCAATCTGTGGCTAATTTTTGTCCTCCAACAGGTCTTGTCAAATCTACCACACATTTCAATTTGCGATCATCAGCATGTTTTGACATTGTCCCTTCAATTCTCAATCTACATAATTTAAGGCTGATAATTAATGCTTGTGGTAAATATACGAGTAACTAAAACACAAATTTCAATGGAATTCTATTCATCATACATCTCCAGTATGACAGACTTTATTTCCCTCTACTCTTTTGTATTCTTTCTTGCAGCCATCTTGGGTGTAGTTGACCACATTCCCCTCAAGTTTGTTACAAATGAATTTAACTCGCTTACATGTTACTTTTTCAAATGTTTTTGAAAAATTCACCTAAACCAGATAACCATTTGCTTTGGCTATCCTCTGTTATGTAGAAAGTTTTCTCAATCGCACTTTGCCTTTTAGATCGCTGTGAGCAGGACTTAATTAGCTCTTGTCTCTGCAAGTGTTTCAATGTTAACAAAATGTGCTGAGTTACCTCTTTCTGTGCCATTACCTTCCTATAGTTCTGTGTTGTATAATTCTAAACCATTGTTACATGCTTCGGTATTTCAGTAACAACTGAAATAAGACTAACTGATCTAAATTTATTCCATTTTCACTTTTTTTAATGAAAAATAGCATTTGATTCAACACCTTCCAGACCTTGGGCACTTTTTTCCCCTTTCCAATGGAGATTTGTAAAATTATGGTCTGTGCTTCATTCATTATTTTCCTTGACTCCCTTCTGGGTCTCTGGTGTTTTCTATCAGGTATTAGTGATCTATTTATTTGGAGTTCAACAAGTTTTATAATAACATTTATCTTTGAATAATAGCCTATGGCAACATGCTTTAAGGTGATTCTAAAGTTTTGATGTTATTCTCTATGAACACTGAGATAATAAAGATTGTTTGCCCCATCTCTTGGCTTTACTTCCACTATGGCTCTTCTCTTACCACTGAAGTGCCAGTAGAAAATCCTTCCACTGTTCTTCAATGGATTTAGTTTAACCTATTACCAACAATCTCTTCTTTAATGATAATTTTTCAAACTTTTTTTTCTGATGCCATACAAGAGATATTGCTGGGTACTCCAATACTTTGGAGTATTAAGATCAGTGATCTTTGCTAGGGTGAAAATTTACAAGATCTGTCAACTCTTAGCTTTCGGACATTCTGATTTTCGTCGCTCCATAATTGACTATGCCTTCAGCTGATTGGGTCTGAAATGCCCTCCCTAAATCTCAGCATTTTTCTTCCATGGTTCTGTCCTTATAAGAAATGCTTGAAAACCTATGTTTGTGACAAAGATTTTGACTGCTTGTCCTTATAATTTCTTAAAATGGTACCTTGCCACATTGATCATGTTCACTAAATGAAAACCAGAGAACTGCAGATCCTGTAAATCAAACAAAAACAGAAGTTGCTGGAAAATCTCAGTAGGCCTAGCAGCATTTGTGGAGAGAAATCAGAGTTACCGTTTTGGGTCGAGTGACCCTTCCTCAGAATGGTTAACTGATTTTTCACCAGACCTGAGCTTTTCCAGCAATTTCTGTTGTTGTTTCTTATCACGATCACTGCTGTTGTTTGGCACATTAATTTGCTTTACATTTTAAAATTGCTGTATAAATGCAATCTATTGTGTTTGTATGAATTTTGTTTCGGAATAAGACCTTTTTGAAATTTTGCTCTAACTGCAATTTATATTAATCTGGTGTTTTTCGGTCTTTACTTCTCTCTGGCTTTACATTTTACTTCATTTTCACAAGCAGGAGAGATAGCAAAAAATTATTTGTTTCTTTCTTGGGAAGAAGGGCGGTGGGCGTCAAGTTGGTCTTCTTTTTCTCCTTTGCTTGGCTTGGCTTGCTTAAGTCAAGAAGGCAGTGATCAATTTTTGCTTAGTATTCAACGGCAGTTGGTAATTATCTGCTTGGAGAAGCTGAATTAAAAATTTCTATCCAAGAAGATGTTCTTGTTCTTTTACAATAATGTTTCAAAGCTGTAATTTTTTGATTTTTCTTTTAGGGTCCTATTACATGGTCCTGCTAACTAACAACGGCTTCTTCTGGGTTTCATGTCTTCAACTTGCCAAGCTTCATCAAGGTAGAAGAGCATTTCAATAGTTTTTTTCATTAAGATTCCAATGCATTTTAGAAAGGAACAAAAATATGGAGAGAAAATGAAGAAGGGTGCAAATGTTTTAGAAAGGAGTTCTGGCAGATATGATTTAAGGTTCTTTCCCTCAAAGTGGTGGTGTGATGCACATAAGACTACAATTGGAGGACTAATATAAATAGTAAGGGCTTGTGTTTGTATAACACTGCTAATACAATGAAACATCGCAAAGATAAAATGAAGTACGACACCAAAGTGCATAAGTAGGTATTAAGTCAGGTCCGCAATAGTTTGATCAAAGAGAGAGATTTTAAGGCCTATCATAAACAGGAAACTGACGTAGAGAAATTATGCAGGGAGGATATTTTGGTGGTTGGGACTTGGGGCATTGAAGACATGACCACCAATGGTGGAGTTGAGCGCGATGCACACAAGGTCACAATTTGAGCATATCTTGGATTGGAGAAGATTGGAGGTAGGAGGAGTGAAGCCATGGAAGGATTTGAAACAAGGATGAATATTTTGAAATCAAGCCATAGCTTGACTGACAGCCAAGATAGATTAGTGAGTACAGATGTGATAGAGAAATATGCAGTGGGCAATGACATGGACAGCAGAGTTTAGGATGCCCTCAAGTTTACAGCTGATGAGATGTAGGAGATTAGTCAGGAGAACTTTCAAATATTTGAGTCTGGAGATATTGTAGGCACAGCTGAGGGTTTCAGCAGCGGATGAGCTAATACAGGCTAAGTCAGCTGATGTTACAGAGCTAGAAAGACACAATTAGTGATGACACAAGTAAGGTTGAATGCTCATCACGGGATGAAATGTGACACCAAGAGTGTGAACTGCTTGGCTTAGTCTTCAGCTGTTGTCAGGGAGAGGAGTAAGGGGCAGCACTGTGGCTCAGTGATTAGCACTGCTGCCTCACAGTGCCAGAGATGTGGGTTCATTTTGGGTGACTGTCTGTGTGGAGTTTGCACATTCTCCCCGTGTCTGTATGGATTTCCTCCATGTGCTCTGGTTTCCTCCCACAGTCCAAAGATGTGCAGGCTAGGTGGATTGGCCATGCTAAATTGCTCATAGTGTTCAGGGATGTATTGGGTGGGTTATGGGGAAATGGGTCTGGGTGGGATGCTCTAAGAGTTGGTGTCGATTTGTTGGGCCGAAGGGCCTGTTTCCACACTGTAGGGATTCTATGAAAAACAGAGTTTGGATTCGGGACCAAAAACAGTGGTCACTGCTAAGTAGCGGTCGGAGAAAAGTGAGTGTAGAATATGTGGTTTCATTCCTCCCAGTATTACACTGGAGGAAACTGCATCATTATTATTTAATGTCAAATTGGCTCTCAACATCTGATTGACTGTGAGGTTGAGATCATTTATTAATAAAGAGTATCTGGGTGTCAACACATTATGTATATAAGATGTGGATGATAGCAGAAAGGGGTAGCATGTAAATAAGAGCATTTTGGGTGATTCCGAATATCCAGACTGACAAAAAAGTCCATTTTTATAGGAGTTCTATGTATACCCATACAAACAATTTAAAGAAAATCCAAAGGAACTTAAAATAGATGGCCTTTTATAAATTTGTGAAGGGCTTTCTTATTCTTGTAGTGGCAGAAGTTCGACTGGAAGGATTGAAATGAATTTTTGGACAATGGACATGGAAAAAATATTTATGACATTCGAAAGGCGAATACTTGTCATTCCTTTTACAATACTCATGTGAACCTTTAAAAGGTCCCGGATCCAAACTCTGTTTTGCTTTCATAGAATCCCTACAGTGTGGAAACAGGCCCTTTGGCCCAACAAATCGACACCAACCCTTAGATCATCCCACCCAGATCCATTCCCCCATAACCCACCTAATCTATACATCCCTGAAGACGATGGGCAATTTAGCATGGCCAATCCACCCAGCCTGCACATCTTTGGACTGTGGGAGGAAACCCACACAGACACGGGGAGAATGTGCAATCTCCACACAGACAGTCGCCCAAATTGAACAATGTAAAGACTTATCTTTCATTCTGGTTGTCATCCCTATGTTAATATGCTTCAAAGTAACGTGCGCAATATTTTACTATGAATTTAAGGATGTAAATCTGTTTTTGGATAAGTTGTTGCTTTCAAGAATGCAATGTTTTTGCAAATTCATCTGATTAAAAGTGGTATCTAGTTATATCAAATTGAGTCTTAGTTCACTTTACACTTCCTGTGTCATGTTGTTGTCTCACTTTCTAGTCACATCTGATCATTTATTTTCAATATTTCAGTTTGTTTGAATTTTAGCTGGCGCTTTCTACTCCCACCCCAGTTCTGTTGTTCCCTTTCCCTGTCTTAACTCAAGTCTTTAATTTTACTATTCACTCATGGAATATAGGTGTCGCTGGTAAGTTCAGCAAATGTTTCCTATCTCTATTATCCTTAAAGTGATGGTGAACCACCCTTTTAAATCACCGCAGATGATATGGTGAACATGTTTCCACAGTTCAGTTAGATATTTGAGCTTGCGTGGAGCTTCTTGCCAAAAGATGTTAGAGAAGAAGGTGCCTGTCGACATCAGATTGTTGGACGAGGATGTTGAGTTGAGGAGTTCTCCGCTGAAGACTTGCCTAGTTTAGATGAAGATGCCCTTGTCTGGGAAGATAATGAAGATTATGACAATGTTAATGATGATTTTTCTAACCAGTTAAGAACTGAATTAGAAAAAATTGGATACAAGATTGGAATGTCATTGGTGAAGTTCTGAACAACAAAAATGTTTTGAAGATTTAGAAGAAAGAATTCTGCATTAATCTTTAAATGGTTTGTGGCAAATGCAACACTGGAAAATGAAATGTTATTGAACATCCTTAGCAAAGTGGGTCACAATCTGTTTTTGAGAATTTTCCTTTTTTATTTCCATAATAAATTGTTTTGGAATGTAAAAGAAAAAGGAGTTTTAATATTTTGATTCATTGATAATGAAGGAGTGGCAATAAAATGCTAAGTTAAATGGTGCGTGACTTGTAAGAAGAACCTGCAGCAGGAGTTGTTCCCATGCACATTTTGCCATAGTCCTTGTGGATGCTTCAGGTTTCCAGGCTACTGTTGAAGAAGCCTTGTCAAATTGCTGCAGTGTTTCTTATAGATAAATGCTAAAGTGTAATGAGTTGTTGGGTATCTGATTGTTTATTTAACAAATGTGTTGCCAGTCACTGGCCTGCTTTGATTTGAAAACTGTTGAACATCTTGAGTCCTATTAGAGCTGTGTTCATGCAGGCAAGTGAAGAGTCTTCCATGACATCCTGATTTCTGACTTGAAGATGGTAGACAGACTTTGGAAAATCATAGAATCCCTACAGTGTGGAAACAGGTCCTTTGGCCCAACAAGTCCACTCCGCCCCTCAGAGTATCCCACCCAGACCCATCCCTCATAACCCATGTAATCTACACATCCCTGAACTCTATGGGCAATTTAGCATGGCCAATCCACCTTGTCTGGATTTCTTTGGGCTGTGGGAGGAAACCGGAGCACCGGCGGAAACCCACACAGACACGGGGAGAATGTGCAAATTCCACACAGACAGTCACCGAGGGTGGAATTGAACTCGGATCCCTGGCGCTGTGAGGCAGCAGTGCTAACCACTGAGCCACAGTGCCACCCCAGGTCTGCTGAACTTTTCCAGCAATTTCTGTTTTTGTTTAACAAAATTTGATCAGAACTCAAACTGTTAAGTTTGCGCAAGACCTGGCTGAGAACCTATGTCAGGAAACATTTACAGATTAAAGGTACAACTTCGCCTCCAATCTCTTAATGAAGCAGCTGATTTAGTCACCAGTGGTTGTAGGAAAAGGCTTGGGCTTAAGCTTGATGGCTGAAATTAGTTCAGAGAAATTAATCTAGATTGGCTCAATATTTTTCAGTTTTGAAATGGCTGCTTGACTGAAGTCCTAGTAAAATGCGCAGATGTCATCCAGGAAGATTTAGGGACTATCAAAGGATCTGAGGCCAACTTGCATGTTGACCAGGGAGCAATTTCATGATTCAGCACGGCCCACTCAATGCCATTTGCTCTACAGGATAAAGTAGAAGCAGAAATCAGAAGATTTGAACGTGAAGGAATCATCACACCAATCCAATATGCACAATGCACAGCAGCAGTTGTGCAATTTTCTTTTCTCTCTTTTTGGAGCCGTTTGCCTTTGTGAAGATTTTAAACAAATATTAAATCACTTTTTGCATCTGGATAAGTACCCAATTTCCCAGATAGAGGATTTATACATAAAGCAGGCTGGGGGGCTGTCATTCACGAAACTGGACATGCGCCATGCTTTCTTGCAGTTGTGGTTAGGTGAGGATTCCCAGAGGTATATTGCAATTAATACCTGTAAGGGTTTGTACCAGTATACAAGATTACCATTTGGGTTATTGTCAGCCCGTTCAATTTTTCAGTGGAAAATGGAGAACATTTTTAAGGTCTTTTTTAGATGATGTGCTAATAAAAGGGAGGACTAAAAAGGAATTCTAAGAGAACTTGGACATAATCCTTGCACGTTTTTCTGAGGCAGACATATGCCTAAGAAGGGAAAAAGGAAGTTCCAGGCCCTGCCCCAAGTGACCTACTTGGACTACAGAATGGACAAAACTGGGTTACACCCATTGGAAAATAAAGTGAGGGTGATCAAAGGTGCTCCGTCTCCAATGTCTGATCAGGAGTTTGGGTCATTTCTTTAACTGGTAGATCATTATGGAAAGTTCATATACAACTAGCCTCCATCCTGTCACTTTTGTATTAACTCCTAAAAAGGGGTCTGCCTTGGGAATGGTTGTGTAACCAAGCCATAGCTTTTAGAGAAGTGAAGAAACAGCTATCAACTCTGAGGTGTTGGCATACTATCATTCCAAGCAAGATCTGGTATGACATGCAATGTCTCCCTGTACAACATTTGGGTGGTATTAGCTCATAGGTGACCCAATGGAGACGAAGGCCTAATAGTATATGCATCCTCTGCTAGGTTGGCGTAAAGAGGATGAAATGGTGCTGCCCACAGCTTCAGGCCACATTCGATAGTGGGCTCTAATACTAAGTGCCAACAAATTAGAACACGGTCTGGGAGACCTGGTAGCCAATGCAGATGCATTTAGCTGTATCCCATTGGCAAATACATCCCCAATGGCAATACCAATGGAAGAGTCTATAATGGTTGTAAATTTTCTGTACACATTTCCAGTCACAGCTCACAGCAACTGCTGACATTATCAAAGACCCATCCCAACCCTGCAATGCTCTCCTACAACCTTTCCATCAGGCAGAAGATAAATAAGCTTGAACATGTGTACCAGCAGGTTCAAGAACAGCTTCTTCCCTGCTGTGATGACTGATGAATGGCCTGTCTAACTTCTAATAATGCTGATCGTGCTAATGTTGATCTTGTATTGCGCATGCCCTGTGCGATGTAACCTGTATGCCTCTGACCTAGTTTTTTTTCACCCTGTGATCTGTATGTCCTGCAGTGCTAGCTCCAGTACCGTTGTTAATGGGGAAAAGACTAATCACTGGGTTAAATCTGATGTTTCCCGACCTGGCATCAGGAATGTAATTGCTCAACCCAGGTGTCCAGCCAACGTGAGAAGTAGTTTGTGACTGGGGATGAAGTTTGTAAGAACCACCAAAATGGCTGTTCATGGGTTAGAGACATGGTTGACACGAGGTCAGCACCAGTGATGTATAAAGTTTGGGTCAGTGCAACGGTTTTGAACAAGCATGTGAACTACATGAAAGCTGAAAATTCTCAAAGGGTACAGGAACAAAATGTGTCCTGTCCTTATTATTCTGAAATGCACAGGAATTGTGGGTTTACTGTCTCCGGTAAGCATGGACTAGACTTCTGAATCCAAGGTGGATGTTATTGATGTTGCTGCCATTAGCAGCAGAATAAGAGAGTGCATTCCTACAGAGGTGTTCCTGGCATAAGAGGTGATCTCCTGTGCATTACATGCTGCCGATATCGGATGCTGAATCAGAAGCACCTGATCTAATGCTAAAGTGCCCAGGAGGCTCTCAAAGAAAAATGTCATTGGACTAAGTGGGAGGACTGCAGTCATTGTAACAACGCTAGCCAGCTGGTCAACATAAAATATGAGTTCCCTGATTGGGGCTGTTAATCTGTTCCAATGAGGGAGACCTGGCTGACAGAAATAAAGAGAAGTGTTAGAGACCTAACACTCTGGATGTTGACTCTGATGAGGCTGTGCCAGAGTCAAGGACTTTTAACGTGAAAATAAAGGGTGACTTCATGACGAGACACTGGCTTCTCTGGAATTATTTCATTAACATTGTATGTTATAGAGTCATACAGCACGGAAACAGACCCTTTGGTCCAAGCAGTCAGTGCTGAACATAATCCCAAACTAAACTAGTCCCACCTGCCTGCTGCTGGCCCATATCCCTCCTAACCTTTCCTATTCATGTATCTGTCCAAACATCTTTTAAACGTTGTAATTGTACCCACATCCACCACCTCCTCAGGAAGGTCATTCCATATGTAAACCATCCTCTTTTTAAAAAAAATTGCCTCATGTCCTTTTTTAAATCTCTCTCATCACTTTAAGAATGTGCCCCTGCTCTTGAAATTTCCCATCCTAGGGAAGGAAAAGACAACTGCCATTAACTCTATCTATACTAATTATTTTATAAACTTCTGCCAGGTCGCCTCTCAACTTCCTACGTTCCAGTGGAAAAAGTCCCAGCCTATCCAGCCTTTCTTCATAACTCAACCCTTCAATACCCAGCAACATCCTTTTAAGTCTGTTCTGAACCCTCTCCAGCTTGATGATGTCTTTCCTATAACGGGGCAACCAGAACTGGACACAGTATTCCAGAAGAGGCCTCACCAATGTCCTGTACAACCTCAACGTGACTTCCCAACTCCTATACTCAAAGGACTGAGCAATGAAAGCAAATGTGCAAAACCCCTTTTCAACCACCCTGTCTATATGTGATGCAAAAGTCAAAGAATAATGTACCTGCACCCCCTAGGTCTCTCTGTTCTACAACACTAGCCATGGCCCTACCATTACCTATTTGTACAAGATCCCTTTGTAATTTTAGAAAACCTTCTTCACCATCTACTATGCACCAATTTTGGTGTCATCCACAAACGTACTAACCATGCCTTCTATATTCTTATCCAAATCATTTATATAAATGACAAACAAAAGATGACCCAGAACCGATCCCTGTGGAAAGTAAATCTTTCCTTCTCATATTTCCTGACTGCTTAAAAGTAACGTCTATGGGACAAGCTGATACAATTGAAAGCAGTGCTTCTAGAGACCCCATTTTCTTGATTGCAAACAAGCTGAAATGTGCATTAAATTTGTTTTGATTGTTAAGAATTATTTTCACAGTGTGGTGAACAGTATTACTGAGCATTTTAGTTTGTCTGAATTTATTTTGGAAAATCTAAGTATTAATTGTTCCAAGTAAAATAAAGGATGTGAAGAGAAGCTCTGCAATGTTCTTTAGACTTGAAGCCCTGCTCCAAAACTTTGCAGCCCACGAGCAACGTTCTGTTATCATACTGTCGCAATTCACTCTATGCACTCAATGCCTCCTCCGATAAGTCTTGAGATGCATGTTTCATAAGCCCTTCCCAAATTTTTGAGCATCATTTTTATGGTGGAAATGCATAAATGGAAATTGAAGATGCGTGAGAAACAGAGTCTGCCTGATAGTTTAAAAGGACTCTGGATGAGTAGTGGTGGGTGCATCTACAGATGAGCCCCACATTCTTCTATTCTGTTCTTTTCTGCCCATGCCCACTCCATTCCTATGTTCCCATAATTTTTGACTAGAAATTCATCTTTGGTCACTGTGAATGAATGCTAGCCCTGTACCCCTGATCCCATAACTCAATGCTTCCAGATGTGAAGAACTTTTCAATGCTTTTGAAACCTAGAATCTTCTTCAGATTATTCCTCGTACTTGACTTCCAAATTCATGCCACCATATCTTGGGTTTTCTATCCCAGTTCTTGTATACCTTAGGCTTCCATCTATGCTTGTGACTCACTGTTCATCATAGTGTTGTTAGGAATTAGATCTGTTGTTTCATTTAATCTGCTACTGATTTAATATTTCTATCTCATTAATTATTTATCATTTCTGTTTTTCTTCATTACAGCAATTGAGATGATGGACTTTGATACAACAAAAGCAGTAAGACCTCAAAACTTTTAATGCCATAATGCTACCTCATAATCCCACAGGAAAATCAATTGTGACACCTGTTCTACAACTTGTTTTTATCTCTTTAGCTAAAGGAACAGATCAAGATCAAATATGTTCAGACTGACGATAAACACACAGATGGTTGTAACCATGCAGTGATTGACAGTTCCAAATATGTTAAACTTCTAGTTGGGGTAAGTGGTTTCCTTCAAAACTATTTGACATATTTTTGCAAAATCTAAGTCATGATTTTTAATATAATAAAATGTGAGGCTGGATGTGTCATCCAGCCTCACATTTTATTATCTTGGATTCTCCAGCATCTGCAGTTCCTATTATCTCTCATGATTTTTAATACTAGTATTGAGAATTGGGTTTTTCACTGGTGAAATACAATTACCTAAGGACAAATGTATTCCGTGTAAATGAGAAGACTTCAATATGTAGTTATAAGTCTATAATAATGTACATCGGTAATTCAGGGTAGATAACACAATTTTAATAATTTAACGATTAAAGATTTAACAATTAAAATGGAGTCTTATTTGATCTGATTTGTTCTAGTTAAGAGTACCATTTAAGGTCTTTTTCATCGATGTAAGATCTAAAGCAGAATTAATCTTGATAATTGTAGTAAATTTCCAGTTCTTACATTAAGTTTGTGGGCAATTTAAGTTGCTTATTCACTTCTGAATTCAAATGAGAACCCTATTTAAAATCACTGTGTGCAATTCTAGTCTCCCTGCTATATGAGGCATGTTGCGAAACTTGAAAGGATTCAGAAAAGATTTACAAGGATGTTGCTAGGCATGGAGGGTTTGAGCTATAGAGAGAGGCTAAATAGGCTAGGGCTATTTTCCCTGGAGCAATGGAGGCTGAGGAGTGACCTTATAAAGGTTTATAAATCATGAGGGGCATGAATAGGTTGAATAGCCAAGGCCTTTTCCCTGGGGTGGGGAAATGTAAAACTAGAGGGCATAGGTTTAAGATGAGAGGAGAAAGATTTAAAAAGGACCTAAGGGGCAGCCTTTTCACACTCAGAGGGGTGCGTTTATGGAATGAGCTGCCAGAAGAAGTGGTGGAGGCTGCCACAATTACAACATTTAAAAGGTTTTCTGGATGGGTATATGAATAGGAAGGGCTTAGAGGGATATGGGCCAAATTCTGGCAAATTGAAGATATCTGTTTGGCATGGACGAGTTGGAACGAAGGGTCTGTTGCTGTTCTGTATGACTGTATGACAGTGTGCAATTGAACTTTGGCAAGGATTCTCCAAATCATACACTATAACTGTGGTGGAAAATCAGCAGATATTCTTTGCACTATTACATTATTAAAAGCAAATGGTTAAAACTCCACAGATGTTTAGCCATTTTGACTTACAACAGTTGGCTTACCTCAGTAATCAAATGTGAAGGATTTATGCTAACCAAAAGACATCTTTTATACATCATGAGCAGAAGAGAATTTCAGGAGAAACAGTTTGTGTTGGATGTTCTGACTAATGAGAATACCTTCTCTATTTGAATGCTAAAGTGTTTGTACAACTGACTTTTTTTGTTGTCTGTATTTTGTTAAAAATAGAGACACTTGATTTTCTTTCTGCAATGCAAAAGCTCAGTACCTGAATATGTTCCCAGAGTACACTTGCTACTTTGAAACAAAATGTTTGGGCTGGCAAGTGGCAAGTAATATTTGCGCAACACAAAAGCCAGATAATGACAATCTCCAATAAGACACAATCTAACTTCCATCCCTTGACATTGAATGGTGTTATCATAACTGAAACTCCCACTACCAAAATCCTTTTGGTTACCGCAGATCCAGATACTCAATTGGACTCGCCATATAAACACTGTGGCTACAAGAGGGGAAGTGGTGACCTAGTGGCATTATTGCTGGATCATTAATCCTGAGACCCAGCTGATGTCTGGGGGGCCTGGGTTTGAATCCTCATGGCAGATGATTGAATTTGAATTCATTAAAAATCTGAAACTAAGAGTCCAATGATGACCATGTATCCATTATGGATAGTCGGGAAAAACATGTCTGGTTCATTAATTTCCTTTAGGGAGGGAAACTGTCATCCTTACCTGGTCTGGCCTATATGTATTGACAGACATACAGCAGTATCGTTGACTCTTAACTGCCTTCAGGCAATTAGGGATGGCCTAATGGGGATAGACAATGACCTCGTTGTATTATCGCTAAACTATTAATCCAGAGACTGGGCTAATGTTCTGGGGGCCCAGGCCCACCCATAGCAGGTGGTGGAATTTAAGTTCAATTAAAAAAAATCTGGAATTAAGAATCTACTAATTACCATGAAACCATTGTAGATTTTCAGAAAAACCCATCTGGTTCGCTAATGTCCTTCAGGGAAGGAAATCTGCCACCCTCACCTACATGTCACTCCAGACCCACAGCAATGTGGTTGATTCTCAATTGCCCTCTGAAATGGCCTAACAAGCCATTCAGTTGTACCAATTGCTACAAGGGCTGAAAGAAATTAAACTGGACGTAACATCTGGCATCGACCTAGGCACCAGAAAAGAATAAGACAGAAATAGCCCTGTGACCCTGCAAAGTCCTTCTCACTAACATCTGGGGGTTAGTGCCAAAATTGGGAGAGCTGTCTCACAGACTAGTTAAGCAACAGCCTGATGTAGTTATACTCGCAGAATCATTCCTTACAGACAATGTCCCAGCGACAACCATCACCGTCCCAGGATATGTCCTGTCCCACCGGCAGGACAGACACAGCAGAAGTGGTGGCACAGTGGTACATATTCAGGAGGGAGTAGCTCCTCAACATTGACTCCAGACCCAATGAAGTCTCATAGCTTCAGGTTAAACATGAAGGACACCTCCTGCTGATTTCCACGTACCGTTCTCCCTCACCTGATGAATCAGCACTTTTCCATGTTGAACAGCACTTAAAGGAAGCACTGAGGATGGCAAGGGCTCAAAGGTAGTCTGGGTGGGGGATTTCAATACCCACCACACAGAATGGCTTAGCAGCAGTACTACTGGTTGAGCTGGTCTTGTCCTAAAGGACATAACAGCTGGATTGGGTTTGCGGCAGCTGGTGAGAGAACTAACAAGAGGGAAAAACATACTTGACCTCATCCATACCGATCTGCCAGCTGCAGCTGCATCTGCCCATGATGGTATCTGTAAGAGTGACCACCACACAGTTCTTGTGAAAATGAAATCCTGCCTTCACATTGAAAATAATTTCCATCATGTTGTGTGGCACTATCGCTGTGCTAAATGAGACAGACTTTGCACAAATCTAGCAACTGAAGACTGGGCATCCATGAGGCGCTGTGGGCCGTTGACAGCAGCAGAACTGGACTCCAGCACAATCTGTAGCCTCATAATCTGGCATATCCCCCACTCAACCATTGTCATCAAGCTGGGGGATCAAGCCTGGTTCAATGTAGAGTGCAGGAGGGCATGCCAGGAGCAGCACCAGGCATACCTGAAGATGAAGTGTGAACCTAGTGAAGCCACCAAACACGACTACTTGCATGCCAAACAGGATAAGCAGCAAGTGATAGACAGCTAAGTGATCCCACAACCAAAGTATCAGATCTAATCTCTGCAATTCGGCCATATCCAGTCTTGAATGGTGGTGGACGATCAAACAACACACTGGAGGAGGAGGCTTCACAATTATTGCCATTATCAATGATGGAAGAGCCCAGCACATCATTGCAAAAGATAAGGCCGAAGCATTCAAAGCAGTCTTCAGCCAAAAGTGCCACGTAGATGATCCATCTCGGCCTCCTGCAGTGGTCCCCAGCATTACAACTGGTCTTCAACCAGTTGATTTACCCCACATGATATCAAGAAATGGTTGGAGACACTGGATACTGCAAAGGCTGTGAACCCTGACAACATTCGGCAATAGTACTGAAGACTTGTGCTCCTGAACTTGCCGCTCCCCTAGCCAAGCTGTTCCAGTACAGTTACAACTGGTATTTACCTGGCAATGTAGAAAATTGCCCAAGTATGTCCTGCACACCAAAAGCAAGGCAAATCCAATCTGGCCAATTACCGCCCCTTCAGTCTACTCTCAATCATCAGTAAAGTGATAGAAGGTATCCTCAACAGCACTATCAAGCAGCACCTGCTCAGTAATAACCTGTTGAGTGATGCCCAGTTTGGGTTCCACTCAGCTCCTCACCTCATTACAGCCTTGGCTTAAACATGGACAAAATAGCTGAATTCTATAGGTGAGGTGAGAGTGACAGCCCTTGACATCAAGGTTGCATTCGACCCAGTGTCGTATCAAGGATTCCTAGCAAAACTGAAATCAATGGGCATCAGGAGGTAAATTCTCCTGTGGTTGGAGTCATACCTGACACATAAGAAGACAGTCGTGGTTGTTGGAGGTCAATCATCACACCCCCAGGACATCTCTGCAGGAGTTCCTCAGGGTAGTGTCTGTGGCCCAACCATTTTCAGCTGCTTCATCAATGACCTTCACTCCATCATAAGGTCTGCAGCTGGGATGTTCGCCAATTATTACATAATGTTCAGCACCATTTGCAACTCCTCAGATACTGAAATAGTCCGTGTTCAAATGCAACAATATCTGGACCATACCCAGGCTTGGGCTGACAAGTGGCAAGTAACATTTGTGCCACAAAGTGTTCAGGGAGGTGTAGATTAGGTGAGTTATAGGGAACTGGGCCTGGGTGGGATGCTGTGAGGTTTGGTCTGGACTTGTTGGGCCGAAGGGCCTGTTTCCACACTGTAGGGATTCTATGATAATTCACACAAATGCCAGGCCCTGACCGTCACAAATGAGAGACAATGTAACTACTGTCCCTTGGCATTCAGAGGTGTTACCGTCACTGAATTCCCCCACTATCAATATCCTGGGGGTTATCATTGATCAGAAACTCAACTGGACTCACCTCATAAACACAGTGGCTATAAGAGCAGGTCAGAATCTAGGAACACTGCGGCGCTAACTCACCTGACTCCTCAAAGCCTGTTCACTATCTACAAGGCACAAGTCAGGAATGTGATGGAATACTGCTCACTTACCTGGATGACTACAGCTCCAACAACACTCCAGAAGTTTGACACCATCCAGGACATCGCAGCCTGCTTGATTGGCACTACATCCACAAGCACCCATTCCCTCCGCCACCAATGCTCAGTAGCAGCAGTGTGTACTCTACAAGATGCACTGCAGAAATTTGCCAAAAATCCATAGACAGCACCTTCCAAGCCCAAGGCCAGTTCCATCTAGACGTGCGATCAACAAATAGGTGGGAATACTATCACCTTCAAGTTCCCCTCCAAGGCATTGTATGATCGCGTTCAAAGAACCAGACGACCAGGATCAGTGAGTGATGAAAATACCCTCTTTATTGTATGTTCATTGGGCCAGCATTTATTGCCTGTCCCTCGTTGTCCTTGAGAAGGTGGCGATGTGAGGTGAAAGAGAATCCCAAAATCATTGTTCAAAAGCAGCTGTTTTCATACAGATTTCAAGCATACATTAATATTCTAACATTTGAGTGTTAAGCAGTAGATACTGTACAAAACCATTTTGCAGGAAATCAGAGATGGTTGAAACATGCTAAATGTTAGCGGTTATTGTTGAGTGTTAATGGTTATCTTAATGAGTTTAGAGTGTTTGTCTAGTTTGTCCTTGCATAATTCAAAAGGTGTTAGTCTTGTTATTTTCAAGGTTAGAATTTTAAAGTTAGAAAATGGCATCTTGTGTTTTTTGAATAAAAGTCTGAGTTCCCTTCAGCTTTGATTGTGGTTTTTATTTACTATCACTTATTTAGTTATGTTCATGGTTGTGTCCATCTGTGGGTTGTAGTTACTATCAATCATTCATTCATTCAGTTTCGTGGTCACGCCTGTTTTCAGTAGTGTTGTCAGTTTCACTCATTCATTCATTCAAGGTTGCACGGGTCTGGACATAGCGCTGTTAGTTTTATTGGTAGATTAAAGGGTGTACATACACTGCATAGCATTTGTCAGTTTTATTCATGGGGTAAAGTTTTCTTACACATGTTGAATAAAAACTTGGGACAAAGTACCTGGTTGCATAATATACAGGAAAAGTCTGCAGGGAGGTAACATATTACTTTAAAGGAAGAGGGCTAATCCAATTATCACCTTTGACTAATACTGGGATCTACTCCGGCTGGAGAGATAAATAGAAAAGAGCTTGATCCTCAGGCAAAGATCCTTAGTCATCACCTTCCAAACCCATGGGCACTTCCAACTAGAAGGACAAGGGCAGCAGATACAGACAACATGACTACCCGCGAGTTCCCCTCCAAGTCACTCTTCATCCTGACTTGGAAATATATAGTCATTCCTTCACTGTTGCTGGATCAAATCTTGG
The DNA here is from genome assembly GCF_030684315.1 of Stegostoma tigrinum. NCBI lineage: Eukaryota > Metazoa > Chordata > Chondrichthyes > Orectolobiformes > Stegostomatidae > Stegostoma > Stegostoma tigrinum. The sequence goes on from NC_081379.1 coordinate 26,113,280, forward strand.
AATTCTCTTTGTTAAGGGCATGCGGGTCAACTTACATCATGTGGACTGCAGCAGGTCATGATGGTAGCTCACCGTCAACTTTTCAAGGGCATCTAGGTTTGGGCAATAAATGCTGGACGGGCAGTGATGCCCACATCCCACAGATGAATAAAAAAAGAGTTATTACTATCTGTTGACAAGAGGAGCATACTGGGATAAGCTATAACCATTTTATTGTTTGGTTACTTTTTGTCTTTTCAGTTCTGTAGTCACATGCTTTTATGTCTCCACTTGGGTATAATGCCATGGTTGGAACTTTCTCCTCTCTTGAACTGGCAGGATAATTCTTACAATTAGCAAAAATTTGGGCAGGTTGCTGGCAGGGAGATGACCAACTGCTCCTGTCACTTCAGGAGAATTTCTGCTGCTCTAGGATTTGTTGCTGTTCATCCAGCAGCTGTGACTTTTAAAGTGGCATTGCTCCACTCAGTGACCGCAGAACTTTTACTGGCAACTTCAGGCAGGGTGGGGTATTGCCATTCTGGGAACTTATTGACTAAGGAACCTGCCAGTTCTTCAACTTATGTATCTAATTGATACTTGATTTGGTGGCTTTCTTATTGATTGGGTGTAGGGGTGTCTCACCTTCTCCCTAACTTGGCTAAAAAAAGTGGAAATCATGCTCAATATAACAGAAATGAATGTATGACGTCCCCTTGTAATCTCAAACAAAATTCTTGTGTTTTCAAGGCAACATTGTTTGACTTTATTGTTTCGTTGACATAGTTTATAAAACTGTTCAAAAGAGAGAAACTATTTTGTTCAAATTGTATTATATTACAGGGCACAGGTGACTATGTATTATCAACATGGAACATATCTGCACTAAAGGACCTAGAAGTCAACAATGTGGTTGATGCATCCATAATGAAAGGTGAATATGAAATTTGCCTTCCAAGAAGCATTGGTTCAGCAAATCTTTGTTGATATTGCTTTGTGATTTGTTAAAATATTTACAGGCTCTTTATATTATGCAGCCTGTTGTTTCTAGAGGTTGCTGCTGGTTCTGAGCTTTCTGATACCTTTGTTCCTCAGTTTCTCTGCATCTTTGTTGTGCTCTGGCAACAGTAACCCTTGTTGTGGCTGAATCCTTAGGCTTGTTTGGAATGTGACCAATCTGAAGCATTTCAGAGACAAAATTGGTTTGTAGTAATGGGCGGAGTTAGCATTTGTATTACAGACAAATGATTGTTCAACATAGACCTGAATATTGTGGGAGTTGGAGTACACCAAAAAGGAGAGCCTGTAAATGAATAATGGCCACTGTTTTGTAGAAATGTGTGGAATGTTGATCTGAAGACTCTTTAATAATCGAAAGTAATTTTTTGTTCCAACTTAATTTGGAAGCATAACAAACTGAGTATTCAATGTTTAACAACTGAAGAAGGTCAGATTTAAATAAAGAACTTAGAAATTGAGAAAAGTTGACTGTCTGATCATTTGACAGGATTGAAATGACCGGACCTGTCCAATAGTTTAGTTTGCAGAGGAGGAAGAGATGCACCTTTCACTCAATTTTCTGTGCTATTCATTTGGAATATATAATCTGTATGTTTTTAATTTTAGGTGTGAAGAAATGTCAAATTGTTGGAAGTGCAATATTTGTCTTGGATGATACTGTAAGTTCAGGGCTATGTTTGTTTTAGGATAGAATGTTTTACTTAATACTTTTTTTCTTTTAAATTTTAACTTGCTTTCATTTTGGTTCAGAATTTCCTCAGTATGTGGGATGCATATGCTTTTGTTATGGTCTGGTACTGGCCGTCAGTTCACGTCCAGGATTTCTTGCTGACAGCAGAGGGAGATTCTTCTGCCATTAACAAGTAAGGGAACTTTTGACTTATTATAATAAAACAACACTTTCTTCTTTTATAATCTTAGATATTTATTTTAACTTGACAACTTCCTTCGATTGTTTACTTTCCATGGAAATGGATTTATATTTAGCAGATTTGCCAGAAAATTTAGGGAAGAATTGAAAATTTATAACATGTTTAAAAACTACTTATTTTCAACAATACCTTAATTGGATCAGTTTAAGTACCAATGAAATGAACTGAGAATGCAACTGAATTGTGTGTATAGATTGCACTTCCTGAAGCACTCACTTTCTCTGATAATAAAATGTGAGGCTGGACGAACACAGCAGGCCAAGCAGCATCTCAGGAGCACAAAAGCTGACGTTTCGGGCCTAGACCCTTCATCAGAGAGGGGGATGGGGGGAGGGAACTGGAATAAATAGGGAGAGAGGGGGAGGCGGACCGAAGGGGAGATTTCAAAATGTCCCCTTCCCCGACTGCATCCCTCAACCAGCCCAGTTCGTCCCCTCCCCCCACTGCACCACACAACCAGCCCAGCTCTTCCCTCCCACCCATTGCATCCCAAAACCAGTCCAACCTGTCTCTGCCTCCCTAACCGGTTCTTCCTCTCACCCATCCCTTCCTCCCACCCCAAGCCGCACCCCCCGCTACCTACTAACCTCATCCCACCTCCTTGACCTGTCCGTCTTCCCTGGACTGACCTATCCCCTCCCTACCTCCCCACCTACACTCTCTCCACCTATCTTCTTTACTCTCCATCTTCGGTCCGCCTCCCCCTCTCTCCCTATTTATTCCAGTTCCCTCCCCCCATCCCCCTCTCTGATGAAGGGTCTAGGCCCGAAACGTCAGCTTTTGTGCTCCTGAGATGCTGCTTGGCCTGCTGTGTTCGTCCAGCCTCACATTTTATTATCTTGGAATCTCCAGCATCTGCAGTTCCCATCATCTCTGATACTATTTTACACTCACTTTCTCTGTTCATTTCCATTGACAGCATTTTGATAAGAAAAACTAGGCTAAATCTTACATTTTTACCGGCTAACTGCCGGTGTTGTTGAGTTTCATGGAGGATTTCTGTTCATGAGCCCTAGTGCGTTTTCTAACTGCATCATACTAAATTTGCCTCATTAACGATTGACGTCACTCCTATGGCACCCCCACATCTGGTTTTAGCTCCAATCTATCAGTTAACTGGAACAACTCACCATTGTCGGGGTATCGCGGAATAGATTTTCTTCTCTGGTATTGGCATCATCTTTTAAAAGGACATTACAAATATTACACAAGTGTTATTGTCTGGAACAGCCCTGTACAGTTACTGACATTTTCTCGGCCAGATATGATAGAGAAGTGAAAATTAGCATCCTGTTTTGCCAGCAGGACCTAGGACCTAGAAAATCTGTTTAATTGGGTGTTGCAGAGACAGGACATCCTCTTTTCCCAAATCAGGCAAGGAAGCTATGACACCAGACTATAGCTAATCTAGTACAAGTTAATGCAATCTCGGCCATCTGGAAAAATGAGAGATAACAAGATGTAGAGCTGGATGAACACAGCAGGCCAAGAAGCATCAGAGGAGCAGGAAAGCTGATGTTTTGGGCCCAGACCCTTCTACATCTGGAAAAATGGTTTGTGGAGCTAATTAGAGTGGGAGTGTGTAAGAAGGTGATGGGCTAGCTACCCACCATGTTGTAAGTGCCATCACCACTTAAAACAAAACTACCTGGCAGGGGACGATGTCCAGTCTGCACCATTCAACTCCATAGAAAATCTTCTGCAGTATGTTTGCTTATTATCTGCACATGTATAGTATATTCATTCCCTGTTTATTGTCTAAGGTATGTTGTGCATTCCATCCATGCAAACTACCATTAGGAGGACAACTTTCAGTTGCAGAGGCTTCAAGCTCTAGAGTTGCCTATTTATATCCCTTTTAAGCTTTTGTGGCCATGCAGCAACCCAGACATTCATATGCAGTCCTAGCACAAGTCAATCCTTTAAGTTGTGTGGCCATGCAATCAAAAATGTAAGGGCTGAACACTTGAACGAAATGCACACAACAATAAAATGCCCACTTTACTCTCTTCTTAAATCCTACCCTTTTGACCAGCTTGCAGTATTGAATATTTCTTTCTTCACTTCTTCTATTGTTATCAGAGAAGCAATCAGTTTTAATTATTAATTTTATCTCCTTGTAGACAAGGAAATGCAAACTTGAAACTTGTAGCTCTGACAACTCCAGTGAATAAGCAGGTAATGCTTTTTCTTCCAGTTACAGACTGGTTCTCCTAATTAATTGTTGTTTCTATTGAGCAGAGCTGTAAATTTCCTGGATTTAAATCATGCAAATCTGTTTAGAATGATATTTTTAGGTTCAAGATGTTGGAGTTATAGTGTTAATTTAAGGTTTAGTGGAAAGTATTTGTTTTCTCTTGGCTCCAGTAGATGGGTGTTATAAACTATTAATATTATATAAACAAGACTAATCTGATTTTTTTTCATAGATGCGAAATCTTTTGGTGTATTCATTTCCAACAATGAAGCTGCTGTACTCCCTGGAAGTGGCAGATATTGCAGCTCTAGTTCAAACTGATGTTGGTCAGGTAGGAGATAATCGAACGTACATCTTCGATGATCTGGAAATAGTTGTTCACTTTGTGAAATAAACTACCATATCATTTTTATTATAACTTAAGAAATTTTAAGTTGTTACCTTCTAAATGTTTAAAACTACTAATTAGTAACAACGTGAGAAAGGATAATAGTGAAATTGCTCAGGCAGTTGAGTTTTTAATCACGTTTTGATGTGATGTTGTGATTAGCAAATATTTTGCAAAATTATTCACTGTACTATTAACATTTTGCAGTTTGTTATGATGCCTTTTATTATATGTTTAGAAATAACTTCTCAGTTCTTTAGCTGCAAGATTACAGGTTAATACTGGAATTAAGTTTTGCTGGCGTGGCAAACTTTGTGGAGAGAAACACTATTTTTTCCTTCATTTGCTTCCTTGCCTTCTCTATAGCTGAGGTCCAGGATCTAGTGGTATGACAGATCCACATTTATGTCTTGCCATGCAATATTTTAAGTCATATCAGCATCAATGATCACTTGCCTAAAACCTGTTCAAGTATTGTTTTGATGACTCACTTGTACTGTTTCTGATATAGGATACAATATATATTTTGGAAGGAATTTCTGAAAATCAGAAAAGGTATAATAAATTTGCTGCTTAAAACATTAAAAGTCTTTCATGCTATATTACAATTATGTATTGTAAATTGAGCAAAAATATATGCATTGCAATTGTTGTTATATTCTATCCCATTGTATTTAAACCTCATTTGCAAAGCAAATTAAATCCAGTTATTTCCAAGTAGTTATTTCATGTTTTCACAACTTACAGTTCACCTAATGGAATCATTTCTACAATAGCCATGAGATGTTTAACAGAAGCGCTGCCGGAAAACAGGTAAAGAGTAAACTGCACAAGCTAACTCATGCCACTGTGAGAAATTATTTAAGCCGAACTCTCATTCTTCCAGCTATAATCAGACTGTTTTGCTCACTGTCCATTATTAGTCTGATTGATTTGATGCTGTTGTTCTTCTGTCAAAGATATTTTTATTTTTCATGTTTCCAATTTTTGCTCATTCATCTCCATACTATTAATCTTTACAGCGTGGAGCTGGAGGAACACAGCAGGTCAGGCAGCATCACAGAAGCAGGAGAGTTGACATTTCGGGATTCGACCCTTCATCAGGACTGGGGGGGAAGGGAGCTGGGAAATAAATAGTGGGAAGAGGGATGGGGATTGGGGAATGTAGGTGGGATGGTGATTCCCAATGGACTCCAAACAACGTTCAGCTCCCACTTCCGACAAACTAAAGGTGTGGCTATACACACCCATCTGGATCCAAGCTATGCCTGCCTCTTTGTAGGATAGGTGGAACAGTGTCCCTGTAGTGCTGTTACATCAGCACTTTCCCTCACCTCTTTCTCCACTACATTGATGACTGTATTGCTGCTGCTTCGTGCTCCCATGAAGAGCTTGAACAGTTCATCAACTTTACTAACACCTTTCACCCAACCTCAGATTCACCTGGACCAGGTCCAATACCACCCTCCCCTTCCTGGACCTCTCTACCTCCATATCCGTCTCAGAACAGACATCTACTTCAAACCTACCAACTCCCGCAGCTGCCTTGACAACACCTCCTCTCATCCACTCTCCTGCAAGAATGTGATCTCTTAGTCCCAATTCCTCCACTGCATCCGCTCCCAAGATGGAGTGATCCATTCATGGATGTCCCAGATGTCCTCCTCCTTCAAGGACCGCAACTTACCCCTCCAGTTATCGAAAATGCCCTCAATCGCATTTCTTGTATTTCCTGCATTTTTGGCCCCCTCCCTTCCCTCAACAAAAATAAAGACAGAGAATCCTATTCCTCACTTACCTCCCCAATATCCGCAACCAGTGCATCATCCTCCAACACTTCCACTACCTACAATCCAACCCACAAAGAGATATTTCCCTCCCCAACCCTACCTGCCTTTTGTAGGGACCGCTCACTCCATGACTCCCTCGTCTGCTCCATGCTCTCCACCAACCCCCCCACACCTAGCACCTTTCCCTGCAACTGCAGGAGGTGCTACACGTGCCTCTACACCTCCCCCCATCACATCCATCCGAGACCCAAGACCAACTTTCCATATCTGACAGGGAGTTTATCTGTCTGTACATCCTCCAACCTGGTCTACTGTATCTATTTCTCCCAATGTGACCTCCTTTACATTGGTGATACCACATGTAGATTCAATGACAGATTTGTGGAGCACCTGTGCTCTGTGTGCTATAACCAACAACACTTTCCAGTTGCTAACTTTTTAACTTCTCCTCCCACTACCTTGGTGACATGTCCATGCTGGGCCGCCCCCAATGATGCCGCAAGCAACCTGGTGGAAAAACACCTAATATTCTGTCGTGGCAATGTACAACCTGATGACCTAAACATAGAATTCACCAGTTTCAAAATCTCCTCACCTTGCAGCCTCATCCCATGTCCGACCTTCCCTCTCATCCCCGTCTCCTTGATCTGACACTACCTGTCCATTTTCTTCTGCCTCACCCTTCCCACTGACCAATCTCCACTAACCCTGCCTGCATCCACCTATCGTCATCCCACCTACTTGCCCCCAGCCCCATACCTTTTCCTTCTATTTACTTCCTAGCTCCCTTCTCCCTCCCCAATCCTGATGAAGGGCCTAGACCCGAAATATCAACTCCTGCTCTTTTGATGCTGCCTGACCTGATGTGTTCCTCCAGCTCCACGCAGTATTGACTCTGACTCCAGCATCTGCAGCTCTTGCTATCTCCCACTATCAATCTTTGTCTTCTCTGCCTGCCCTTCACTTCCAGGAATTGCATGTACTGTCTTGTATTTTGTCACTTTCTTGATTTTTGAAAACAAAATCTCTTCCATTATGCTTTCTATTGTCTCTCTGCTCTCCACACTATTCCCTCTCTTTTGTGTCTTTTTCCAAAGTCTGCTCCAAGCTCAATGTCTATTGCACAAAAACAAAGTTGCTGGAAAAGCTTCCTCAGTTCTGAGGAAGGGTCACTGTTCCCGAAACATTAACTGATTTACAGCATCTGCAGTTCTTTCGGTTCCAATGTCTACTACCCTAGCTGAAATAGTAGTAAAAACTCCTTACACCTGACACTATTATTAAAACTCCCATCTCTTCCATCAGATTTTGCAATTTCGGTGTCTTCTGTGCCAGGACCTCCTGAACTGTTCCTTTTTTCTCTTGGGTGTAGATCATTCTTGACATTTCCATTCTCATATAAGTTACCTTTCAATTTCAAGATGTACAGTAGAAATTCACCAAAGATCCATAAACAGCACCTTCTAAGCCCATGGCCAGTTCCATGGAGAACAGCTGTCAACAGATATGTGGGAATACTACAACCTGCAAGTTCCCCTTCAAGTCACTCACCATCCTGATGGAAATGTATTGCCATTCCTTCAGTGTAGCTAGGTCAAAATCCTGGAACTGCGTCCCTAACAGTGTTGTTAGTCTATCTACAACACGTAGACTGAGGGGGTTTAAGAAGGCAATTCACCATCGCCTTTTGTATGGAGACAGGCAAAAAGTGCTGGCCAACCAATGACATCCACATTGTACAAGTGAATAAAATAAAACTTCAATCTCAACTCATTTTGTTATGTACCAGTTTCAGCATTTGACAGCACCTCTTCCTCTCCTCCCTCTTGTCTTTGGCACCCTGGTCCATATTCCTCCCATTTCAACTCTAACCTGTTGCTTCTCCATGCAACCAAATCAGATACAGTACTTGACTGCTTACGTTCCCTGTTGTTTTGAGGAGGTGTTGGCATTTTGGACGTGAATCGTTTGGAAGATTGTGCTTCTGTGCACCATCCTTATTTATTTGTTTCACTGTTTTTTAGAGCTGGTGGGTCTCACATTAGGTTTCAGTTTAAAACCTAACCTAATTTCTTCAAGTTTTCTCTTTTCCATTGTCCATTTTTCTCACTTTTTCTTAGTCCTTCCACTTATTTTACTATTGGCACAGTCTTTTCCTTTGAATTCTTAAACAATTTCAGCCACATATCAGTAATTCTGTCCTATATTCTGGCAAATGTTCCACTAAATTCCAAGTTTCATTTTTATTTGCTTTTACTCCACAACTGCTGTTTTTTAGGCCCATGGTTCATGCTTGAAATGTTAATCACTCTGTTCTTGCCCCAGATCTTGACTGATCTGATGTGTGCTTCAAGTATTTTTCTTTTTTTTACTTTTGTTAATTAAATTGTGATTGGCAGTTGAGTTTTACATTTTGCAATTTGTTTTTAGACTAAGTCGCCTGCTGTATAAACATAAATTTGAGGAAGCAGAGAGATTTGCTATTCAATTTGCTTTGGATGTCGAGGTAGGTTTCTTCCAATATGGATTCCAAGTATAATATATGCCTAACTGAATTTCTGCTGCAAATGATACCGTGTCCACCAACTTTGGTCAAACACAAATGATGGACATTTGGATCAATCAAGCCTATTGTCATCCATGGGCTGTGTCTCTACTTGAGATAAGAAAAGGAAATGATTAAATAAAAGAAAAATACTACAGATTCTAGAAAGCTGAAATAAAAATCAAAATGCTGGAGAAATTGGTCTGTGTGATGAAAAACAAAACTGAATTTCTGAAGAAGAGTCACATTGGACTTGGAACATTAACTCTGTTTCTGTTTGTGCAGATGCAGTCAGAAAAAAAAACCAGTTGCTTGGTAATATAGAACTTGAATGTTGCTAACAAAAAAAAATCGCTGAAGCTTTTCATCTTACACTCCTCAGAACAAATGCAAGAATACAAAACTTTGAATGAATGCAACAATTTACACTATAGGAAAATTGGATTCTTATTGGTGGGAAATCACCTATGATTGATTGACAGAGAGGTTCTCATGGAGAAAGCATCGTGGCACTTATTGCTGTTAAGTCAATCTTGTAATGCACTGAGCTCCATAAACCCCAATGTGAATATTGACACGTGAAAGTAGGCAGTAACAGAAAAACCATTAGCAGATTTCTCAATGCACATCTCAAGGTAAGAGTTAGACTGCTAAATCTCAAAAGTACATTTTGCAATGACAGAGTGCAATAATGTGTGTAAGATAATCTCTAGGTACTGTAAGGATTCTTACAGATACTTACAGAAAGATGCTGAAAGTATCATCTGTACATTGGAGCTATGCATGGGACAGGAAATAAGGTATCAGTTTGTGAAAACGTGTTCCTGAAGAAAATTAAGGAAACATTTAGTAGGTGCTGGACCTTCTATGGCTGCACCATTTTTTTCAGCTTACATGGTGTCAATTAAATTGAACTTCACTTGCAAGTTGCCACCCTCTAAGATCTCTATGGTGTAGTGACACAGCCAAATGTCAATAGCTTCATTCAGTGGCATGTTTGTAAATAAGCTTATTGAGAAGCGTGCTGTTGGTTTCTTCACTACTGTCTACGGCAAGCCTCCTTTACCAGCCAGCGTATGCGTTCGGATTCTTGTAGCTACATGTGTTTTAAGACTTGTTCACATTCTTTTAAACCAGGCCTTAGCCATGTGCTAACTTTGTAAGCTTAATGCATAAATAGCGTGCATGAAGTATATCCAAGAGGACAATGAGCAGATCATTGTTCATGATTGTGCAGGCTCGCTAAAAGCTGTCACGTCTACTGCTCAGCCCACTTCAAATTACTCTGAAAAGACTAAAATATCTTAACTTTTGAACAATATATTAAGCTACCAGTTTCATATTCTTATTGTGTGCTTGAATCATCAAGTGATATTTTTCACTGACAGTTAATTCGTTACCATCAGTCCAAACATCTACCCCACAATTGAGCAATGTTGTTGTTCAGTGCCAATGTAGATAATGTAGTTATGTAGATAATGTAATCATTCGCTGATAGAATCATACAATACATTCCTCCAGCTGTTAGTAGTAGGCAGATTATTGACTGGTTTCAGCCTGTGCTTGCAAAACCCAGAACAAAATATCTACTATTAGATGTGGTTCCATGATATGGCAACAATTTTTTAACAATCCTGTATGTGTTAATAATAATGTTAACAACCAATTTGAAATAATCAGTGACGATCATAGCATGGCTCAATTATGCTTTCTGATGTGACATATATTCATGCACAGGGACCAGTTCTTTGTAAATCAAAGGAATTTGATTGAATGGTGTGACTTTTTAGAATTACACAAGGTACACAGCTTATAGTTCTCTTTCTCATTCTTCATGGCAATTTCTTGACAATCAGAGTTGACCTGCTAACCAATCAGTATCCTTTTCTCCTGTCGTATAGATTGCTATGATTATTTGAAATATGCCATTCTTGTAGCTGTCTTGATGAGTTCAAGATAAAACACATGGCAATATGTTTCTGTTGAGAGCAGAAAATAAAATGGAATAATATGTGCAATATTTATGAATTGAAAGTAAAATCTATTGAAATGTTGAAGTGGCCAATTTATCTTAGAGTTTATGTAGCTGTTATCTTTCCATTCCTAACATTCATACACTTTGTTTTGCATTGTGTGTGAGAAAAATATAGTTCCTCAAATGTATGACATGTGAACATTTGTATAGATAATTGTAATTGCTAATAATTTTAACAAGTCAATCCTTCAAAGTATTGAATTCTGATCTAGCAAAACATAACACTTACACTGACTTGCACTTTTGTTAATAAATGTTGAAACTTCTTTCAGCTTGTGTACAAAGTCAGGCTTAATATAGCTTTGGAGAACCTAGCCTCAAGTTCCTTAGAAGCTCCCAATCTATCAACATGGCAAAACACTGTCGATGAAGCAAAAGCAGACTTGCATAAAGTACAGGTAAATAAGTTTAAAAGCTGCTGAGTGAAGTTATATTATATTTGTGCTTTTTCTGACAGTCTTAAATTTATTTCTTTTCCCAACATAGGATGATGAGTTTGTAGTGAAATATTGTCTGGATGTTCCTTGGCCAACTTTTGAACTGACTTTGGAAATGTTAAATTATGCCAAAAAGCGGGTGAGTTTTGTTTCATGGCTCTTGTTTTATTGCACGACCAAAACATCTCGTTGTTTAACTGAGAATCTTTTTGCAGATTCTAAAGAAAGAAGATAAAAAGTCTGTTGGTTTGACTGAGAAACAAGCTTTGTGGCTGGTAGAGGTATTTGTAATAAGACATTTCTATTAATTCCTTCATATTGATTTAGGAACATGTTCCAGATTATTTTGAAATTATTTTATCCATTGAATTAGGTATTGAGAGCAGAAGCACGGCTCACTACTTTTCATGAAGCATATGGGCCTGGAAAGTTCAGGTTAGTCATTTTGCCATCACAGTTCTCTTCTCAACAAAGAAAACTTGAGTTTATATTTTACCTTTTTAATTGAGACACAGTTCAACGCACTTTGGAGATAATAAGAAGAATATCACAGTGGGAGAATTTGTGAAAAAAAAATAAAATATTTGATTGAAGAAATGGATTTTCAATGTTCTGAAGAAGTACAGAAAGAAGATGCGGAGGGTTCCAGTGGATATGCTGAGAGGGTTGAATTATGTGGATGTTGCAATTCAGAAATTGACCATTCAGCCCATTAAAACTGTTTTGGTGTTTGCCTTCTATGTATATAAATATTATAAATTAAATTGTTCATTGGATTGCGAGGGAGATATGCCCATCCCTAATTGCATGTTTGAGTTTGGAAGACGATCAGTTGGTTCAAATGGGATGTAAGAAGAATATTGGAATAAAATCAAGCTATGTCTGTGGAAAAAACAGAGGTAATGTTTCAGCCAGTGATGTTTCATAAGGCAGTTCTGATGACATGCCCAGCTATTTTTAGTTTTATTTCAGATTTCTACTGTCAGCAGTTTGTTTTTTTAATAGATATGTCTTAGAAGGGAGAAGAGGCAAAATGGCAGCATGTAGCAAAAGTTTGGTGGACAGGGAACAGGATTAATGGTTCAGAATTTTGAATGGTGAACTCTTGGATTAGATGTAATTTGGACTTTGTTTGTGCCTGCAACATGACTAATGCTTGATTTTTTTTCTTTCACAGTGGTATTGCTTGGATCAAGTTTGTAAACAATGAAGATCTTTTTAATGATGTTCTGTTGCAGCTTCAGGAGGGAGATCTGAAATGTGCAGAGTACATTTGGTTAAGGCACCAGGTGATATTGGCTAAATGTTGTGTTGGCTTTGTGTGTTGAAAGGTGCTTCCCATTGCAGTGTACTATATGATGATTTATGTTCATATTCTACTTACTAAATTGGTGACCTGCAGGCTGATGTGTCTTATAACATTTAAATTTGAAATGCAACTACAGATGCCTTGCCTTCTGTTCCTTCTGCATCTTAGTTTGAAGCCTATCATTTGTTCAGTAGCATTATTTTCACTTTCCAAGGGAGTAGACAGCTGAATAGCATGAAATCTTGATTCCACCTACTGACTGGAATGTGGTAATAAAATAATAATCTTAAATGACTTTTAAATCTAATAATGAGAGTTCGAATCTCAGTCTGATAAATTGAATTCAGTTTAGCTTTTCTTAAAATCTGGAATTAAAAATGCTAGTACTGGTTAAAGTAACCACAGAGCTTTTGGATTGTTTGAGGGCAGTGTTGTCTAGTAGAAAGCTCACTAATCACAGACGTGGCTCCAGTGACAAGTTTTTAAACTTCTGCACTAATTTTAGTGCATTAGTTTACAGTAACTAGCTTACTATACATGTAAACTTATTTTGTGTATATTTACTCACATAGATACTTTCATTACTTAATCCTGTTTCTTGTTTTAAATCAAAGTTTTAATTTTGGTATGAATCTGTCACGTACTGCATTTCTTACTGCAACCACTTTGTTTTTGTCCACCGGTTTGGTGGCACCTTAACTTCATCAAACTGATTGCTTAGAATGCACAATCCTGGCTCTCACAACAAAACATTCAAATTAGCCTGTAATGTCCATCTAGAATAAGGCTGGGAGCTGGCTTGCTCTTTGCTGTAACATGCTTTGTTAGAGCTGTTCCTTATTGGTTTGCTTTCTTCTGCTGGCCTGGATTGGATATTTGGTTGAGTTAACTACATTGCTTCTTGCTAAAGTCAACAGTACTTATATTTTTAGGTGGAACAGCCCGGCTACAACTGTTGCATGTATTTCTTAAATTAAATATTCAGGAAAAAAAGAAGTAGATTGCATGCAACGATCAGGATTTTAAATACAGTTAGATATAAGTCAGGCTTAACACATCTTGTGTGTTGTACTAATCACACTGGAATGTTGTTGAATTTTATGGTTTGAACAGTAAGAGTTTTACTCTTAAGACCATTTTTCACTTTCAGGTGGAGTTTGAAAACAAATTTGATTTGAAAAGACTACAGAATTTCCTAGATTCTCTCCCTGCAAGCCTCCCTTCAGAAGAACTAAGTCTCTGGTTCAGAAATGTGATAATTCCCTTTGTCTTGAGGATTGTTCCTGAGGGAAAGGTAATGATGGGTAGTAGTTGTGATAAAGAAATGCTATTTCTTTTCACTTTTCACAGAGTGTAACATTTTTGTTTCTTTTAACTTCTGCAGAAAATTCTGGCAAAATGGTTGGAGCACAGAGCCCGGAGTCTTGAACTAACTGAGAAGGTAATTATTGCAACAGTTTGGATGGATTCACCCTGAGGATAAAATCAGATCGACAGTCTTTTCGTTAACAATTTTTAAAAATCATTTCAATGATATCCTTAAATATCAAAAGTGAAAGTTACAAAATATTTTTTCACATTGAAACCCAACTATCATTAAAGCAAGGACTGTGTGCTTTATTATCTGAAACAAGAAGTTATGAAAAACAACTAACTATTCCATGTTTCACTTAAATGTAGAGCATAAGAATCCACATATGTGCTCACAACACCCAGCTTTACCTCAGCTAAGTTCCCTCTGATTTGATATATTGCTTATCCAATATGAGCATTGGAATTTTCTGAAATTAAATACGGGGAAGCCTCGAGTCTCACAATACTTTTAGTCCCATCTCACTCTTTGAGGCTGAGCCAGATACAAACATGGTGTGCTATGACTGAACTGAATTATTTTATATCCTCTATTGCTAGGAGCACCTGCTTCCACTTTGGTGATTGCCTGTCTTTACCCATGCTTAAATCTATCTGCTGCTGAAACTCTTCTCCATGCCTGTACTACTTTTCATTTACATTATTCTTATGCCCTCTTAGCCAGCCTCCTACTTACAATCTTGCTTGACTTGAGCTGCTCAGTAATTCTCCTACTTCTTTCCTGACTCTGACCAGGTTCCATTTACCCATCATCTCTGCGCTTGCTGATCAACATTGACACATCATTTGGCAATGCCTCAGTTTTAAAATTCTCATTCTTACTGTCTCACTTCTTTCTATCTCCGTAACCTTCTTCAGGCTAAAGAATCTACAAGGCTACCACAGTCTTCCTCAATACCAGTTTACTTTGCTTTGCCACTGGCACCTGTGTGTTCAGCTTTCGAATATCTCTTTAACCCTCCCATCTCTCTGCCCTACTTTCCTCCTTTTACAAGTCTCCATAAAATCTACCATTGCCTTTTAATATCTCCTTGGTCTAAAATATTGTTTTGCAATCACTCTTATGAAGCACAATGGGGATAACAGTTATGTTAAAGACAGTCCATAAATACAATTTGTTCTGTGTGGATTATTTATCAGTTTAAATCCATATTCTGCAGGGAAGTGCAAAATCTATATTGATTTTGATTTTGATGTTATAAGCCCTTATGTCTTGACTAAGTGTTGTTTCTCATTTTAAAGCAAACTTGAGAGATGTTGCAAATATTTAAATTGTCATTATTGTTGTTTTTATGTACACTTCCAGGCAAACTGGCCAGAAAATGGATTGCGGATGGCGGAACTGTACTTTGTAGCGAAAAAGCCAAATGAATTTGAGCTTTTTACAGCTGGACTTTGGATTCCATTAGTATGATTAACTAATTGGTCTCTTCAATATAACTGAACATATGTTTTGAGAAGGCATTTGAAAGCATTAAGAAAGGAGGCAAAGAGGTCTAGGAAAGGAATTCCAGACAGAAGTGTTGATATAATTGAAATCTGGCATTCCTTTCATTTCACAGTTGTTGTCAGAATTGGAAGAAGAGGTTATGTGTTTTAGATTAGGATTGGGTAAAACAGCATAGAGATTTGTAGATAAGAATGAATTGGATTTCTTCTGCGAATAGGAAGTTGTAGTGAGCTGGAGTGGTCTGATGCACAGGTCCTACTGCAGGATAGGGTGCCGGAAATTAAATTTCAGATGAGCAGGTGTTTGGGAGTTTTAAATTTCAATCTACAGCTGGAAAGTGGTTACTTGTGTGCAATTGAAGCAGGCAAACACTGTTGAGGAGGTAGAAATAAATGAAAATGCTTCCATTGAAGCTGAACAATTAGTTGGAAAGTACATCTAGTTTATGTACAGTCTGGACAAAATATGTGTACTCTTGAAAACCTAGTGTAGCAGGAGCATCACCTTACCTTAAATGAAAGTAAGTAACCTAGTCTTCTGGCCACTTTGGTTTTGATCCTAAAGAATGAGTAGGATCTTTACTATTCACATTCACATTCCAACAACTGCGTACCAAAAAACTGTTTTTGAATAACTCCATTGGCGGACAGCTGGTTTGCAATGCAAGGTGATTCCAACAGCATAGGTTAGATCACCTTTAAAGTCTCTGCTACTCAGCCTTCCCCAGCACCTGAGACATGGATCCTCTGATTAAACCACCAAAAGTCATCTTTCTCTAATGAGAGAGCCGTATGGCCCACAACAATTCTTACAGCTCTTGTAAGTAGTCTATTCCAAAGTGCAGCTTAAATAGTGTAAAACAGAGAACTGAATATCTTTCCTGTTTTAGAGTGCTTCTGATCCTGCATGGTGTGATCTTATTTGAACATTTATACTACATTCAGCAACACACTACAATGATAATAGTTTCGCCATGAGAGAGCTTCTGAAATAAGCTTTAAATATTTCTGGCTGTTGGGATCAAGCTTTAGCTTTATTTTAACTTGTGTACCTTATTGTTAAAATTGGCTTGAAATTCTGTGTTGACTGATAGTTCCATTTTTAAGACTTTGAGTAAATGCCTCCTTGACAATATGTGTTTAGTTCCAAGGGCGAACAGAGGGTTACAGGATGGAGTGGGTCTGGGTAGAATTCTCTTTGGAGGGTTAGCACAGATTGAATGGGCTGTGTAGCTTGTCCTGCACTGAAGGGATACTACTCTATGATTCTATAATAAATGCAAATTTACTTCCAAGCAGCTACTGGTACCAACATAGATTATCGGCAATGTTAGTTACATGGAGGATGATGTTGGATGAACTTTTTCTAATGTATCAAGTGCATTAGTACATCCTATCAACTGAAATCCCACATTGGAAAATAATCAGCACAAGCTAATATAATTAAATGCCCTCTGAATATAGAATTTTTGAAGGGTTCCCTAATGGAAAACAAATTATGCATTCGCATACCAGAGTTAAGAGGAAAATGTTCCTGAAATTTTAGTTTTGTTAATAACATTACATAGGGAACTATTCAGAGCAGATGGAATGTTTTTATTGAATAGCTATGTTTTTTGTTACATGACACTTTTCAAAAACATCAGAACTGATTTTAATCAATTTTTTGGGGAAGTGGAATTGCATTTTCTTCCTTTCCATTGGAACCATTGTCCTACAAAATAAAACTGGAATTTTTGAAAATAAGTTTAAATTCAGTGCAATAAATTTGGAATAAAAAATGTAGAACACGAAATGGTTACAAAAGTTTTCTGGCTTAAAGTTGAAAAATGTTTCTAAGGACATTCAATGTGCATAATGCAGCAAGAGTGTAAAGGCACTTTTCACTGCTTCCAAAAATTGAATTGAAGAAGCTCTGAGCAGTTTATCACCAAATTTGTTTTTCGGTATCTATACCGTCTTGTGCACCACGAAAGATCAGAAAGTCCCCAGTTCAATCTTTATTCTTTGTGCAGAGTCAGTTGATTTTTCTAGGCAGCAATTTGGCTGATATTTACCAGATCTTTACCAGTTATAAACAATAGCCTAAAACAGTAAAACACTTGTACATTTCCATGTGCGTTAGTGCCTTTATGAAAGAGGGGAATTATGTGGGGAGGAATGGGAGAGTAAACTTTAAAAAGATAACAGTTTTTGAATTTTGAAATGATTAAATAAATTGATCCAGCTTTTCTGTTTCATTTGTCTTCAATTTAGAAAAAAGACATGGATTGTGAAGAAGTGTGCCAGTTAAAGAAATTGGTTAATAATCTGCAGGAGCTTGTTGATCTCCACAGAAAATATAACTGCAAACTGGCACTTTCAGAGTTTGAAAAAGTAAGTGGTTCCTTACATGAAACACAGGCCAGGAAAATGGATTGTTAAATTTGTATGTCCAGAATTGGGACATTTGAACAATGTTGTAAGTAGAAAATTTGGCGTTTTTCTGACTTGTTTTTCTTTATTGTAAAATATTTGCTAACACTTTTAACATAGGCTTAATACAACCTTAGCACAACCTTATACATTACAGATAACCCTTAGTAACTGAAAATTCAATTATTTAAAATAGTTGTTGAGCACTGGATCAATCATCTGACAATAAGTTCGGAACAAAATGATCTTGTTCACAATTCTAGACCATAAGACATAGGAGTGGAAGTGCGGCCATTCGGCCCATCAAGTCCACACCACCGTTTAAATCATGGCTGATGGGCATTTCAACTCCACTTCCCTGCACTCTCCCCGTAGCCCTTGATTCCTTCTGAGATCAAGAATTTGTCGATCTCTGCCTTGAAGGCATCCAACGTCCCGGCCTCCACTGCACTCCATGGCAATGAATTCCACAAGCCCACCACTGTCTGGCTGAAGAAATTTCGTCTCATTTCAGTTTTAAATTTACCCCCTCTAATTTTAAGGCTGTGCCCACGGGTCCTAGTCTCCCTGCCTAATGGAAACAACTTCCTAAACCCCTCCTAAGCCACACATTATCTTGTAAGTTTCTATTAGATCTCCCCTCAACCAAATTCTGTTAAATATTTGGTGCAAATTAACCAAGCAATGAGCTGCTGTCTACTCTAGTAAACAAAACTGTAAAGAATTTTAATCATATTCTTCTGAAATTACAATATCAGATTTTAAATTGTGTAATCAGTATATAACAAGATGATGTAACTGGAATTATACTTCCTTTTATATGTTATGCAGTTTACCAAAAGCTAATAACTTGATTTGCTTATTAGGAAACGACAGCAACAATTGTATTTCGCATGTTGGATAGGGTTCTAGCTCCAGAGCTTATTCCATCAACCCTTGAAAATGTTATACAGCCTTATATAGCAAGGTACAACCTGCAGAAGGAAGAGCTGCTGTTGCATTACATAAAGGTGACTACTATTCTGCAGTGACTTTATGACAAAAATAATCAAAGTTGCAAATGCAATAGCTAATTGATAATGTGATTTGTTGTCAGCTGTTTAACTGGAGAAATATGTTTTAAAAATTAATAACTCTGCTAGTAAAAGTATTAGGAATCATACAAAAGTGGGTGCAGGGAGTTGAATTTTATTATCTTTAAAAAATACTTCATACAGAGTTCTGTAGTTGCACTTAGTCAACAGTTATGCCCAATACAAGGAAAAGGTAAAATATTCCATTGAAAAATTAATGTAAGTGTACTGATACAAAAGTTAGCCAGGTAGACCTCAGAGAATATGAGTTCCCTGATTGGAACTGTTGATCTGGTCTAACCAGAGACCCCTGGATGACAGATATGAACAAAGGTGTCAGAGGATCTGTTCACTCTGAGAGCTGGCTCTGAGGGAGCTGGATCACAGTTAAGGAGTCTCTATGTGTAAAGAAAGGCGACTTGGTGATGGTGTCTGTGGAGTTATTTCAGAAGGAATACATTCATTTTGAATTTCAGAGAGTAACAACATATTTTTAAATACTTTATTCCCAAAACATTGCTCATTCTGTGTCTGTTCAGGGATAATTAAAGTTGAGGAAAGTCATTCATTTTTCATGGATAATGATTCAGTCTAACCTGCACCATGCAGTTGTTATATAATTGCAGAGATTTTGCAGCCAGTACTCCATACCTAGGTTCATTCTATGTATCAGACACTGTGTAAAAATAGATCATTAGTTTTAAATTTGTCTTCATAATACAGTAGAATATGTGGACCGTAGAATATTTGATCCATCGCATGTGATCCATTAGCATTGAAAAATCTTTCTCTACCTTCGTATATGTTCTTGTATACTTCTATTATTTTCCTCACAATGACCTCTTCACATTTGAAATGTTGTATTTTTCTGAGCATTTCCTAACCCCTGTCCTAGAATGCCTTGGAGGGTATTTCTGAAAGACATTCTGCAGTTGAATATCTCCTTTTCATCTTGCATCAGAGGTGGACTCTGCTGCCCAGTGACAACAATGCACAGTTTGATCAAGTCTTTTTCTCTTTCACAAAGCAGTAGACACTTTGATGTTAGAAACATTTAATAAATTTTGGGAAAGCTGCCCTGCTCTTTTCATACTGTAACTGTGGCTGGAATTTTGATGACCAGGTGGGGAGCTCACTTGGGAAATTTATCAACTCAGCTAACACCATTTCCATTGAAATAGCCCCATCATCCTCTGGTTTTGCTTCTGCAAGATGTAAGAAGGATGCAGTCAGACCTGATAACCTTTGAAGCAATTTGGATGAATCACATGACTGAGGGGGGCTGGCTAGAAGGCTTATCCTGATTTCCTGGGACTTCACCTGGGAATGAGAAGGGAAAATCCCAGAAGTTGGTCCCATACACAATTTTAAAGGCCTTTGGAGTCGGCCTGACTTTGTGAAAATCAGGCTTTTTGTGCATTAAACTACATACTAAACTGCGTTTTTGTGTGGGTGGGCAGTGTTTGTGCTTTTGAACAGACAAAGAAACGGTTTTTAAAACTTTTTTTGAGCTAAAATTAGATTTTTGTGAACCCATTGGAAAAGTAGGTCTGCCATCAAATAGCCTTTTTCTTTAATATTAGAATAGTTTCAAAACCTGGGTATGATGGCTATTCTAGCTGAAAATTTCCACAATAAACCACTTGAATTGTAGCTGAAAACCCTGTAATGTGCATTCTAATTCACAAATTAATTGGCTGCAAATCGTAAACCTCAAAGTGTAAGTCAAATTAGAGGCTCAGAAGGAGTAAGAGTGGAATTTTTTTAAGGGTGTCTGACTTCACTTACTGGGAAAGACTCTGGATTCCACCTGCATTTCAGAATGAAGCTTCAAAACCAGCCTAACATGAAATTCATTTGACATTTTGAGTGCTGTGACTCTTCAGAAAAAGACTCAATGTAAACATTCTCTTTCCATGGTTGTTATTGAGTTTCTGCAGCACTTGTTATTTCTCTATGTTTCAGATCTTGAACATCCACAGTACCATGTTTTACAATATTGTGAAATTGATTTGTACAGTTTGTAGACTTGTGGTGTGCATGTAGCTCCTGCAGACAATTGGAAGTCTGGCTTTCTTGATGTAGCTTGTATTTTACAGTTTTCAAATTGGATATATCCTTAATGACTAAGATGCCTAAGTAACACATTACTGT
Organism: Stegostoma tigrinum; assembly: GCF_030684315.1. Classification (NCBI taxonomy): domain Eukaryota; kingdom Metazoa; phylum Chordata; class Chondrichthyes; order Orectolobiformes; family Stegostomatidae; genus Stegostoma; species Stegostoma tigrinum. The sequence continues at coordinate 26,134,374 of NC_081379.1, forward strand.
CATATTTTCGATAGGATTTGCTCGAACGATGTAGTTCACGTTCAGCCTCTCTCTTTGAAACTGCATGGGAGGCCAAAGCCATGGCTGTACTGGGCTGTATGACTGAAATTGATGTAGGTATCCAATGCACAACGTTATGGTACACAAGTAACTTTCTTTTATTATTGTTAATGGAGAGAGAAAAATGAAGTGATGGAACAATATGAAGTATGTGTCAAAAAGGCAAGATAACGCTGGTAACGCAGAAGAGCTTGGGAGCATTTTAACCCTCTGTTCTGTGGGTGCTATTTGAGGGATTGGAATAACACTGGAATAATTTTAATTGGTAATGACATTATCATTTTCTTTAGATTTTGTGGAAGTGGTTGGTAATGGTGATTTTCCTTCACAGCTAATCTTTGACGCAGTGTTACAGATAATGTATGGAGCAGTAGTGCCTTGGAGCAATGCAGTGGAACAGCTTGTCAAGCAGCATTTGGAAATGAATCATCCCAAGTATGTTTCTTTTCAGAATTAAGGTGAATTTAATATGGTTGCATTATTTGAGACTGTGACTTTGAGGGGCTACTCATATAAAATTGTAGTGACCCAGTGCTATCCTGTCTGGAATGAGCTAATTCACCATCAAGCTGAACATTCTCAGAATGACTTTTAGGCAGTCTTACCTGGATACTGAACAGAAAGTTTCCAATACTGAATTGAATATTATGATGAATTAATTATGGAAATAAAGGAGACATGTAGCAACAATGGGAAATGTTTAGGGTTTGAAGCCAATGGAGTGATTTGACCACAATTTTGAAAGGTTTGGTGAGACAATACCCAACACTGCTGTCCCCTCCCCACCACTGTCACCACTATGGGGTTGCAGGATGAACAACAATTCTGGCTGTGAAATGGAGACTTGCATTTGACATTCCTGGGATCGGTGACAAGGTTTCTTTAAAAGTACGGGGCTTTGAGCCTCTTGGCATGGCCTACTCCATGAGCTGAGAGGTGCAATCACTGACACCATCAGAGCCTCCAAAATGCTAGATGTCTTAGTTGCTCTTCTTGCGTGTATCCCTGCTATTATATCTACCATCCTGCTCAACAATTTTACCTGCCTCGGTCCTCAGTTTTCAGTCCAGTCACCTTTGTATCAGGTGTAAAGTTTTAAAGTGGGTTCACAGCAAAAAATAGCTTGGAAACAACTGGCTTTTGACGTCTAATCAATACATTTCCCATTGCTGCTTTCCATTGGAATCTATACAATTTATCAAAGCATTAATTGTGACTAAATACTTCCCATTAACCATGTGACCTTCAGACCTTAGCTAAAATGTTTGATAAATAACCAATGATGTTGTTGTTAGGGTGAAGTTGTTGCAAGAAAGCTACAGGCTTATGGAGATGAAGAAATTGTTGAGAGGTTATGGAATACGGAACTTTGACATGTTCAATGATCATGAGATAATGGTAGGATTGTAAATTTAATATATTGTTATAAACAAATTATATGTGAACATGTTGATAGGTTTAGATTCGCAAGAAATTACAGTTGCAGAAACAAAATTTTAAAATAAAAAATAAAACTTGTTCAGAGTCATGTTAGGCATTCCATTCTTGTACAGGTGCTTAGGTTGTAGCACTTATTCATTGACGTGTTATTTTGATTTTCTTGCCATTTTTCAGCCTCCAAGTATTGAGCCATGTCTAAACTTCTTATGTTGTTATTTTATACAGATTTATTTTTAAATTTAAATTTAATATTTAAGGATTACTTTTAGGATATTGTCTTCTATTCATGAAGAATTAAGTAACTCCTGCCTTACGTCAACCCCTAATATGTTCTTTCAGTGTCTCTCTTTAAGTATGATGGATGTCATTTTTGACATACCTTGATTTTCAGTAATTATTGAAATCTGTTCTTTTGATCAGTGGTTGGTAAAGTTCATCTTGAAACAGGACCAGTCATCATCATTGGATGATGCTCTGAAAGTTGTTCATGCCTACCTGTTGTCTCCAGTTGAAGTCTATTTCCTCCATTTAAAACACTTAGCGTCTACTGATGATGTAAGTTTCCCTTTATGTATTCACATTTGTGTCAAATGGTGTGGATTTCTGCTGGTCATAATTTTTTGGTAAATTCTAAATATGCAGGTATAAATATGAATTGGAAGAAAAACAATAGTGGATAGTGCCAAAAGTTTTTGGGTCATATTTGAATTTCCTCATCACCGTCCCTCATAATTTTTGATCAATTGACTTGTTGAGGAAGCATGTGTCAAAAATTCTGTTTTGGAGGTTTAGATACTTATATTGATGACCTGCAATGGAATATCCTCTCTTTTAGAGGGCAGGATCCAATGTTGTCAAATGGTGAAGATGAATATTAATCTAGCCAGATGACACCAATGCATCCCTTTTAAAATGGAGAGAGCTAAACATTTTTTTTATTTGCTAGCCTGAATCACATAATTGTTTTGTGTATAAGCATGAAGCTATACAAAGGCAAAAACATTAATTAAGTATTTAGGGCAATATGTATTAAGCAATATTAAATATATTTTCCATTGAACAGGAAATTTTAAATATTCTCCCTTAATATCTTAAAAATTTGATTCTTAATAAATTTTGAATGAAGGCAGATTCAGATCTGGAGTTTGAAAGGAAGAAGAATTGTACTTTTAACAGTTTGTTACATATCAATAAAGTTATTTCATTAATCTTAATCTTATAACGACATGCTAATTTATAATGTGGCTAGATTCTAATATATGTAGCAAAAGCCACTAAATTTCTACGCCTAAATATCATGGACTAATACAGTACAGAAACAGACTCTTCGGTTCAACTCGTTCGTGCCGACCAAGTTTCCCAAACTAAACTAGTCCCACTTGTCTGCAATTGGCCCATATTCTTCTCTACCTCTTCCCTAATCATGTCCCTTTCTAAATGTCTTTTAAATGTCGTCATCTACCACTTCCTCTGGCAGTTCATTCCATATGTGTGTGAAAAAGTTGCTTTTTGGGTCCCTTTTAAATCTTCCTCCTCTCTCCTTAAAAGCATGCCCCTAGTTTTGAACTTCCCCACCTGAAGGAAAAGATCTTTTGCTATTCATTGTGTCTATGCCCCTCGCGATTTTATAATCTCTATAAGATCACCCCCTTCTAAGTTCTGGTGAAAGAAGCCCCAGTCTATCCAGTCTCTCCATAACTCAACACCTTCTAGTCCCAGCAATATCCTGATAAATCTTTTCTGAAATCTCTCCAATTAATTAATATCCTTTCTTGAGTAAAGCATCCAAAACTTGAGGAAGGACCTTGATCCATCATGGACTGAGATGTTTTCTCTGACAAGGACTGATTTTTTTCTCCCTTGACCTTCGATTGAATTTTACATTTGAGACATGTCAGTCTGACTCTGAATCTCCTTTGCTCTGGCTTCAAGCATATTGTGGGGAGTACTCTACTTGTATTCTGCCTTTCCAAGCCGTCGGACTCATTTGATTCTTCACAAGTCTCTTCACAAACTTCTGAAGATCATGATCTATATGTACAAATCTAACCTTTCCAACCATTAAACATCATACCTGAATATGTGTGAGGACTATATATTTTCACACATCTCACTGGCAGCCACTTCAGCCATTTGTGGTGTTTATCCTTTCAACTAGTTATACTTCAGACTTCTTTCTTTCACTCCATCCACTCCTTTAATGACTCCTTTTCTGTCAGCATTGTTTTTATTCTGCTGACTGCTGATGTTGCTTCTGCAATCGCAACCTCATTTAAGTCTGTCTTTTTAAAAAACAATTCAGCTGGCATTCTACATATGGTATTGATGTGTCTTAGGATAAACAAATAAAAAATTGTTTGTGATTCAGTGGTATCTAAATGTTTCTTTCAGTTTTTATCTAGCATTCATTTACGAAGCACACACTTGATGATTTGTAGTGTGACCCTCTTTCCTCCATTCAAAGCAAGATAAAAACTAATGTGTTTTGTCTCATTTGATCTCATGAGATCTGAAAACTCCTGAGTCAAAACTCAGGTCTATTGTTTCCTCTGGGAATTCGTAAGCAGCAATCAAGCATCCCCGTGGAAGAAACAGATGTGACACGGATGGAGAAACTGGGACAAAGAAACTGCTTACAGGAAACAGGATGTGAAATCTGTGAAGATTTATTCATTGTTTGATTCATCAGAATTACAATTCACTTCAAATAGCTCTCTATTTCAATGAATAGCTTTTATCTTTCAAATACTGCAACATTAATATACAGCCTTCGCCACACTTACTTTGTATAGTTGCAAAGTTACCAACAGTGGCTTCTTTACTACCCCCTGACATACTGTTCATTGTTTCACAGCATTGTCTATGTCCTGACCTAATTTTGCTCAACGAAGATAGCTTCTCGCTAGACTGTTTGTCAATCTCAGCCCCAAATGTTGTTGATGAAGATCACAAAAGTGAGGAGGGATGATTGGCGTTTCTTGTTTCATGGTGGTTCATAACAAATATATGTATTTCTTTTTTAGCAGGTAGCTATCACACTTTGATTAAACTAAGTTAACCAGATCAAAACACGAGGAAAGCTAATTTCAAGGTTTTCTTGAGTGAAGGAGAGTAGAGTTTTATTGTTTGGTAAACTGGAGAAAAATAAGAAAACACAACATCAGACACATTCACACAAATGGATTAAAAGCTTACAATGAAGGTGGAAAGGATTTGTCATACAGGTCGAAAGTGAATACTAATGCAGCTGAAAGTTTTTTTTATAAGGATCTTTGCTTTGTTAGAATGAAAAATGAATCCAACAATTCAGCAGCTAAAACACTCAGAACTATACCATACATCCTTAACATATTCTACTATATATCCTCACATCCTGCTTTCTGTAAGGACACCATTCCATTCTCCCAGCTTCTCCATCCCTGTCATATCTGTTCCTTCCACAGGGATGCCTCAAGAAATGTCCACCATTTTTCTTCAACTGAAGATTTCCCGCCACCTTGGCTGACAGCCCTTGTCTGTGTCTGACCCATTTCCTGTACTCCTGCCGTCAGCCCTTCTCTTCCCTCCCACAACAATAATCCCCCCGCTGTTCACCTTTCCATTCTACTGGCCTGTACGTCCAAAAGATCATAACCTGCCGTTTTCACTAGCTCCAGTGGTATGGCATCGCCAGACTCTCATTCCACTCTCATCAGCGTCCCTTAGGGACATTTCCCTGCACCTTGCTCTGGTTCATTCCTCCATTCCCAACATTTCTCACCCAACCCACATTACTTTCCCATACAACCACAAAGGGAGGAACATTTGCTTGTTTATATACATTCCAGGTGAAGCTGTGATTTTCCTGAACTTAACTCAATCTCGACAACTCTATTTGCTTCTCATAATGTGGTCTTCTCTACACTAGGGAAATGAAACATGGACTGGGTGACCGCTTCGTGAAACACTGACGCTGTCGGTATAAATTATCCCAACCTTCCAGTTGTCTGCTGCTTCAACACACAACCTTAGCTAACGTTTCTGTCTCTGGCCTACTGTAGTGCTCTGGTGAGACTCAACACAAGCTGGAAGAGCAAAACTTCATCTTTCACTTGGGAACTTTACAGCCTTCAGAATTCAATACCAAGTTTAATTGTTTCAGAGCATGGCTACTTCCTTCCATGCCCTTTGCCCACCCTCAAATCTCAGGTCCTGTCATGAAATGGGTTGTTTTCAGCACAGCCACCCGATTTTCACCCATTCATAGCTCCCATTATCACTCATCTAGCTGCTTTTCTTCCCTGGCTTATTGTCCCAATCCCTTTGACTGCCTAACTTTATTTCACTTGAACTATGGGCTCCCTCTCCACTTACCTGCTCCTTTCCTGCCATTACCATGAATGCCACTTTTCCTCTCTGCTATTAATTCTGAAGAAAGGTTACTGAATTCAAAACATTAACTCTACTTGCTCTTCACAAATCTGCAGCACCTGCTGAGTTTCTCCAGCAATTTCTGTTTCTGTGTGTTTCACTTTTCCAGCCACTGCAGTGTCTTGTCTTATTTATTTAGCTACAGTTTTGTTTGTTCCACAATGGCAAACCTGAAATTCTCAGTGAATCATGATTATTGTTCCAAGTTATTTTTCATCTACTATTTTCTAAGCTTGAGAGGAATTGTGAAGAAGATGCAGGGAAGGAAAGAAGAGCTTTCAGTGTCTTTGCTCTTCTTAGTCCATGTTGCTTTCTGTGTCCTTTGCTCAAAGGCTGCTCTTGAGATACTGTTGATTTTGCAGACTCTGTTTTAGTATGTCATTGTTTTCTTCTAAGTGCAACAAATGTAGGCTCGCTAGAAGCTTATTCAAGTCTAATTTCTTTGAATAGGGACATTTGCAATTACACCTTGCTGCCAAAGTTGCGCTACTAGTCGGGAGAGGCATCTGGAGGCTTTTAATATCTAAACTTCATCTCCCTCATGTTCTGACCTGTTTTATCTCATCTCGATGACCCAAACAACTATTCTTACAGTTATGTCTTGTATTTATAATTCTAAAAAGAAATGACTAAACATACCTACCTTTTTCCTCTTTTAATAGAGAGATAGCTGCCTCAGTTTGCTGAAGTCTCTTACATTGGATGAAGCTGAGAGCACCATAATGCGTTTAATCACTTGGGCACAGTTGAAAATCCAAACTCAACCTGAAGATCCTGAGGTAAGATTATGATGATAATTCCTCAAGAAATGCCATCTTCTGTTCTTATATGCTGGAATGATATTAACATTTTGATTATAAATAAAGTGCAGATTAAATATTATATCATGCATAGTTATTTTGATGCTGTGTATCTTCAGATATGGTCATACTTCCCTTTCACCCAGGAGTCTGGGATATGGTGCCAGAACTGATGACCTTCTCTGCTACCTAGCTCAAACTTATCCAATTTGAGCTTTGTTGAGCATTGGTAAAATATTGGATGATGGGACGAGCGGTAACTCATGCTGTCTTGCAATATGAATGCACATATACTTTTTGAAAAGATCAGTATGTAACAATCCCAGCTGATTTTACAAATCTCGCGGAAGCTATTGATAGCATCCCCTACTGCTGTTCTGAAAATCTGTTTTATTATTTAGAAAGTAAAGATAATTAGAACCAAGGAATAGGAATAGACCAGCGAGTTTTGAAAAGATTTGTAGCTCAGGTTGAGGTTCTGGATGTGAGTTTGCTCGCTGAGCTGGAAGGTTATCTTTTCCAGAGCTGAAAGAAATGACATCACCAACCCAAGGAAACCTAACCAGATAAATAGAAAGCGGGACATAACACCAGCGCTTCGTCGGAGGCTCACTGATGATGTTACCTAGAATGGTGACGAAACGTCTGAAAACTAACCTTCCAGCTCAGCGAGCAAACTCACATCCAGAGGAATAGACCATTTAACCAAGTTTTTTCAGTCATGCATCTATGACCTATCTCAAGAAATTTTTCTTTGCCTCCTGTCACTTAATATCTTTGGATAACAAAAATTTGTTAATCTCAGGCTTCAAATTAATCATTGAGAAAGCATCAATAGTCATTTAATTCCAAAGTTATACCATTCTCTTAGAAATATTTCCTCATCTTCTTGACAAATTTGACTGTAGTTTTTAGACTGTCTTACTTGTAAAAGTAAATGTATTTGTCTATATAACAACCTATGAATTCCATTGATTTGATTTTGTTTATATTTTAGTGGAAGAAGCATCTGGTGTCAATTGCAAAGACAATCGTGGAGATTATTAAATTTTTGCTGAGGAATCAGAAGGGTAATTTTTCTGTTGACTTAGACATCTATAGCTGATATTAAATTTACATTGCATTAACATGAATTGTTTTGCATTTCAGGAAATACAGTACAAAAGGAAACATATGAAAACTTTTTAAATAAGTTTGAAACAATTGCAAATTTACAGGTAAGTATTCTGTAATATTGTTGAACGTATGCATCAAAAATATTTGGATTTACTGATTTTAAACTTGACTGAAGCTCTACTTGAAAATTTCATTCAAATTTCTCGTGGCCAAAACTCCTGAAGGTTCAGCACAATGTCGCTCAGACACGATTTGGAAATGATCAAAACTAATATGATAGAAGGTATTATTGAAGTTGAGTTTAAGATATCTAGTTTGATATTGATGTATAATAGAGATTCAGCCAGAAGACATTTCATTTATGCTGACCATGGTGAATTTGGAGTGTGAATTCTGATGCTAGTTGCTCAAAGTGAACATTGTTATCATGGTGTTGATGTGGCTTGCAATTTTGAGCAAATCCAATTTGCTTTATCTGTGTCTGCATGAAGTTGTCTTTCCATGCTCTCAGAATATTCAATGGCATGGAGGGTCAACAAGCTTTTTGAAATAAGATCACTATTTGCACTTGAGAAAACAGGGAAGACACTGCAAGGGCCCACAGATATTTAATGTGGTGAGCTGGTGGACTAATGCTAATGCTAACCTCACTGCATTATTAAATGAGAAATCAGACTAATATTCTGGGGACATGCATTTAAATCCTACCATGGAATGTGATGAAATTTCCTTCTTTTTTTGAAAGGAAATCTTGCCATCCTTACCTAACCTGGTCAGACCCCAGCAGTGTGGATCTTAACAGTTCCCTGAAATGGCCTAGAAAGCCACTAAGTATCAAACTACTATGAAGTCTAAGCAAAGAAATTGGACAGAACAGCTGCCAGCAATGTAGGCTCCAGAAGCTACAATGACAAGCACAATCCTGTCAACCCTGTAAAGTCGTCTTTACCAACATCTTGGAGCTTGAGACAAAATAAGTTGCTCTGGGAACCATTAATATTGATTCCAAACATCATGACATTTCATTGCATCAAATCGAACGTGGGCAAAGCAACGTTCTGCTGATTACCATGTACTGTACTCGCCTCCCCAAAAGAATAAATCTTCCTTAAATGAACAAAAACAGAAGTTGCTGGGAAAACACAGCAGGTCAGGCAGCATCTGAAAAAAAAAGTCATAGAGTTACCATTTTGGGTCTGATGACCCTTCCTCAGAACTGATGGTAGCTGGGAAAATATTGGTTTAGATGCAGAAAATAGAGAGGGGTATGGGGAAAGGAGTAAGCAACAGGTGGGGATAGCACCCAAAGAGAGAGGGAACGGTTGGACAGACAAAGAGGTTGATAACGATCTGGCGAGGAGGGATAATAGAAACTGTTAGTCTGCCATTACACACCACCCATTGTTAGATACTATGTGATAACAAGGCTTGGTGTGTGGGGTAGGGGGCTAGGACATGGGAGAGTCCCGAAAATTACTGAACTCTGTTGAGTCCGGGGGGGCTGCAGCGAAAAATGAGGTGTATTCTTCCAGTTTATGCTGAACTTTGCTGAAACACTACAGCAAACCTGAGACAGAAATGTTGGCCAGGCCACAGGGCATTGTGTTAAAGTGGCAGGCAGTTGGAGGCTCAGGGTCTTTTTTATGACCAGAATGTAGATGTTCTTCAAAGCAGTCACCCAGTCTGTGCTTCGTTTCCCCAATGTAGAGGAGACCATGTTGTGAGCAGCGAATACAGTTGACTAGATTGTGGGAAGTGCAGGTGATGTGCTGCTTCACCTGGAAGGTATGTTTGGGCCCATGGATACTGAGGAGGGAGGAGATAATTGGGCAGGTGTTACACCTTTGGCAGTTGCAGGGGAAAGTGTGATAGTGCTGTGGGAGGCTGTGGAGAGTGAAGGAAGAGTGGACCAGGCTGCCCCAGAGGGAATGGTCCCTGCAGAAGGCAGACGAGGGAGGAGAGAGGAATACATGTCTGTTCGTGGCATCTCGTTGGAGGTAGCAAAAATGGTGTCTGGTGATTTTCTGAATGTGGATGCTGGTGGGATGATAGGGAAGGACAGGGGGAACCCTATTGCTGTTGTAGGCAGGAAGAGAGGGTTGACGGTAGGAGTGCATGAGATGGCTACTCCTCCATGTTGAAACATCTTGGAGAAGGCACTGAATGCCAGTTCACTGTAGTGATAGCAAGAAACTGCTGAAGGTACTGAATACTAAAGATATGATGCTCTACAACTAGTCGCGCTAGCCAGACCTTTCCAGTACAGCTGCAACACTCGCATCTATCCAGCTATTGAAAATTGACCATGTAAGTCTTCAACACAAAATAACGGATTAATCCAACACAGCCAGTCACTAGTCCTGAGTTTGTGTTCAGGGCTACTTGCCATCTGACTTTATTATTGCCTTGGTCCAAGCATGACGAAGAGCTGAACTGCATGGGTAAGGTGGGAGAGGCCGCCCTTGACCTATGTGACTGAATATAGCATCGAGGAGCCTTAGCAAAATGGACACAGTGAGAATGGGGGAGAAAGTTGTCTGCTAGTTAGTGCCAAACCAAACACAAAAATAGATGATTGTATTTGTTGGAGGTCAAGCCTAGGTCATCTCTGCAGGAATTCCTCAGTGTAGTCTCCTAGAACTGTCTTCACCTGCTTCATCAATGACATTCCCTTTGTTACAAAGTCTGAAGTGGAGATGTTTGCTGCTGATTAAACAACACTCCGCACTATTCACAGCACAGTAGATACTGAAAGCAGTCTTTGTCTGTGTGCAGCCACCCTGGATGAACATCCAAAAGCTTGGCCTGATAAGTGGCAAGTAACCTTCATGTGGTGGAAGGCAATGACCACCCTCAAGAAGAGAGAATCAAATCATCACTCCTTGACATTCACAGCCATACTTGTTGCTGAAACCCCCACTAACAATATCCTGGAGTTATGTTGACCAGAAACAGAACTGGACCAGACATTTAAATACTGTGGCTGCAAATGTAGGATGGAGGCTAGGAATTTTACAGTGAGTAACTTCCCTCCTGCCTCCACAATGCCTGTCTACTATCTACAAGGCACAAATCAGGACAGTGATGGAATACTTGTGATCAGAGATAATGGGAACTGCAGATGCTGGAGAATCCAAGATAACAAAGTGTGGAGCTGGATGAACACAGCAGGCCAAAGTATCTTGTGCTCCTGAGATGCTGCTTGGCCTGCTGTGTTCATCCAGCTCCACACTTCGTTATATCAGTGATGGAATACTGTTCATTTGCCCGGATGGGTGCAGCTCCAGCAATACTTAAGGTGCTTGATGACATCCAGAACAAAGCAACCTCCTTGGCTGGCACACCATCTACCACCTTCAGAATTCACAGCCTTCAAATATGCATAATGGCAGCTGGTATGTATACCATCCACAAAATGCACTGCAGCAACTCATTAAGGCTCCCTTCAGTGCACCTTCCAAACTCATGATCTCTCCTATCTGGAAGGATGATAGCAGCAAATACATGGGGACACCAACACCCGCAAGTTCTCCACCAAGCCATATACTATTCCAACTTGAAATCACATCACCGTTTATGAGTCAAAATCTCAGTGTTTACTCCCTAATAGCATGTGTATTCTATTTTACCCAAAGGACTGCAGCTCACCACCACTTGTCTGTAGGACATTTCAGGATTGACAATAATTGCTGGCCTTGCCATGAATGAATTTTTTGAAAATCTGTCTTAGTGATGATTGAAGGCTAATATTGGCCAGTGCAGCAGAACTGCTCTCTTTACTAAATAATACTATAGATCTTTTATATTCATCTGAGTGATAAAACTAAAAACCTTCATTGCAAATTTCATTCAAAATATGGCACCATTGTCAAACAATACTTCATATTGCACTGAAGTATTAATTTCTGTTGGCAGATCATTTGTTCAAGTCTACTCCCGATAGGAAACTGCTACCACATACCTCAGGCTATTACTTAAAACATTACATTTGTATATTTTGATTTTTATCTTAGTTGAGACTGATTTTCCATCCTTGGTTTGCAGGAGTATTTTGACGTATTTATTTCCCTGGAAGAGTATGAGAATCCTAAAGTACTTTTGCAATTGTATGATGGCCAACTTCAAGCATATACAAGTACATGGTCTAACTCCAAGTTAGAAAAGGACCCAGATTGTTTTGGTGGCTCAAACATCAATGTGGAGATTCCTATGGAGACCAGATTATACAAATTGTCTCTCCTGTTTCAAAATTCAGAACAAGATATAGCATCAGAACTTGCAATGAGGACACTTTCTGATGGGATTATAGGCAAGACAATGAATCTTTGCGGGTAGGAATTATTGAAGCTTTGGTATAGGAACTATTTATTGATTGTACTTAGCTAAATTATTGCTGTGTTGTGCATAAATCAGTCTGCCATCTTAATTATCATATGAAAACTGCTGTTTGAAATGTTGTTAGTTGGGTAATGATGTTTGACAGATTGAAATGAAGCATAAGTAAATAATCTTAAAACATCATTAAGTGACCACAATTATTTTTATTTAATCATTATTTCCTATACTACTTGCAGTGAGCTTTATGGGCGTTACAAAAACAGTAAGACTGGTCGAATATTGTTCCATGTGGCACAGAAGTTGTGTCAGATGTTGGAGGCAAATGTTCCCATGATCATTCCAAATGGAATGAACTTGCCTTCTGTTATTTATGAATTGGCCTGCCAAGCCGTCACCGTCTGCAGCACTGGTAATTTCTTTCTGAGAAGTTCTTCTTAACCTTTAAGTTATAATAGCTAATTTTTATAAATCATTTTTCTCATATTTGAGTATCATTTATTTTTGAGGGATTTAGAATTTAATTGTAGGGATTAAGGAATTCTTTTAAGTTTAAAAGATGATGATAAATTTGTTTTACTTGGAAGCATTCAATTTTTATTGAAGCAGCAATTGTGTTAGTATCAAAATTATTTTGGAATAGAATGTTGCAGCAGTATCTGAAAAATTATGAATTACTTCTAATTTAATGTAAAATGGTTTATTTCTATAATTGTTTTAATGTTCAAGGTCAATGACCAAACTTCTTTTCTAATTAAGGGTAAAACCAGTTTATTGACAATAACATGGACAAATTTGTCATATTTGAAAATTACAATCCATTTATACCAATAGGGATTTATGTTTCAGCATCTTTATATGATATCAACAGTCCTGCATTCTGGAAGTTCGATATTTAAATTTCTTCTATGAAATATGTAGTATCACTATTTGGAGTACAATGGAATATTAAGTGTAGACAATTCTGCAAAAATAAGTTATGTTATCAGAAGGAAAGAAAAATCTTTATTCTGGTATGCAGCTATAAACACGTCACAGAAAAGTCAAATGGACAGATTTAACATGGAGGTCAGTGTGACATTCATGCAATACTGTTCCTAAAGATTGTCATAAGAATTAATGTAACCTGAGAGTTCCTGTTGAAATGTTGGTGATATGGTGGCAGGAACAATTTTAATTTGACTCAACTTGGGTAAATAAATTGACGTTCCAACAAGACTCCCTTTCAGGAAAAAATAAATTTGTCTATTCATATTGCAAAAATAAAGCTTTAAAGACATTTTTCTGCTGATTCATAAGAGAACAAGGTGGGGGGAGGGATATATTTTCTTAATTTAGGGGAGCTGTCATAAAAGTGCCAAAAACATTATTTCTCTTCCCCACCCACCCCACTTAAGTGGCTTGGAAAGTGACCCCACATCTTTGAGTTAATTTCCTTTCTATCAATGTTGCAATTTGTTTCCCTAATGTCCAGAACACATTTGTTCAAAAGAAGAAAAAGAACAGCAAACTTTTGGCCACTGCCATTTTTATGCTTTGCTTCTGGCAGTAGAAGATTTATGAGAGTAATTTGAATTAGAAGGTTTCTCATTTTCCCGTACTCCTGTGGTGCAGCAGCTTACATCTGACATCAAGAGCATTGAAGGAATTATATTGAACTTTCTCTTCCCTGATTCAGTGCTGAGTGCATTGATACATATGCATTTTGCACAATAAGTGCACTCTTAACCAACTTCATTTTCTTGACTGAAATATTATGGATGCATTGTAATTTAATTTTCTATGTTATTTTACAGACCTTTTACTTGACTGCGAAGAATTGTGTAAAAATACTCGTGCTGCTATGGATGTTTATAGACAGTGTCTGATTGATGATTATGGATTTAGAACAAAGGTAATAATTGATTCTGCTTTATAAATGTTTAATGTTAACAATTTACATATCAAAGAATAATTTGTAAGTATGGCATTACAACTTATACATATTCCCTATCACATCAGACTTTTTGGTGTAATGAAACGTTATCTACTTTTTTAAAGTGACGAAATCAAGATTGTTTTGAGAACTTATATAGACTCTAAGCTTTTTAAAAGAAAGTAGGAATTCTAGCTTGTGTTTTAATTCAGCTGGCAATGACTAACTTTAATGCCTTTTAATTAAAAAGAATAGCCAGGGTCTATAACTTGCAGTGAAATTAAACTGTTATTAATGATTGCTAATTGACAGTAAATAGATGTTGAAACCTTAAACGATAAAGCTTCATCTTTATCAGAAAAAGAATGTTGTACATTACAAATGTGCAGAACAATTCTCCTCATAAATCACAGAGGTACAATCACCACAAAGTTGCAAAAGCAATCAGAGTTGGACTGTTGTTAACACTCGTTGGGCCAGATTGCCTATTACTGTGCTGTGTGTTCTATGCAATTGCATGTCTTGCTGATACAAACACTGAAAACAAATATTTTCTGAAAACCTAATTTACCTTTTGAGAAACCCATTGAGATCTAATAATCTTCTTAATCTGTTTACAAATAAGTGAATATGTTACATGCACCTTCTTTGAAATACATAGCATTTCTTATGTCATGTGTCTTGCAAAAGCATTACTGAAGGTTTTTTTCTAACTGATTAATATGAGAACTTTGAATTACTTAGTCTGCATGTAAATATCTTAACTTTTATAAAATACAACCAAATTCATTGATGTTACTAACATTCATAACAAAATTAAATAAAGTCAATAAGTTAAATAGGACTAAAAGTAAAAGTTTAGAACATGGAACAATACAGTGCAGAACAGGCCCTTTGGACCTCAATGTTGCGCCGACCTGTGAACTAATCTAAGCCCATCTCCCTACACTATCCCATCATCATCCATATGCTTATCCAAGGACTGTTTAAATACCCAAAATGTGGCTGAGTTAACTACATTGGCAGGCAGGGCATGCCATGCCCTTACCACTCTCTGAGTAAAGAACCTGCCTCTGACATCTATCTGAAATCTATCACCCCTCAATTTGCAGCTCTGCCCCCTCGTACAAGCTGACGTCATCATCCTCGGAAAAAGACTCTCAGCGTCCACCCTATCTAATCCTAATATCATCTTGTACGTCTCTATTAAATCCCCTCTTAGCCTTCTTCTCTCCAATGAGAACAGACCCAAGTCCCTCAGCCTTTCCTCATAAGACCTTTGCTCCAGACCAGGCAACATCCTGGTAAATTTCGTCTGCACCTTTTCCAATGTTTCCACATCCTTCCTGTAATGGGGCAACCAGAACTGTACACAATATTCCAAATAAGGCTGCAGTAGCATTTTGTACAGTTGCAGCATGACATCATGGCTTCGGAACTCAATCCCTCCACCAATGAAACCTAACACACCATATGCTTTCTTAACAGTACTATCAACCTGGGTGGCAACTTTCAGGGATCTGTGTACATGGACACCAAGATCCCTTTGCGCACCCACACTCCCAAGAATCTTTCCATTGACTCAGTATTCTGCCTTCCTATGATTCTTCACAAAGTGAATCACCTCACATTTATCTGCATTAAACTCCATTTGCCACCTTTCAGTCCAATTCTGCAGTTTATCCAAGTCTCCCTGCAAGCTGCAACATTCCTCCACACTGTCCACCACTCCATCGACTTTAGTGTCATCTGCAAATTTACTAACCCATCTACCTATGCCTGTGTCCAAGTTATATAAAAAAATGACAAACAGCAGTGGTCCCAAAACAGATCCTTGAGGCACACCATTAGTAACCGGACTCCAGGCTGAATATTTTCCATCAACCACCACTTGTTGCCTTCTTACAGAAAGCCAGTTTCTAATCCAAACTGTTAAATCTCCCTTAATCCCATGCCTCCGCATTTTCTGCAATAGCCTACCATGTGGAACCTTATCAAAGGCTTTTCTGAAGTCCATGTACACCACGTCAGCTGCCCTACCCTCATCCACATGCTTGGTCACCTTCTCAAAAAACTCTGAGGTTTGTGAGACATGACCTGCCTTTGACGAATCCACGTTGACCAGCTCCAATCAAATGGTTGCATGCTAGATGATTATAAATCCTATCTCTTATAATCATTTCCAAAATTTTTCCTGCAACAGACATAAGGCTCACTGGTCAATAATTACCTGGGTCATCTCTATTGCCCTTATTGAACAAGGGCACAACATTTGCAATCCTCCAGTCCTCTGGTACTAAACTTGTAGACAATGATGACTCAAAGATTAAGGCCAAAGGCTCTGCCATCTCCTCCCTAGCTTCCTAGAGAATCCTCGGAAAAATCCCATCTGGCCCAGGGGATTTATCTACCTTCACACCTTATAGAATTGATAACACTTCCTCCTTACTAACCTCAATCCTTTCAAGTCTAATAGCCGTATCTCAGCCTTCTCCTCGACAATATTCTTCTTCTTCTGAGTGAAAATAGATGAGAAATATTTGTTTAGCACCACTCCGATCTCCACAAGGTCCACACACAACTTCCCACTTCTGTCTTTGACTGGCCCTATTCTTACCCTAGTCATCCTTTTATTCCTCACATACCTATAGAAAGCTTTAGGGTTCTCCTTTATTCTACCTGCTAATGACTGCTCATGTCCCCTCCTTGCTCTTCTTGACTCTCTCTTTAAATCCTTCCTAACTAATCTGTAACTCTCCATTGCCTCATCTGAACCATCTTGCCTCAATGTCACATAAGCCTCCCTCTTCCGCTTAACAAGAGATACAATTTCTTTAGTGAGCCACAGTTCCCTTACCTTATCACTTCCTCCCTGCCTGACAGGGACATACCTATCAAGGACATGCAATATTTGTTACTAAACCAGGTCCACATTTCAATTGTCCCCATCCCCTGCATTTTGCTACTCCATTCTATGCCTCCTAGGTCTTGCCTAATTGCATTATAATTGCCCTTCCCCATCTATAACTCTTGCCCTGTGGCATGTTCCTATCCCTATCCATCACTGAACTAAATGTAACCGAATTATGGTCACTCTCTCCAAAGTGCTCACCTACCACTAAATTAAACACCTGGCCTGGTTCATTACCAAGTACCAGATCCAGTGTGGCCTCCCCTCTTGTCGGCCCTTCGACATACTGTGTCAGGAAACACTCCTGCATACATTGGACAAAAACTGATCCATCCGACGTACTAGAGTTATAGCATAATTTAGGATTTGTAATATTTTCTTGGATAAACTGTATCACTTTAACCATCTTTAAATCTCTCCTTTTGTTGAGAGAGCGAGAGAGATACTAGTGCTATGTTGGGATCTCTTTAAACATCAGGTTTCTTTCTTTTTGTGGTTTAGAAAATATTTCTACCTAATAACACTTGTTCTTCTAAACTCAAATGAGTTTCGGTGGAATCTGCACAATCTTTGACCATGAAACAAACCACTTCATTGCAGGAACCAGTATACTGAACCTTCTGTAAACTGTTTCTAATGCAAGTGTATCCCTCTTCAAGTAAGGTGATCAAAACAGTGCACTGTCTCATCGATGCTTTCTCCAGTTGTAGCAAAACTAACCGGTATTTAATAACTGCCTTCTATTTCGTTTAAACTATCTTATAAACTAAGAAGTTTAAACTTCTCCAGATTTGATGAAAGATCATCGACCTGAAAAATCAATTTAGTTCTTCCTCTCCATGAATACAGGCTGAAAGGCTTAAGTGCTTCCAGCACTTTTTGTTTTAATCTCAGATTCCCAGCATGTGCAATATTTTGTTTCAGTCCCTTTGTCGTTTAATGAGGAGTTAGGATCTTTTAACTTTGTAAATTGTTAGATTATTAAAGTGTGTAGTTTTGTTTGAGAAGGTGACAACTTTGGAAACTGACAAAGATCCGTATGATGAGTGGACTTTTGAAGATTACTTCACGGAGGATGGCATTGTTCTTGATCATCTGTCAGTGATGCCTGTGATGTATGAAATTACAACTTCCTTTGTGTCCTATTCTCCAGGTACAGTAGCTGATGTAACATCCAGAGTTTTTTGTACATCTGATTTGTTTTCAATTCATTCAGCTCGTTGTTGGCGTCAAATTTAATTCTGGATTTTACTGTCAGAATAACAGTAAGATTAATGATGTTGCATCATTGATTCACCAGTTCTTTTCTACCATTCAATGACATATGGCTGATCTGATAATCCTCCACTTTCCTGCCTTTCTCTATAACCCTTGATTCCCTTACTAATTAAAAATCTATGTATCTCATCCTTGAATATACTGAACAAACCAACCTCTACAGCCCTCCGCACGTCCAACCTGTCATGTCAAATCATAGAATCCCTACAGTGTGGAAACAGGCCCTTCGACCTGACAAATCCACACTGACCCTCAGAGCATCCCATCCAGACCCATTACCCTTCCCCCATCCACTTAGTCTGCACATCTTTGGACTGTGAGAGGAAACACACACACACACACACACACACACACACACACACACACACACACACACACACACACACACACACACACACACACACACACACACACACACACACACACACACACACACACACGCCCAATCTACTCAACCTCGTCCCAGGCCAGCCTAGTGAACTTTCTCCGAACCGTTGCCAATGCCAATATATCTTTTCTTAGATAAGGAGTCCAAAACTGTTCAGTTTTCCAGCATGGCCTGACTCCTACCTTGTATACAACAACAAAAACAAAGTTTCTGGAAAAGCTCAGCAGGTCTGGCACCATCTGTGAAGGCAAAAACAGAGTTAACGTTTTGGATCCGGTGACCCTTCAGAACTGAGGAATTGTCACTGGACCCGAAATGTTAACTGATTTTTCTCTCACAGATGCTGCCAGACCTGCTGAGCTTTTAATCAACTTTCGTTCCTGATTTACAGCATCCACAGTTCTTTTGGTTTTTATACTGCCTTATATAGTTTGGCAAGTTTTCTCTATTTTTGTACTTAATTCCCTTTGAAATAAAGCCCAGCCATTCATTGCTTTATTAAAATTATTCCATTTACATTTAAGGCGAGTTAAAAATTTAGCATGCTGTGTGAAGGTTGGAAATCATTACTGAAATCACCTTGCTTCCATCAGCAAAATCTCTCAACTTGAGGAGTGGAGAAAAATTCAATTACTCTATTCATCTATTAATTTGATTAGTTCTTCAAGAAAAATTTTAATTAACCTGTTCGGACACGTTATGACACTCCTCCAGGGCAGGTTTGCATGAACTAGTTTTCAACAGCTGATCATTTATTATTCGTTCTGTAGAGATCTAAATAAACATAAAATCCAAGGACAGGTTCTGTTAAAATTAGTCCAGGAAATTACAGGAACAAGAAGCTGAGAGTAGAGTTACAATCTGTCTGTTCCCAGGAAATTTTGTATATTAATAAGATTGTAGTAATGTGTGTTTTGAGTGCTATTTAGATTTTAAAATGTAAAACAAGCAACAAGTTACTTTATCATTTTAAATTCTGAGGTTAATTTTTTATATACTTATAACCTACTCCTCCTTGCTGTAAATCTAAACCGTTGCATTGATGTTATGCTAATTGTATTCCGAATGAAGTGTCACATATCATATGCTGCATGTTTGCCAATCTGTTGATGCTCGGCAACTATAAAAGGTGTTAAAGATTCTGTGAGTCATGAAACACAGTGCAATGAATTTACTGTACTGTTCATATCTGGTAAAGTGAAGATTTAGTTTGCAATCTTAAAAATATCTAGGTTATTATCTGTTTCATGCCATTCTTGTTTTATGCAGATAAAAAACTCTATCCATTGGACTGCGTTGGCTTGCCACTTAGCCCAGAAGTAGCAGGTATTTATATAGTTATCTGAATCTAACGAAATCAACATTTATAAATGGCAAGTTTGAAATATCATGTAATTGCTAATAGGTATGACACAGTGGTTTAGGTCCCCCTCTCTTACCTTTCCTATTCAGTAATTCAAATCTCCTTTTGAGAGCAACCTCCAAACATGCACCTTCAAACACTTGGAAGGTCAAAGACAGCAGAAGCATGGGAACATCAACAACCACAAGTTTTTTTTCAAGTGAGCACTGTACTGACATGGAATTATGTTGTTGTTCCTTCGCTGTCATCAGGTGAGAATCTGGACCACCCCCCTAATAATACTATGTGTGTACCTGCAGTACAGTGGTTCACAAAGGCATTCTCACTTTCGCCCTTCTCAAGGGCAATTTGGGATGAACAATAGATGCCAGTGAAGTTTCAATATGGCACTTTTCAAAATAAACCAGCTTAGATAAATGGGATGAAGTTTCCCCATTAGAGTAAGAATCTGTACGAAAATATTTTGAAAAATCTTAACCTCCATTTTAATGTACAAATGTTACTTGTAATTAGTAAAAGTAACAGGATGGTTGACTTAGAAATTGGAAAGAGGTAACTCTTGTGGTGAAGAGTTTCTAAAACTTTACTTGGTCCTTATCCTGTTGTTGAAATTTTTGTTGAGGTATTTCCATGAGATCTTATCCCACCTTGCTTGAATTGCCAAATATGAGATATGAGCACATGCCTTACGTATAAATAGACTATTCTGCTTCTGAGGGGCATTGCATCTAAGCCTAACCCTGTTTGTATCTTTGCTGGAGAATGATGCTTTTCCAATGAGAGATGGTAATGAGTGATCATCCGTATCTCATGTTAAGTTTTAAAAAAGTTATAAATGATCATTAAATTCAAGACAGCTTCTATCGTTGGAGATTATTGAAAATTTGATGTAAATGCAGCAGTACATTAACAGACAAAGCAGTAAACCGTATCAGTATAGTTGTGTGCTTTTTTTTCAATTCTGCTTTAGAAAGAAAAACTGGGCAAAACAATATTTTGGGAAGTAATCCCAAGTTTTGCACAATTTTGTTTTATGCCTCACACTGTGTGTGTCTGTATTGTCTTAAAATAAAGTAATTATTCCATAATTTTAAAGTACCTGATTTTACATCCAGGTGAGAACCCTTTGAAGCCAATTTCAACACCCATGACCAGCCTGCTGCAGAATTTGCAAGAGTACAGCCAATTGCAGCTGGCTTTGCAGCTAACCATCAACTCTTTTGGATGCTGTCATCAACATTTAGTTTCAAACAATATGAATGTAAACTTGAGTAAAAAGGTACAGTAAATCCCAGCTCAGAATAGACTCAGTGATGTTTCACTTCAACCTTAAAAAAGTAATATTCATGTATTTATTTAACCCATATTTTGGTTTAATGTCTTTTACCACAGACTTCCTGCAATATGCACATGACCATTTCCTGCACTGCTTCCAGTCCCACTCTTAGTCCTGAATTCCTTCTTCTCTCCCCAGCTCCAATTCCTACATTCCATTTCCTACATTCTGTTTTTACCTTTAAAATCCCTAGTCTCTTGCAGCCACCAGGGGCTTCAGCTGCTTCTCCCGCTCTGTCCAAGTTCCCACCTCAGTTTGTGGTCTTGCTTGGGCTGACCTAGTTCTTTAACACCAATCAGGAAACAGGTGGGAATCCCTGTCAGCCTGTAAGGAAGGCTTAACCAAATCACATGCCATGCAGACATTTAGGTAGTTGGTGTCAACCCTTTCCTGTGACTGAAATCCCCCTGGCTTAGAGCTGTAAACCAGTTAGAGGTGGGCAGCGGCCCATTTCTCCAAATAGGAGTAGTGGCAGCTGGTAGCTATATCCTCACCAGAAGATCATTGTGGGACCCTAGACAAAAAATTGAGTGACAGTAGGATAGATGTTGCAGGAGGCGCTCATAGGTAAGGGCAGGTGGTTGGCTTTCTTTAGTCACTATTGACCTCCCCGACCTGTTCTCAAGAATGTATGTCTAATAAATTACCACTAAAATATAATGCCTGACAATTGTCTTGTTAATATAAGCCTAACTGACGCCTGGGTCTTGATGTCGAAATCTAGTGTCAGCCCCTCCTTCCCTCCAACTTGCTGCCACTGTGAGATTGTCACAGGGTCCTCCTGTAATTAATCGCGCCTGACTGCCCTGATAAGGCTGTGTTTAATCCAACTTGTACTGTGTGATTGCTGGCTGCTAGTTTTATCATCAAATTCAACTTGTAATCTAAAGTGACTCAGTAGACTATTGTCTTGTACTGACACTAGTTGTTTCAAGCTCTGAATGTAACTGAATTGTTTCTTTGCCTCCTTTTTAACTCCTGAGGTCATATTTGAATAAGAAAACTGATTCCATACCCTTGTTATGTTTAAGCTCAAATTGTTGACATGAAAATATACTGTGTTTCCCTTAAACAATATGTAAAGACTGATTTTCTAACTGGAATATCTTGGTTGGTGAAACTTTGATTTCTAGCTAGTACTTCCTGGCATAACCTGATTTAGTGTCATTGAATTGCTTTTAAATAAATTAGCGTGGTTGAGTGTATAACATTTCGGGCTAATTTATTTGAAAACTAGCATTCTCGTGTAAAGACTACCTCTTGTGAGGCTTTGCAACATGCTGTGTGAAAATGGGACAAAATTAACTTGTTTTTTGCTTTTCATTCTAAATACTACAAATCATTAATAAACCTTTGTTTTTCTATAATTTTAGCTTTTTGAGGGTCAAGATTTAAAGGAACTCAAAGATTTTGTCATTGACATTGGAAATATGGCCTTTTCAATTGTTAAAAAGAATTCCCTGGCATTGCTGCACAAGGTAAATTAGAACATTCATTCCCCCAATTTCCTCCTTTTCATTTTGCATGAACATTTCACAGTTGAATTCTGATAGGCTATTTGACCTCCTTATAACTCCTCTTCTGTGCTTTTCCAAACAAAGTCATGAGATAAAATTTGGTTGTGTGAAATCTGACATTCTCCCCTTCTTCGACCCCACCTTCCTCAGGTGTATTGAGGCTAACTGTAATGTCCTTATTTTCACTTCTGGCTGAAAAGTCAATACAGTGGGGATTTGAGTCTGAAACATCTTAGCTGTGTCAATCAAATATTCGATATCATGTAATTAGCTGTTGCCAACATCGTCCTAGTAGTGACATGGTATCCTGCAAAATAAACTATTTTTCTTAAGCGAGGCCAGAAGACCATAGTGGAGTTGAAGTCAAGCTGATCATTTTCACCTTCCTCACAAATGCCTAGTTCTTGGCAGAAGTCATGGGACTTAAATCAAAAAGAAACATTCCAAATGATTTTTCTCCTGAAGTCTGTAGACTATAAATCTGCTTGTATTGACGGTGAACAGCTAATTCTGTCTTAACCAGAAATTGAATTTCAGAATTGTTTGGTGCAACTTTGTGATATATTTACTGAATGAGCCAAATATTGTTATATTTCTTAGAATGATACACCATATAGAGATAATTTAATACAGCAGTAACGATTGCTGTATCTACGGAGTGAACTGATATATTAAGATGAAGTTCCCAAATAAGGAAAATGTATTTGCACCATTATCATTTGCATTCATTCATTGGTGTAATTCATTGTAGTAAAAGGAGTCATATATATCTTCAAGATTATGCATAATTTAATATTGAATGGTAGTTTTATTGTTTATTGTCTTTACAATTTTCTGCTTTTTTTAAAGAAATATGCAAATAGTTTTATTTGTGTTATCAAGGCCAACATTTTTACATTTAAACCTTCTCTTTTAATTTCTTAGTTGTTTAACTGTCGTATAATTGACACTGACTTAGCACTGGCGTACTGCACATTGTTACCAAAGAATGTTGTATTTGAGAAGTTGTGGAATTTCATTAATGACGCATGGCAAAATTATAACAAAATTCTGGTATGTATAACTCTTTGTTAAAATCCTTAAATCATGATGTTCATATCTATGCATTGATCTCAAGGGTCAAAACTTTTTTCCTCAAAAAATAAGATTAATTTTGTTAGGGACTATTTTTAGATTTTCAGAATGAAATAACTCCACACAGACTGGTATCCCGTCATCAAGTCCTCTTATTTTGACATGAAGAGTTCTTGACACCGACCCAGCTCCCTCAGATCCAGCTCTCAGAGTGAACAGGTTGTCTGAGCCTCCTGTTCATATTTGTCAGCCAGAGATCCTTGATTGGACCCAAGCAGCAGCTCCAGTCAGAGGACTCATATGCTATGAGGTCCACCTGGCTCACTCTGTTGCAATCACTACATAGGGGCTCCTTTTATATTTTCACATGAGTTAACTGTAAGGTTCTTCATTCGATCCTTGGTGTTGTTTGTCAAATTTGGATTCCAAACATAAGTTCCAACTTAAATCAATAAATTACTATCCAATTCTTATCCAAGTCCAACTTTTTAACACAATGACATTGAAATCAGACAGCATAAGAACAATTTTATGTAAATAACAGAACAAGTTAATTTCTGCATGGTTGATCACATTAACAGTGAAGTTTGATGAGGATATTACTGTTGATGTCGTGCACTTGGACCACGTCAATGAAATGAAATTATGAAAACAAGCATTTGAGCAAAGTTATCTCTCACGCAAGAAAAGGGACAGTATAGACGTGGATAGCTGAATGACAGGAAACTAAATTGTGGTTAATGGGATATTTTTTGAATTGGAAGAATGTTTGTTGGATTCTCCCCATTGTTGGTATCCTTGTTGTTTCTGATATATATTAATTATCGAGATTTTGGTATTCGTGTCTTGATTTCAAATTTTGCAAAATTAACAATTCTTGGAAGACTTTTGCTCTCTGGGGAAAGTTGTTTTGAATTTCAAAAGGACATACGTTAGTGGAGTGGGTAGACAAGTGACAGATAAAATTTGATGTGGAGAAATGTGAAGTGATTCACTTTGGTTGGAAGAAGATAATATGAAATAAAGAGTATGGTTCTAAAGTGTGTAACAGGGCAGAGGAACCCAGGGGTATATTTACATAAATGATTGAAAGTGACATGACAGGTTGCGAGCATGGTTTAATCAAGCACACAGCATTCTGGACTTGACTTGTGGGAGCATAGAATGCAAAAGCAAAGGAGCTATGTTCAACTTGAGATCAGGAACTTGAGTTACATTGGTAGATTAGAGAAATTTGGGCTTTGTTCCTTGAAGAACAAAGGCTAAAAAAGACTTAGTAGATGTGCTGAAAAGTATGATGTGTCAGGACAGATTGGGAAAAACTATTTTCTGGATCTTTTAAAATAAATAATAAGAAGGCACAGATTTAAGGTAATTGACTAAGGACACACTGATGACTTTTGGAAATGTAGACAGTGATTTAGCTATTTTGAAAAATACCTTTAAGGATTGTGGGTGTCATTTTCTGGGATAGTATTTATTGGCCATCCCTAGTTGCCCTTAAGTAGGTGTAATGATCTACAATCTTGAACTGTTAAGAGTCTGGTGGAGGCAGATTCAACAGAGCATTCAAGAGGGAATTGAATTGTAATATGAAAAAGAAGAATCAATTGACCCACAGGGAGCATGTGGAGGAATGACATTGGGTGAATTAACTCTACTGATAATCACAGACACAACAGACCAAATGGCCTCTTCCTGTGTTGGAACAGTTCTGTCATTCTGTAATGGTGGTAATTACAAGGTATGTTTGGACTGGATTTAAATAAAAGGACTGAGTTTATGGCTAACACAACCACTAGATGGAGCACCATGTGCATGTGCGCAAAATTAGAGCCTAACAAATTCTGTATTCAATTGTCCTAAGATTAGTCCAGTCATGTACTGAGTCATTTTGTTGGCCATCTTCATTCAATTTGCTGGTTTTTGCGTTCAGATGAACTGGGAAAGGGGATTTGGGCCTCGGCATATTAGATCGTCTGTTTTGTCAATTCCAGGAACATTCTAGGGGAGGAGAAGTTCTGAGAACATTGGGGCTGATTGTAGGAGGTTTAGAAACTGTCATCATTAGCAGAGGCATTTCTGAATGATGAAATGTTGCTTGTCCTGGGATATGAACTAGAAAAGGCAGCTACAGCACAGAAGGAGGCCACTTTACCTGTGTTGGTTCTCTAAAGGAACAATTCATTCAGTGCAACAGTCCTGCCATTTTATCCCTTCGTTGTGCAATTTCTTCCATTTCAAACAATCATCCAATTCCCTTTGAAAAGCCTTGATTTACCATGCCACCACCACACACAGGCAGTCCATTCCAGATTCTAGAGAATTACTGTGTGAGAAAGCATTTCCTTATGTTGTCATTACTTCTTTGGCAAATTACAATAATTGTGTGATATCCTTCTCCATATCTACTCTGTTTAAACCGTCATGATTTGAATACTTTCTTTCAACCTTCTGTTCTCAAAAGGGGAAGGATATTGTGATGTATGTTTTAGGATCTGTGGAACTGCATTGAGGGTTTGGAGCATCCAAGACTGACACTGACAGGATTGGCATTTCTCAGCCTTGGATATTTCTTCTGGCTGGCATTTCGAATCACATTCCTATCTGGGCCATCGCCGACCATTGCATCCCCCATTCCCTCCAACTGTGGCCTTTTTATACCCCTTACATCATCACTTTCTTTACCTATCTTTTCATTTCTCTTGACTTAGCAAATTTAATAATACTGTACTAAATGGCAATTTGTACAGTCTTTAATCCATGTATCCAGAAATAGAAATAGACATCAGGCATAACTCCTTTTTTTTAATGCAAGCTTCATATTTTCAAATTTTTTAAATTCCCTCCAGCCCCAGAAATTAAGTAATTTTTGATTGAAGTCTTTATGAAAATTAGAGAAGGAAATAACTTGCAGTTCTCCATGTTAACCAACAACAGTGCAATAATTCAGACGTCATTCAGCTGGGTTTAACTCACGTGGAGAAACAAGATATCTTTTTCTCTTATTCTCAAGTGAGCTTTTTTTTTGAACAATCCATTCTCTATTTAGCTTTCTTTTTGACACTTCCCTGCCATCAAATGGCATTTTTCAACCTTGTCTCTGAATGATTGTTTATATGAAACTTTTGGGAGCTGTCTGGAGATGAACTTTTTCCAGCTAGTACAAACTTTTTTTTTGTTGGTGTAAGCAGCATATGCCTTGATTGCTTTAACCCCTAAAATTTACTGTGTTTGTTCACATGTATCTTGGGCTCAGTGCAGCAGTGATCTTTCTTCTCAAAGAAATACCTAGTTTGAAGGTACTGTTGAATACCATTAGATGCTATTAGTGTGATTGATAATATTATGTTACATGTATACATTATCTATTGTTACTTTTTGGAATCATGAGACAATGCACCATTTTTGATGTGCATACTTTAAACTTTCATAATCTTTGATAATTTTGGACCCTTGCATGGTAGCACCAAAATATCTTATTTAAAGTTATTAAGGCAAATGTGGTACGTCTAATAACAAT
Organism: Stegostoma tigrinum; assembly: GCF_030684315.1. Classification (NCBI taxonomy): domain Eukaryota; kingdom Metazoa; phylum Chordata; class Chondrichthyes; order Orectolobiformes; family Stegostomatidae; genus Stegostoma; species Stegostoma tigrinum. The sequence continues at coordinate 26,161,840 of NC_081379.1, forward strand.
TCTATTTTTCAATCATTACAATTGAGTGTACTAAAGCTAACTGTTGGAACTGTTCTGTTTTCCTTTCTATTTGTTTAATGTTTACTGTTTCAGGCAGTTGCTGTTGTTGGTGCTAAACTGGCTGATTTGCTTCAGGATGGACAACAGAAAGAGAAGTTCAATTCCTTAATTGTTGATACGGAATGGTGTCTGAAGCTCAGTAAACTTGGAGTAAGTAACTTCAGTAAACTGTTGTTTTAACAAGGAATATTCTCACTGGCAGGTGCAGAAACAGCTCAATGACCTGCTGATTAGAGGCTGGCAGGCAGCTAAACGGATGAGTTGGCCAATTTGTAGTCACTCCTGCTTTTCCAGGATTTTCTTGGTGTTGGTATAAGTCATTGCCAACTGCTGTTGGACAAACCAGTACTTTAATTGCTGAGGGATAGCTGACTGACTCTGACACATTCTTTTTTTTAAAAAAAAGTAAATGATCTTCAAGAGCACTTTAGTATCTGTGAAGCAGCATCAAAAGGCCAGGAACTTTGTGAGATGAGCTACCACCTTCAAATGGACGTCAATTTGATGGTGGTGTCTTAATTGGTTGCACTGATAAGATCCTAACTGGAGTCCCTTCGTCCCTCAATATGTGCTTACCGCCAGCTTCCAGTCCCACAGTGAGACAATTTCTGATTTGGTCAAATTCCAGCCAGTCTCTCTGTGATTTGTGCTGGTGTGTACAGATTATTAAAGTAACCACACTGGTTACAGCATATGAACTAGCATGGCTATATAATATAGTGATGTGGAAATCACTGGTAAAATACCGCCTTTTCTATCTACCATCCCTTTCAAGTTTTTCCCTGATGTCAAACAGTGTTCTGACATGATCTATCTTATCATTGCCTTGTCAAGATTCAGAAATTCTGAATCTAACACCTTTGTAGGAGAATTGCTGAAGAACTGAAATGGTTTAGGAAAATGGTGCATTTTTACCACTGAATCTAGTGATGGACAGTTATTTTAGCTTTGTCATGCCAGTAGTTCTCCTGTCACAGGAACATGTTTTAAAGAATTGCAACGTAGTTTTGGTGTTAATAGAGAGCACTTTTCACTTATTACAAATGCTAAACTTCTGTGTAAATCAGGATTTCACACAGATCAGTGAAGTGGAGCTGGATTGTCTCCTTCAAGCAGGACTCTGATGCCAGATTTTGGCTGTTTCACTCTTTAGTGACACTGTTTTGGTAGTGTATACATGCCATTGGTACTTAAATACACAGTACAATTTATTTCATTTATGAAATTTTCGGTAACTTCTCTTCAAATGTGTTGTTGTGATTTATTAATTTCTTAGAGCCCTTAATTTCTGGTTTCTCTAGATCTCGTTTCAGTCGACACTTAGAGATAATCCAGCAAAAAGAAAGGACTGTGTCTATGTTTTGGTGCAAAATCCAAATGTGAACTCCCAGCTAATAATGCAGTATTGCGGGTAATTAAGATTCATAAAACAGTTCAGCATACGCATAAAAATAATAAGTAAACATGTTAATGTGGAAGTTAGAATTTCTGATATTGTCATAACTGGTAACTCAGCTGTGTTGGAATTAAATTTCACAACTATTATCATCGGGTGCTTCAACAAGGATTTCTTCAGCCACAAAAGTGGGTATATCTGGACTTTCTGTACTTTGGACAAAGTCAAAAATCACACAACACTAGGTTGTAGTCCAACAAGCTTACTTGAAGACACAAGCTTTCGGAGTCTCACTCCTTCCAAACGCATGCACGCATGCAAGTGTATAAATCTGTGGTGTGAATTTGTATTTGCAAATTTGTAATTGTGGATACATTCTGTTTTATTCAAAAAGCACACAAATTTGTAGATGGTCAATGTGGCATTTTATAAATTCCTACTTTGGAAATAAAACCAAGTTGATTCACAGCCAGATACTAAACAAGGCTTCACATCTAAAATGCATTGTCTGCCCTGGGATATCACCTCTGGTGTACTGTAGGAACTGATAAAACCTTTAGTTATCTTGGGGCTGTGACTTGAAAGAAATTCTGGAATTTGCATATTGATTCTTTCTAACTGATCAAAGATTTAAGGGGGAAGGGAGAAGTGAGCGTTGGGGGAGAATAACAATTAATGTAAGGCAAAGCAGCAGGTTAGCAGGTGATGAGGAAGCTTCAACTCCATGGAAAATCAGGAAAAAATTTAAAGGGAAGGCGAACTCAAGAGCTGTTAGTAATGGAGGTAATAGGACCCAAAAGGAAGGCGCAAAAACTGGCATAAGGGCACTTTATCTGAATGCTCGGAGCATTCGAAACAAGGTGGATGAGTTGACGGTGCAAATCATGGCAAATGGGTATGATTTAGTGGCCATTACAGAGACATGGTTACAGGATGGTCATGACTGTGAGTTAAGTATTCAGCGGTATCAAACTGTTCAGGAGGACAGTCAGGAAGGCAAGGGAGGTAATGTTGCTCTGATTTTTAAGGATGATATATCATCTCTCACTACTGCCCTGATATGTTCCACTGAACAAAACGTTGAATCCATTTGGGTGGAAATTAGGAATAGCAGGGAGAAGAAGTCACTGATAGGTGTGCTCTACAGGCCACCAAGTAATGACATTGTGTTGGGGCGGGCAAATAACATAGAAATAGCTAATGCTTGTGAAAATGGTACAGCAATTATCATGGGGGATCTTAAGCTACATATCGATTGGTCAAACCAGGTTGGTCATGGCAGCCTTGAGGAGGAGTTCATAGAATGCATCCGCGATAATTTCCTTGAACAATATGTAATGGAACCTATAAGAAAGCAAGCCATCCTAGATCTAGTCCTGTGTAATGAGACAGGAATAATTAATGATCTCACAGTTTGGGATCCTCTCGGAAGGAGCGATCACAGTGTGGTTGAATTTAAAATACAGATGGAGCATGAGAAGGTTAAATCCAGTACCTATGTCCTGTGCATAAACAAAGGAGACCATGAAGGAATGAGGAAGGAGTTAGCTAAGGTAGAATGGGCTCAAAAACTTTATGGTGGGGCAATTGAGGAACAGTGGAGAACTTTCATAAACAATTTTTCACAGTGCTAAGCAGAAGTATATTTCAGTGATAAGGAAGAACTGTAGGAAAAGAGAGACCCAGCCATGGATGTCTAAGGAAATAAAGGAAAGTATCAGATTGAAAAAAAACACATACGAGAAAGCAAAGAGTTGTGGGAAACTAGTAGACTGGGAAATCTTTAAAGGCCAACAGAAAGCCACAAAAAATGTTGTAAAGAAGAGTAAGATAGATTATGAGAGTAAACTAGCTCAGAATATAAAACAGGTAGCAAAAGTTTCTATAAATATGTAAATCGTAAAAGAGTGGTGAAAGTAAACATTGGTCCTTTAGAGGATGAGAAAGTCAATTTTAATAACTGGGAATGGGGAAATAGCCGAGACATTAAACAGTTATTTCCTGTCGGTCTTCACAGTGGAAGACATAATAAAATGCGGAAAACTAATGGCAAGAAGGTTATAGCAGGTGAGGACCTAGAAACTTTCATTATCACTAAGGAGGCAGTGCAGGGCAAGCTAATAGGGCTAAAGGTAGACAAGTCTCCCGGCCTGGATGAAGTGCATCCCAGGATACTAAGAGAGTTGGTGGGGGGAAATAGCAAATGCCCTAGTAATTATTTACCAAAATTCACTGGACCCTGGGGTGGTTCCCACAGATTGGAAGATATCCAACGTGACGCCACTGTTTAAGAAAGGAACTAGATAAAAAGCAGGGAACAGTAGGCCAGTTAGCTTAACTTTGGTAGTGGGGAAAATACTTGAATCTATCATTAAGGAAGAAATAGCAAGACATCTGGATATAAATTGTCCCATTGGGAACACTCAGCATGGGTCATGAAGGGTAGGTCATGTTTAACTAATTTGTTGGAATTCTTTGAGGACATCACTTGCATGGTGGACAATGGGGAACCTTTGGATGTGGTGTATCTGGATTTCCAGAAGGCATTTGACAAGGTGCCAAACCAAAAGCTACTACATAAGATCAAGTTGCATGGTATTACAGGTAATGTATTGGCATGGATAGAGGATTGGTTGACCAGGAGAAATCAGAGTAGGGGTAAATGGGTGTTTTTCTGGTTGGTGGTCAGTAGCTAGTGGTGTGCCTCAGGGATCAGTGTTGGGACCGCAATTGTTTACAATTTACATAGATGATTTGGAGTTGGGGACTAAGTGTAGTGTGTCAAAATTTGCAGATGACGCTAAGATGAGTGTTAGAGCAAAGTGTGCAGAAGACACTGAAAGTCTGCAGAGGGATATAGATAGTCCAAGTGAGTGGGCAAAGGTCTGGCAGATGGAGTACAATGTTGATATGTGTGAGGTCATCCATTTTGGTAGGAATAACAGCAAAATGCACTATGTTTTAAATGGTAAAAAATTGCAGCATGCTGCTGTGCAAAGGGACTTGGATGTCTTTGTGCATGAATCGCTGAAGGTGGGATTGCAGGTGCAGCAGGTAATTAAAAAGGCAAATGGAATTTTTTCTGCCATTTCTCGAGGGATGGGGTTTAAAAACAGGGAGGTTATGCTGCAGCTATATAGGATCCTGGTGAGGCCACATCTGGAGTACTGTGTGCAGTTTTGGCCTCCTTACTTGTGAAGAGATATACTAGCACTGGAGCGGGTGGAGAGGAGATTCACTCAGTTGATTCCAGATTTGAGGGGATTAGATTATGAGGAGAGACTGAGTAGGCTGGGATTATACTCATTGGAATTCAGAAGAATGAGGGGAGATCTTATAGAAACATATAAGATTATGAAGGGGGTACATAAAGTGGAGGCAGGGAGGTTGTTTCCGCTAGCAGGTGAAACTAGAACTAGAGGGCATAGCCTTAAAATAAAGGGAAGCAGATGTAGGACTGAGGTCTGGAGGAACTTCTTCATCCAAAGGGTTGTGAATCTGTGGAATTCCCTGCCTGGTGAAGTTGTTGAAACTATCTCACTGAATGTTTTTAAGGCAAGGCAAGATAAATTTTTGAACAGTAAAGGAATTAAAGGTTATGGTGAGTGGGCAGGTATGTGGAGCTGAGTCTCAAAGATCAGCCATGATCTTATTAAATGGTGGGGCAGGCTCGAGGGGCCAGCTGGCCTACTCCTGCTCCTAGTTGTCATGTTCTTATGTTCTTAACAGACATCTTTGTTTGTTCAACACATTTGTATTAGTTCTATGACCGCTTGATCTTTTGCTTATAAATTCTGTGTCTGATGCCACCTGTCTCACTGACACCTGAAGAAGGAGCAAGACACCGAAAGCTTCAAGTAAACCTGTTGTACTAGATGCTGGCATTGTGTGATTTTTGACCTAGTCCAACACTGGCATATCCACAGTACAGACGAAGGAACTACTTCGATAGTTACCACAACACAATTTCTCTGTCTTCTTGAAGATATGACTGATTATCACATTCCTGAAGTTAGGAGGGGAGTTTTTTTATTCTCAATTGGAGGACAATGTCTCAATGTGTGCAAACATCCACCTGCTTTGAAGACCCTAAGCTGGAATGGCATTGGTGCCACAGGCTTTGTTTATCTTCTGTTTAATTGCTCATTGTAGTTCTCCCATTGAATTCTACAATGGGAGACTTGGGAAATAGCCTGGAGGGTTTTAATTGTCACAGTGGATTTTTGGTGAGGGAATTGTTCAACATGTTTCTTCTAACATCGGTATATGATATTATCATCCTTGAGAAGAGCATTTAAGTGTGGTGACTTTAGCAATTTCCTTCCGGTCAATAAAGATATTCAGAATGGCAAGCTGCATCACACTTTTAATTCCTATTTTGTAATGATGAGGAAGAGTGGCATAGTAGAATCTATCAGTAAACTATCAATGGGAGAACTGCAACAAGCAATTAAACAAGAAATAATATAGTAAAAGAAAAGAGTCAAAATCCTGCATTCTTGCATTCACTATCATGTGGGAGGTTATACCCCATGAACACAATTTTAAGTGAGTCAAAACACCCAAAGTAGAATCATGTGAACCTCAGCAGATTCCATCATCAACTCAGGGAACAAACAACTGTATAATAAGATTTAAGCACTTAGGTGGCCTGAAAGACATGAAACAGGGATTCTTTATTCCTCAAGCATTGTTTCTTTACAAACATGAGGGGAAGCTAAGGTTAAATAGTTAATTGGTATGAAGTCTGTAGTTCATATCTGGCTGCAGAAATCCTTTGTTTTTCTCTCCCTCTCTCCATGAGGATTCTTTCTGACAAAGCCACCCATCCCTCCAGAGAGTGCAGCTTGACTGTTTGAGCTCCTCTGCTCTGTGCCCTCTTTTACCATTGCCACCTGCTGCTGGAGGCCCCTTACAGAATGATAATTGTATCATGCATAAATTAATCATTATTGTGTAAAGACATTATCTTTCTATTGTTTATTTTTAATTATGAAATGGAGAAGGATTCTTTTTAAAAAAAACAGAAAAGATGTGGAAAGAGATAACAAAGTGTAGAGCTGGATGATGAAGGGTCTAGGCCTGAAACGTCAGCTTTTGTACTCCTAAGATGCTACTTGGCCTGCTGTGTTCATCCAGCTCTACACTTTGTTATCTCGGATTCTCCAGCATCTGCAGTTCCCATTATCTCTGATACAAAGATGTGGAAAGGATTGCTGCACTCTTTAAAAGCAGATTACCAGCACTCAATATATGTGCCATTTACCCTGCTGTTTGTTCAAGCGGTTGGGGAGTTTAATACTGATGAGCTGCAGACGGACTTGTCTGAAGGGAAAATCAGTTGGCAACAAATAGATGATAGATTTGGGGAGGGGTGTCCAGTTATCGATGACAAAGGCCTTCTACCTGCCAACAGCTGTGATTGGCTGCAATGTAGTTGAACAGCTTGTGGGTGTGAATACTTGGTCAGAAGCCATTGGACCACCAGAAAGGAAGGAGCTGTCTCTTCTCAGATTTCAAAACACCTTAAGTCTGAAAAAAGCCAGTTTACATCTCCTCATCAGTTGCTTAAACTATGACTTTTGAAACAAGTCACTGACTTTAGAAATGTTAACCAGTTGCTGTGTCTCCTGCAAGTACGCGGAGAAAGAGTATTGAGGTGAAGACAGCCCTGGCAAACCAAAAGGATCATTTCAGCCAATTCTGTGGTCAGGGACTACTTAATTGTTTCCATCATTCCCACTGCCAAAAACAATCATGGCTTTTGTGTGTTTTTGTGGGACAAGATTTATAAGGTGATTAGTGTTATAACAAGCAGAGTTATATGTGGAAGTTCAGAATTGTTTACTGGAGCTAGAATTTATATATTTATAATAAATATAATTCTCATTAAGAATAGAATACTGTTTACTTTCAAGCCAGTTCTAAAGTACAGGTAAATTGGGAAATTTTGAGTGTTTCTATAAAATATTTAATTTTTATGATAACTCCAGGATTTGATTTTCAGCACACTAATCCAGTGAGACGTGACAATTGGTAGTAATTATGTGTGGTCATTGGAATAGTGTAGAGTCTTTTAATACACAGCTTTTAGGTATTAACTGAATTACATGTTTACTTAGTTTGAAACTCAGTGATCAGTTGAATGTCGTAACACTTTTCTTCTAGTGCTTTTGGCCTGAACAGTGATGTTGCACTGCAACTGTACATAGAGACATTTCTTCTGCAAGGCATAAATGGCCACCATGGTGAAGGAGAGGCAGGAGTCATAAAACAATCTCCTGCTGAGCTTTTGGAAAGAGCAATGGAAGTCTTGCCTTTATTAAAAAATAAAACTGACTTGGTGATTAGTTTGAATGGTACTCTACACAAGGTAATCTATTTTTGAAATAATTTAAGCATCTGTGTCCTACTTTTAAAGCAGTAATTTCAAAACAGTATTGCAGATTTTTCGACAAGACTGCCATACTGACTGAGGTTTACGACCTAGCACAGTTCTGAGAGATACTTGATAACTGTGTTTTGTAGTTTTTGTTCATTCAAATGGTAGCTTTAAGGAAGTTGTCAAAATGTGGTCCTTTGATTCCCTTCTTAATCATGATTGTGACACATGCCAACTATTGTTTTTCACTTTATGACAGAACCATAGACCTCTGGGGCACAGAAAGTGACTTTTGTTCACTATATTTGTGCTAACTCTTCTTTGTCTTTCCATCGCCTTATACTATCATCTGCTTCAAATATTTATTCAAAGAAGAAACAATGGCCTCATTGTTACAATCTCAGATCTCATCTCGATGAATGTACACAGTATGCTATCTGACTTTTCAAGTGTTGCTCCCATGATGGAATGTCCAACTGTACACAGTAGATGAATTGTGGCCTGAAGTTATGCACTGAAATATGATTTGTCTATACCTAGATTAGAGCACAGTGCATCATGTTATACTGAAATATGGTTGAGACAAATGTGTCATTCCGTGGAACTGGGTGGTGATGCTGTCTGCAGTCTGGTGACAGAGGTTCTGGGTTTGTGGTTGTATCTTTCCAACAACTATGTAAATTCAGTCTCTTGTAGAATTTTATTCTGCTGTGCATTTTAAAAGTGAATAATTAACTCTATATTTATTGAATATTAATCTGTACTTCTGTCTTAAACTTAAGATGGACCCATATAACTATGAAGTCATTGAAAGTGCTTTAAAGATTATGAAATTGGCGAATGAACCTTCTATGAATTTTAACTTGGATCAGGTAGGAACAAATAGGCCCAAAGGCTTAAAAACTGCCTGTGGATGCCATTGTTTTTATATGCAAATGATTATGATTGAGTGAACAAAAGTTGCTTGATGTTTTCAATTTAAATTGTGTTATTTTGAGAGAGATGTGGTACTTTCAAGTGAGCTTTTAAGACTTGAACAAATGTTTTGGGACCAGAGATATATGTGGAGATCTGTTATGGGTTCATAAAGTAAGCCTTATCTCTCTTCAACTAAAAAAAATTGTTGCAAAGAAATTACAGTACACCAGACATATTTAGACATTACTTAAACATAATTGCTGGCCCAGGTAGAATGGGATTACATAAGCTTATTAACCCTCAAGTCTTATATTAAAGAAAATCTTGTCTTAATAGGCTTTAAATCTTTTACAACATTTGTACTCCTACAAACGAATTTCGCCACCTGGGAACTTGGAACTTCAGTATCTCCAGAAACATTCAATTGACCTTTCACCAATGGCTGAGAGCAGATTACCATTCCATCTCCTCTTCTTTGAAACTACACAAAGATTTTGGAGTATAGTATGTAAGTATATAAATTTGAAATTTGAGCTGCTTAAATGCTGCACAGAACTAGCAAGATTTAACTATATTCTCTATTAACTGAGTAGCAACAGCAGAATAACAAGTTTGCAAGTTTGATTGAAAAAAAATGTTGTATTTGTTGCTTTTATATTTGATCAAAGCAAAATCAAAACTATTTATTTCTAATTTGGTCCTGGGATGAGGGTGGTGCTGACTAGGCCTGTATTTATCGTCCATTCCTAATTCTAAAGAGGGCAGTTAACAGTAAACCATAGTCCTATGGGTGTGAAGTCACATGTAGGCAAGTCCGAGTATGAATGACAGATTTCCTTCTCTAAAGGACATTAGTGAACCAGAAGAATGGGTTCAGAGGGGCTGAAAGCATCTATTTGCCTTCAAAAAGAGATTTTGTAATGCAATTTGCAGTTGGGGCTCTACAGATTCATTTTCAAGTAGATGAAGAATACAAGTAGAATGAACATCTCCATGTTAATCACAAACAAAAGGATTGCAAGCACCCTCTAGAAATAGAAGTTTCAACTTTTTTTAGTGCGGGGTAAACCAGTGCCAATTCATTGCTGCATTCTGTTTGAGAGCCAAAGAGAATTTTACTTTGAAACTGTTTGTTAAAATGTGTGAAGAATGAATAAAATTTCAACAATGTCAGAACTCGGGCTGGTAAATACCACTTCAATCAGCAATATACATTCAAACATCTCTGAAGCTTTTACCAGTTTGCTTATTGTAAAAGTCAAAAATTATTCTGTAGATCATAGATCCTGAACCAGAGTGGTTTGAATGCTGGATTCCTGAATAAGAGATAAGCATTTTTTTAATAGTCATTAGACATAGGATAGGCATGGTTGTACAGAAGTTAAAAAATACAATTGTGATAACCCCTACAATGCCCATGGGGATTCACTTCAATCCCTATAGAGATTGTTGTTTGAGTCCGCCTGATAACAGACAATGGCCTGCCCAGCTTGAATTTATTACTCTTTTATAAAGAAGACCCAGATTGCCCTTAATGGGCTTTGCACATGAATTATTCAGTTGCAAACACAGATTATTTGGTGATGGGGGAAATAATAAAGCAGACCCCTGTCTGTCCCAGGTTGTGACTCATCTTTGTACGTTAAGAGGTAATGACTCTACTTAATGTTCAACAATAAAGGATGTTCCTTTTTGGTCAGGCTTCCTGAGTTATTACAGTAGTATTACCAAGTAGTAAGCGTTGAAGACTGAATTAAAAGACTCGGAGGAGGGTATTCTTAATCTAATTGCAGATTACTAAATGCAAAATTTCTACCATGTTCATATACCCAGTAAAATTTGAGCTATTTAACAATAAAATGATTCAAAAAAATGTGGCTGATTTGAATTTAATTGGCATTCTTCTGTGCTGTGAGATTCTTTCAATCCATTAGTGCTTGTGGCAGCCTTCCATAACTTCATCAAACACCATTTTTGCATCAGTTAATTTGCTGCTAAAACCTTTGTCCATGCTTTGGTACTTGCATACCTTGACTACTTTGCAGCCCTCATGGCCAGCTGCCTACATTCTACCCCCTATATTTGAGGTCATCCTAAAAATACTGGCTGTGTACTTTCACCACGCCTTTTTGAACCATTGCCTTTCCGCCTGCTGACCTACATTGACTTCCAGTTAATCAAAACTCAATTTTAATATTCTCATCTTTTTTGTCAATCTCTTCATGGTCTCTTCCTACCTATATTTGTCATCTTTAATCCCTTTCTTAAATCATTTTGCCATCTCTCTATTTCATCTTTAATCCCTTTCTTAAATCATTTTGCCGTCTCTCTATTTCATCTTTAAGACCTGCTTTAACAAAGCTTTCAAACATTTGGCCTGGCTGCACTTGATGTAAGTCTGCGTAAAAGTCTGCTTTATAAAACTTCTGTGACACATTGAATTGTTTTTCTATGCTTAAGGTGCAATGTAAATAAAGTTGCTATTTAAAAGAGTGATTCAGTTGGTTCCATCAATTAACAATACATTTTACCCTCATTCCTTTTATTAGTTGCCTTCAATTTGTGTCCTTGTGTTTTTACTCTCTAAGATCTCCTTGGAAATGAAATTCCTCAATCCTCGTATCATTTCCAGGCAACTCCTATGCATTCTTCCTAATCCTTAATATTCTTACTGGAGAATTAGATCTTAGCTACTTGTCCATAAGGCTTGGAATAATGTCCTTGTTTTTGTACCACACACGCTTAATTTTTACTCAGTGTAGCAAATATTGGAGGCCTTTATGAAAGCAGACGACATCTGTTTCCAGGTTTTGTAGGCGTGAGCAAGGGAGTGGTTTGCAAATCTGCATTTGCACTATTGACTTAGCCAACTCCATTGCCGGGGTTAGTGACACTAATGTTCTCCAGAAGTTTCAAAACAACTTGCCAACTTCTTGATGCTACGTACTTCACAGCCTTTGGAAATTTTGTGAACCAAAGTCTGGATTCAGGACATTTTGAAAAATTTCTGCCCAAAACATCTTGCTCATGCTCCCTTCTTGCCCTACATGTCTTGCCATGAATCCCTGCATTCTCTGTATGCACTTAACCAGCAGGTACTATACCTAGGATTCAGATACACCGTTCCTTGAAAGTGGTGTCATAGGTAGACAGGGTGGTGAAGAAGGCAGTTGGCATGCTTTACTCCATTGGTCAGAGCACTGAGTATGGGAGTTGGGATATCATGTTGCGGCTGTATAGGACGTTGGTGAGGCCACTCTTGAAGTACTGCGTGCAGTTCTGCTGTCCCTGTTTTAAGAAGGATATTATTAAATTGGAAAAGAGAGCAGAAAAAATTTACAAGGACATTATCTGGACTAGAGGGTTTGAGTTATAAGGAGAGGATGGATAGAGTGGGACATTTTTCCCTGGAGTCTTGTAGATTAAGGGTTTGCATGATATTACACATGTTTATAAAATCATTATGGGCATAGAAAAGGTGAATAGTATAGGTTCTTTTCCCTGGAGTAGGGGAGTTCAGAACTGGAGGGCAGAAGGATTAATGTGAGAGGGGAAAGGTTTAAAAGGGACCTGAGGGGCAATGTTTTCACAGAGTGGTGTATATTTAGAGTGAACTGCCAGAGGAAGTGATAGATGCAGATAAAGTTACAACATTTAAAAGACAGGTACTTGAATAGGAATGGTTTAGAGGGATATGGGGCAAAAGTAGGCAAACAGGATTAGTTTAGTTTGGGAAACCTGGTGGGCATGGACGAGTTGGACCGAAGGCTCTATTTCTGTGCTGTATGATTCCATGACTGGTGAGGCATATGATAACAGTAGCAAGTTTTGAAATGCACTTTTAAAAAAAGTCAGAAACCTGCTTTGCAGTAATCTGTTGTTCTTACAACTCTATAAAAGTGTCAATCAAACAGAGCCACAATGTTATCAATATCAGAAGCTTTACCTTACTTCATTCTTCTTAATAAAAACCAAAAGAACTGCAGATGCTGTAAATCAGGAACAAAAACAAAGTTGCTGGAAAAGCTCAGCAGGTCTGGAAGCATCTGTGAAGGAGAAAACAGAGTTAATGTTTCAGGTCCAGTGACCTTTCCTCAGAGTTCTGAGGATGGGTCACTGGACCCGAAACGTTAACGTGTTGTCGCCTTTACAGATGCTGCCAGACCTGCTGAGCTTTTCCAGCAACTTTGTTTTTGTTCATTTAGATTAGATTCCCTACAATGTGTGCAGTTCTTCTTATTCTTGTCAGCATACAGACATTGAAAATACAAATTATAAAATGACCTGTATTCTCATAGAGATGTCAGTAAACCAGAACAAACACACTTTCCATCCATAGAAAATGCAAACCCCTGCTTAACTAAGCCATTACTTAACCTTACTGCCCAGCCAGACAGTTGAATGGGTGGTATAGAGGTGGGCTGTTAGGGCTCGGTGGAGCAGAGACAAATAGTGGCAAAGTAGAAAAGGACTAGGAAGTTAACAACCTAAAACCACTTTCTTCTTTCTTACGTCCATGGGTACCTCTGAACTGCCTCTGCAGGAAGTGGATCTGACTCCATTTTCTGTTCCTATCTTCCAAGAGTAAAAATATAGGGTGGGGCCTTTTTAAGGAGATGGACCTGTGAGCTGGGAAAGATCCTGACTAGAGCTTCCTGTGAGTGAAAATCCAGTCATGTCTTCATTTTCAAAGCCAAGGATTCCACTTGCTTTTATTATTGTATTGTTCTGTTACCTTCAGAGATTTGTATCTGTGAATTCTTGTGTTTCTGTATTCCTTAACTCTCTTTAAAATGTGTACTGTTTGGATCCCTTTCTTTATTCTTCCCTCTAAAATGCATAAATTCATAATTCTGTGCAATAACTTTAATCTGCCACGTGTTTAATCATTTCTGTTTGCCCTCGATTGTGGGTATCCTTGACAAGGTCAACATTATACCATTCCTGATTTACCCTTGAGAAGATGGTAGTGAATTACGGAAATTATACAAGCACAAAGGTTAGTTGCACCCGAATAGCTTGATAGCCCATTTTAAAAGCCAATTATGAGTCAACCACATTGCTGTGGATCTGGAGTCAAGTACAGGTCAGATTGAGCAAGGATGGCAGATCCCCTAAAATAGATTAGTAAAGCAACTTGGTTTATACAACAGTCTAGTTGTTGCATAGTCATCAATATTGAAACATTTCATTTTTATAAATTCCAGATTTGTTTAGTTAACTGAAATTAAATTCCCCAGCTGCCATCATACAGTACAAATTTAAGTCTCCAGTACATTTGTAGAGGCGTTTGCATTCTTTATTCAGTAACAAGGCTACCGTGAAACAGTGACTAGCTACATACTACTGAGGTCTGTGCTCACTGTTGACTGTATCTCCTAGTTTTGTGTTACTAGCAAATTAAAATGTCTCCTATTCCCACATCCATGTCACTAATATAAATGGATGTGGTGGAAATACAACCATTGAGTTGTTAGTTATTAAGTCAATTTCTACGGTTTATTTTTGCCAAATTTAACATTGTTTTTCTCCTGTGAAATTAGAAACTCGATCTTTGATTTTTTTTTGCAGCTGCAGAACTCAGTGAGGAGACTTTTGCCACATTACTTTTGATATCTAAACTTATGAAGGTGAGTTTGAGGTATATTGATATACAATGGTAACAATTTTGGAAAATCACTTTAAAATTAGCTGTTGATAGGACCAGAAGTAGAATTTTCTGAAGTTGTCTGACGAAACTGAAATAACATAACTTCCAACTTGGCCACCCCACCAAAACTAACTCTTCATTTAAAAGCAATATTAGGTACAAACCTTGCCCCCTTTTTTTGGCCAACATTTCCTGGAACATTAGCACGGTATTAGAGTGACAGATAAAATATTGCTTTTTGCACTGGAGGTAGAATGAAAATTTGAAAGTTGTCTACCTAGAATGCAAAGAATAAATTAAAGGCTCTTCTGGTGCAGTGGTAATGTCCATATCTCTGAGCCAGGACACTCAGGTTCAAGTCACATCTGTTCCAGAAGTATGTCATCACGTATCAGACTAGGTCACTTAAAAATATCAATGAAGAACAAATTTAATGCAAGTACAAAGGGTACATGCCATGATCAGTATCACTGAGACATGCTTACAAGATAGTCAGTCCTGTGAATGTTTAAGGTTAAAAGATCTACAGGGAAATGATAAGATTATTCCAGTTTTGAGAAAAGATATAACTCGGGGAGAACAGGCAACAGAAATTTCACTGATAAAATCAAGAAAGAGAATATTTAATTATGACTTATGTGAGTTGTTTACTGGACATCAGTAGACATGACTGAATGCATAATACGGAGATTGGAAGACCATGTAACAAAAACAAAATAATGTTCATGAGAAATTTAACTTTCATAGATTGAGATAAACATATAGGTTCATGTCAGAATGATGATGATCTTTCTTGAATCGTTCAAGATAATTTCATGTAACAACGTGTCCTAATATGAGAATGAGCCATAATTAGGTTTGATACTGAATAATGAGCTAGATTTAATTATCAGTCTTGCATAAGAACATAGGAGCTGAATTGGGCCATTTAGGTATTTTGAGCCTTTATGGAATGAAATACGCCCCTATTTAAGAAAAAGTCATAATAAATCAGAAAGCCTAGTCTCTATTATTAAATTACTAGTGTCGCTAAATAAGAATAAAGAAACCAAACATCCTGAACATTGTAGAGTTGATTGGCAAGGAACAGTATGTATTTGTAAGCATAGCACGTGCCTAACCAGCTTGATTGAATTGTTACGAAGAAGGGAATGTGTGCATGTTATTTTCATAGGCTGCCAGACAACATTTGATAAATTTCCTTTTAGAAGACTTTTAACTGACATTGAATGTCATGGAAGTGAAGGCACCATGTTCATGAAGGGCAAAGATATGCAGATACTGAAAATCAGATACACAAACAGAAATTGCTAGGAAAACTCAACAGGTCTGGTAGCATCAGTGGAGAGAAAGCAGAGTCAACATTTTGGGACCAGTGACTCTTCTTCAGAGCTTAAGAATCATCTTAAAAAGGGTCACTGGACACAAGGCTTATTGTTCACCTAGTTAGGAAATTGGATCAGTAGCAAGATCCAGAGGATAGGATTAATAGACGGGTAATCTAATTGGGAAGGTGTGACAAATGAAGCCCACGAGTATCTGGATTGGAACCATAACAACACACCATAAGTAACGGGAGAGAAAACTACATATCCAAGTTTGCAGAAGGTATTCACATGCTATTCTAAGAGTTTAGTTGGAAGTATGAAATTACTAAGGGATATTAATAGGTCAAGTGAATGGATAAAACTGTTACAAATGGCTTTCAGTATATGTAAGTGTGAAAGGGTGTCAGATTTAAATAGAAAGAAGGACACATCAGTGCACCTTTGAAATGTTGGAAAGCTAGAAGTAATGGACGTTCAAAGTGATTTTGGCCTGTGTACATAATCTGTAAAATGTTGTGTACAGACACAAAATAAATCAAAACATCTGATGGCCTGCTGGACCTTACATCTCCTGGATTGGAACACAAAATCTTGGCTAAACCATACCTGGGCATTCAGCTTTGGGAACCAAACCTTAGAACAGATATAATTACTGCAGCGTTTCTTGAGAATGATAGAACAGGTTTGAGGTGTTAAATGTTCTTGTTCCTGTTCCAATGTAACATAGTATCCAAGGAGCTGATTATTTTTATGACTTCCAAGCTGCATTTATAACCGTGTAAAGATTCTTTTTCATTTTTACAGTCATCAATTATGTGTCTCAAATGTGCTATTTCTTTGTATGCATAATGCTAAAGCCATCCCATATTGCAATTTCTGAAATATGAACTCATATATTTTTGTGGTTTGCTTATTCCAGTTGTACAGTTGTGGGGTTGGCAAATGTGATGGAATGTTCTAATCTGCTAATCGCATTTTTGACATTTTAAAAGTATTACCCATTAGTGACAAAAAATCAAGACTGATCAGGTTCTCAATGCACAGTTGACAGGATAGCAGTTGGAAGTAATAGAAAGTCTTCCTGAATACTAGCCACTATTTTCCTTCATAAAAAATCTTGCAGTGATGAGCAAATTTAATACAGACTAGCTGTCATGATGTGGAATATTTTTGGTCTGCATGGCTTTGCACCATAAGGTCTATTTAACCTGTATGGAGCCCATTTTGAAGATGCTGAAGACAATCTGAATTTTTTTATTTTAGAAAAGCCTTTTATGCTTCTCCCAATTCTTGCCATGTGACAATCCCTTTCATGCTTAAAAGGCTTCAGTTGTACTAATAAGTTTAAAGAGCTCAGTTTCTTGTCCTGTTTTATCCTTGCTTTTACTGTACTAAATGGAACTTATTTGATATTCAGGTGTCACTGGATACACTTCATATGAAAGCTGTTGACCATGTTCTTGCAAAAACACTGAAACCTAAAGTACTTAGGCTGACAAAAGAAGGATGTGTTTCCCAGATAACAAAGGAAATTGCTGAGACTGTGCACAATATACAGTCATACATTTTAGCAATTACAAATCCTGAATGGGCTACTGCTAGTTCACACCGGGTTGCTCAGGAACTTCCAACAGGTAAATTGTACATTTAGTGACGAATTCCGTATAAAATTGATGGAATTGGCTTGCAAACACACTATTTTGATTCAGTTTGTCATTCATAATAAGATAAACAGGGGAATTACTCTCTGTTGTAGCAACTGATGGTTTAGACAAAACATATTTAAAATACTGGCTTTTGCATACTAATAAAGATCATACTCAACGTAGTCTACCTTATTTCTGCTGATTCTATTTGCCCTGTTTGTCCAACAGAAAATGTCATATTGAATCACTCAAGGCAAAAAAGCTATTGTGTAACGTTCAATGTTTTTTAAAGTGAGATTATTAATAACTAGTAATATCTAATAATTAATAATGTCTCAAAGTTAATTTTGAATATTTTCTCAGATATGCCTGTTTGCTTTCTGCAATACATTCACAGACCTAGGGATCTGGTTTGGACAACTATTTTGATTAAAGTTGTATGCTGTTTGTTGGCAGGACCAGAGAAAATCCAAGCCTTGAAATTTTGTCTGCAAATGTCTGAAAACTGGTTAAAATCTACAGCACCAATGGTATAATTAAAGTATTTGTTTTGATTTCTGTCATTTTATAAAGGAAACAAAAATTTATTTGTCTTCTTGTAATATTCAGGATATTGAGGGAAATAATGTATTTAAAATCTATACTGGACTTAAATTATGGGCGTTATTATCACTTCTTGATAAAATCAGCTGCTGTACAGATTTTATGCAATGCTAAAAGGTAATGCGTAATTATTTATGAAGGTCTTTACTCATTACAACTTCAGTTAGGCAATTACTCAGCAGCTTGTTAAAAAGAATCAGAAGATTCTCTAAGCCCATGCCACAAAGAAAACTTGGGGTGTGGTTAGGGAAATTGAGGAGAGATTTGATATGAATGTACAAGGTTATGATGGGTTTATGTAAGTGGAAGAAGAAAAGCTATTTCTATTAGTAGGTAGTCAAAAGGTATGGAACACAAATTTCAGTTTTTGGGCAAGAGATGAAGGGGAGGAAGGTAAGGAAGGCATTTTCTTTGTAATCAGTGACAATGGTCTAGAATTTGCTGTCTACAAAGGTGGTGGAAATGGAAATAATCAATGTTTAAAAGGAAATTAGGTGCATCCGAAGGTGATAAACTGGGATTGAGCAGGGATTGGGATTGACTGGATTGCATAGAAAGCTCGATTAGCTAAGTGGCAGTCTCCAATGCCATAAATGACTAAAATCATTTATGTTGTTGAGGAACGCCATTGTGTAATTAGTGTGTGTTATTAGTTTGAGCATTAGCTTTTAGAGTCAAAGGTTATCACACAGATTAAAAGCTCATGGTGTAAGGTAGCGCTTCCAAAGGTTTTTATGCCGTGATCCCTGTTAAGGCTGAGACTGGAGGAGGGTGGGTGTGGTACGCGGTTGTAGTGCGAGTAAGAACATGTTAGAGTAAGAGTATACCTGTTTTAACTTGGTCAGAGCTCTATGTTGACCAGTACTGCCTCTGTGGGGTCCCACTTTGGGCAGTCTTGATACGAGGATTAGCCAATAAACACAAGTTAGGGATTTGTTAGCTAAAAGGAAGCAGAGAACAGTGTTAGCACTAGTGGAGTGCCACTGGGTTCAGTGCTGGGGTCTCAATCTATTCCAATAACTTGATGGATCGTAGCTAAATTTACTGATGACACCAAGATGGGAAAGAACATGCAAGTTGTCAAGGGGCGGTAGAGAGTTTGCAGACAGACATAGACAAGTTACGGGAGCGGGGAAACAACTGGCACATGCTGTGTAATGTGGAAAACTGACTTGTCGGCTTTGACCGGAAGATTAGTTTACCATTTAAATAGGGAGAGATTGTACAATTCAGATGTGTGTTTCCTGGTACATATATCTCACAAAGTTAGTTTGTAAGTACAGCAAGTAATTTGGAAGGTAAATTGAAAGTTGACATCTTTTATAAGGGGAATTGCATGTAAACATGGGGTGTTGGAGTACTGTATACAGTTTCTGTCTCTATTTGGAAAAAGTATCAAATTGCACTTGAAGCAGCTCAGGGACTGTTTACTGAATTCATTTCCTGGATGAAGTGCTTATCTTGTGAAGAAAGGTTGAATCGTTTAGCCTTTTACCCAGCAGAGTTTAGAAGGATGAGAGGTGATCTTATTAAAACATGCAAAATCCTGAGGGACCTTTACCAAGTATGCTTCGTGAGAGGCTAAATTCCCTATTAGCAAATAAAAATAAGGAGTCTCCATTTTAAGACAAAGACGAGGAGAAATCTTTTCTATGAGGGTTGTTTGTCTAAGGAATTCTCTTTTCCAGAAGACTGTGGTGGCTCGATCATTAAATTTATTCAAGGCTAAGTTGGATTTTTGATAGAAATAGGATTCAAGGGTAATGGAGGAGTAGACGGGAAAGTGAAGTTTAAGACCACAACCAGATCAGCCATGATCGTATTTCGTGTCAGTGGGCTGAATAGCTTACTCATGGTCTTAAGTCCTAATAATTCTATTTCTCAGTCATTTTTTTCTATCCTAACCTTTCCTGTTGAATGTGTTACTTCGATTCCATGCCAGTAACATATCCATATTGCACCGGCCTACTAGAGCAGCAGACACACTTTCCAGGAGCAAGCACAACTTATACCAGTTATGTATGAATCTTTATGTTGAGCATTCACAATAGAAATCAGTTCTGAATTTTAGCTTGGGCAAGTAGATCAGAAGTAGCAAACGTGAATCAGCACACGTTCTTCCCAGAGTTAATATATCGTGTTCTACTAATTGCTGCTTGTTAAAATGCTGAAACACTGTCAAGCTTGCTGCTGCAGTGTGGAGCTTGAGGAACACAGAAGGCCAGGCAGCATCAATGGAGCAGGAAAGTTGACATTTTGGGTCCGGACTCCTCTGATGCTCTCTGGCCTCCTGTGTTCCTCCAGCTCCACACTGTGTTGTCTCTGACTCCAGCATCCGCAGTATTTGCTTTCTTCAAGCTTGGAGCTGAAATGGTCTGCACATAGAACATAGAACATAGAACAGTACAGCACAGAACAGGCCCTTCAGCCCACAATGTTGTGCCGACCATTGATCCTCATGTATGCACCCTCAAATTTCTGTGACCATATACATGTCCAGCAGTCTCTTAAATGACCCCAATGACCGTGCTTCCACAACTGCTGCTGGCAACGCATTCCATGCTCTCACTACTCTCTGCGTAAAGAACCTGCCTCTGACATCCCCTCTATACTTTCCACCAACCAGCTTAAAACTATGACCCCTCGTGCTAGCCATTTCTGCCCTGGGAAATAGTCTCTGGCTATCAACTCTATCTATGCCTCTCATTATCTTGTATACCTCAATTAGGTACCCTCTCCTCCTCCTTTTCTCCAATGAAAATGTAGTCATGTGTGTCTCAGTGAATAAAAATCCTCCTCATTTTACCCCAATTAAATCTCATAATAAAGGGAGTATGTCTGAAAGTCATCTCATCCGAAGGAAAACAGACTTGCTCCAGGAAAGCTGCTAAAATATATCAAGAAAAATATATATGAAATGATTCTAGACATTTCTGCAACACAAAGATCAAAGTAAACAATAGTTTGATGAACACACTGTAAAGTGTTGCACTTACACATCACGTTTTGGAAAACAAACAACACTGATTTTCTACTTAAAAAAGAATGTTCCAAGTCTTCATTATGCAGCACTGCAGTGAAATGAAAAGGTGTAGACTTTTAACCTGCACAGAAACTATGTTCAGAAGTTAAAACAAAAAAAAAGCCACTTCTGTCCTAAAAAGACAATATTATATTACAAAAAGGCAGGGAAGTTGGAGAATGCAGCATCATGCTTCCTGCAGAGATCAATGTTAGCTACTCTTCCTGTCTTGCAATGTAGCTTTTCAGAAAGCTCTATATTGCTCTTCTCACTGATGGATATTGAGCTGAATTTGAGGCATGTTACAGTAACATAATATTATGGGCTTAATTTAGCACTCCCAGAATGGATTTGTGTACATTGAGACCACCATTTCGAAAAGAGGGCTTAGTTGTTTATAGCCCTAACTCCAACTTACTAGCATAGTGTTCCACTCACTCTACTGAATTATCCTTCATAAAATATGAATATTTATATCATTACATTTATAACCAGAAATTTTTTTGCTTATTTTAATAACTCTTTTGTAATACAAATATTTTAAACTATTAGGAAAAAGCCCATCAAAAAGCCGAGGATTCGCTGAACAAATTGCGAGTAGAATTTGAGAATTCAGCCACAGCAAATTTGCTGAGAATCCACAACTTAAGCAGCCCCGAGTATCTGAAATTAATTAAACTGCCAGCTAAATTGATTTGTTCATTGTATGAACACAGCAGTATTGAAGACCGGTTAAAGCACCCAACTGCCAAGGACTATCCAGGTAAGTTTTTTTTTTGTTTCTGTGAAAGAAACGATTCCTCATTGTATATCAACATTATTTAAAGAATCAGAATTTGTCTTAATGTGTGGCTATCTGAGCTTTTCAGTGCAAATTGCCTTCTGATAGTTTGAAGCAAGGAAGCGGGTTTGCTACAAAACCACCCAGCTTATTTAGTATTAATATCTAAATTTGACAGTATTGTGGGAACACCATCACCAGAAGGCCTGCAGAAATTTCATTACGTGGTAACCCTCCCACTCCCTTCCCACATGAGGGCAACAAATGTCTCATTAGTAATGTCACCTGTTTAAGTATTAAAAATACAGCCATCACCTACACCAACCTCCCTCAAACTCTGCAGACTGCAGCCTCAAAGCTTTCAACTTTTCCAGCCTGTATCCAATTTCCTGCAGTCCTTTTGTATTATCTATCCAGGAGTAGTTCTGAGAATTGTCTTTTGACCTCCAAGGATATGCCTAAACTCTTTCCCAAATTCAGTCATGTCTCCTCTCCCTGTCCAAAATGGGCATTGACGCCTGTATACTTGTTCCAAGTTGTGTGTTTGATGGCTCTCATATATTACACATAAGGCAATTATGGCAGTGGCCAAAGTCTGATAACAATGCAAGCCAGACAGTAAATGAAGGGTGTAATTGAATTTTTACAAATGGCCCCTTCTTCATAAAAAGCAACAGAAATTCACAAACTATTATTTACAGTTATAAATTGTACAAGTTATTTAATATATGTGGCTCCAAAGGAAATGATCATTTTTTAAGCAGAACCATCTACTAACTCAGTTTGACTTCTGTCAGCCTGCATATGTATTGCATATGCAGTCTTTAAATCCTGCAGGTCCCCTAATGGTATGTAGCATCTTTCATTGGCTGTTTGTCTGATACCTACCTGTTCCTAGGGTGATATTTCTTCTCTGGTGAGTGTTGTTCCTGTGGACAATTGAGGTACAAAGGTATTGGTTATTGCTGATCTGTATGACACAGGGACTCCCTGATCTACGAATGTTTATGCTTAGGAACACAATCCCACACATGGTTTTAATTTTAAAGATACGACACAGATATTTTCTGAACTTCACATTGTCCTGCATTGTGTTCCGACTTGTGAATAAATCGACTTGCAAACGGCTCCATACAGGAACCTGTTCTCAACAAGGGCGCTGCCTGTGTTTAGAAAGCTTCTGCTTTCTTTCAGCTTCTGTTGCTAGTAAAGATCTACACTACCTTTTTGACTTAGCAAATTGGGGTAGGGGGTGTGGCTTCAATTGTAGCAGCTTGGGTGAAGGAAATTGAATGTTCTCCCCTACTCCCATCTCCCTTTCCATTCACCAACCTCCCTCAACCCATCTCTGTCTTCCATCAATCCATCCTTCTCCTTACTTCACCAACCCAAGTCACTATAGTCATGCAGCATAGACAGTCCCTTCAACCCACCTCGTCTATGCTGACCAAGTTCCCGAGCCAAACTCAGCAGGACTCTCTGAATTAAAAAAAGTGTCCTTTATAAATCTTTCTCCTCTCACCATAAAAATATTGCCCCAATTTTGAACTCTTCCCCCCCCCCCCCCACCCCCCCACCAGCCTACGGAAAAGACTTTTTGCTATTTACCTTTATCTGTGCCCCTCACATTTTTATAAACCTCTATAAGGTCACCCACAATCTCCTAAGCACCAGTGAAAGAAGTCCTAACCTATCCTGCCTCTCCTTGTAACTCAAATCCTCCAGTTCCAGCAATATCCTAGTAAATCTTTTCTGAAACCTCTCCAATTTAGTAACATCTTTCCTACAGCAGGGTGACATCAACATTACATTCCGACTCCTAGACCCTAAGGTCAGAGCAATGAAGGCAAGTGTGTTAAACACCTTCTTAACTGCCCTGTCTACCTGTGACACAAATTTCAAAGAATTATGTACCCGAACCCTTAGGTCTCTCTATTCTACAACACTACCCAGGGCCCTGCCATTAATTGTATAAATCCTGCCTCAGCTGTTTTACCAAAATGCAATACCTCACATTTATCCAAATTTAACTCCAGCTGCCACTCCTTGGCCCATTGACCCAATTGATCAAGACCTCTTTGCAATCTTAGATAACCTTCTTCACTGCCCACTACACAAACAATTTTGGTATCATCTGCAACCTTACTAACCATGTCTCCTAAATTCTCATCCAAATTGATTATATAAACGACAAATAAACAGTGCAACACCACTGGTCTCAGGCCTCAAGTCGGATAACAACCCTCCTCCACCATCCACTATATCCCACCATGAAGCCAATTTTGTATCCAATTGGCAAGCTCTTCCTGAATCCTATGAGATCTCATGTTACTAAGTAGTTTACTACGTGGAACCCTATCAAAGCCTTTACTGAAGTCTGTATAAACAACGTCTAATGCTCTGCCCTCATCAGACTTTTTGGTTACTTCCTCAAAAGTTTGTGAGACACTATTTTCCTTGCACAAAGTCGTGCTCACTTACCTTAATCAGACCTTGCCTTTCCAAATGCATATAAATCTTAACCTTCAGAATGATTTCCAACAACTTACCCACCACCAATGTTAGACTCGAGAGTCTATGGTTCCCAGGCTTCTCTTTACAGCCTTCCTTAAATAAAGGCACAACGTTAGCCACCCTCCAGTCCTCTGGCACCTCACCCATGGTTATAGATGATACAAATATCCCTGTTAGGGGCCTTGCAATTTCTTCCCTAGCTTCCCACAAAGTCCTGGGAAACACTTGGTCAGGTCCTGGAGATTTATCCACCTTTGTTTTCTAAGACCTCCAGCACTTACTCTTCTGTAATTTGAACTGTTTTCATTATATCAGCATTTAATATCCCGTGATGTCCAGCTTCCATTTCTTTCTCCACAGTAAAAGCTGATACAAAATATTCATTTAGTGTCTCTTGCATCTTCTAAGGTTCAACACGTAGATGATCTTGTCAATCTTTAAGGAATCCTATTCTCTTCCCAGTTGCTCTTTTGCTCTTAATGTACTTGTGGAATCTCTTTGGATAATCTTCAACCTTATCTGCTAAGACTATCTCATATCCCCTTTTTGCTCACCTGATTTCTCTCTTAAGAATGCTCCTACACCCATTATACTCTTCAAGAGATTCATTTGACCCTTGTTGTTAATATCTAATACATGACTCTTTCTTATTACTGACCAGAAGCTCAATATCTCAATTCACCCAATGTTCCCTACTCTTACCAGCCTTGCCCTTCACTCCTGCAAGAACATAACACCTCTTAACTCTCGTTATTGTACTTTTGAAAGGCCCCCATTTGTCAGTCATCCCTTTACCTGTGAACAGTCTACTCCACTCAATTTTAGAAAGTTCCTGCCTTCTACCATTGAAATTTACCTAACTCCAAGTAAGAGCTTTAATTTTAATGGAAGGCCTACCCTTTTCCATAATTATTTTAAAGCTAACAAAATTATGATCACTAGACCCAAACTAAGACCTCAATCACTTGTCATACCTTATTTCCTAACAGCAGACCAAGTTTTGCTCCTCCTAATAGGTACATTTACATATTAATAAAGAAAATTATCTTGAATACATTTAACAAATTCCTCACCATTCAAGCCCTTAACTCTGTGGCAGTCCCAGTCAATGTTTGGAAAATTAAAATTAAAACCACACCACCATCTCAGACTCCCTTCACCAATTTCCCCCATTTGCCCCTTCCTTCATCAATCCTCTCCATGTGCTCCCCCTTCTTTCACTAGCCACACTGCCTACTACCTCCCTCGTTCAACTTCCTCCCCATCTCCCTGTGACCCTTTGCCAGCTTCCTTGTCTCTAATTCCGTCACCTAGCCATCTTTCTCCTGGGACAGATGATAAAAAGGTAGAAAAGTGCATTCGGGCTCCTAACACAGCTGAAATTAGGCCTCATGGAGCAGTTGATTTGTCTGCCCCCTCCAGTAGAAGAAAATCATTTTAAAGGGAACTTGCAGCTGTCAGAAATCTGTCTGAGCTGCACAGAAGCCATTGCTCCTTTGGAGGTTAGAACCTTAGCTGTTTTTTGATCCACAGTATGTGAAACCCTATTGTAGGAGCTGTGACTCTCTTATAAGGGTTGGAAAATAAGGAAGTATATCTTGTCTGTCAGCTGGACTTTAGGGCAGCTGGAACTGTCCCTGGCAGACACTAATATAGTCTCAGATGATATTCGACAGTAAGATATCCAAAAGCTATCTCAGATCTGTATGGCAGTCAATGGCATGGTGGATTGCAAAATGCTGCAAATCTCTTCTGGCACATTTAACATTGCTAGTCCAATCTCAAAGCTTGCATTAACTGAGAAAAGTGGATCTCACTTAATGTCTAATAACTGGAACTCCTGACCTTCGTCCTTCCAATTGCATTGGGCTCTTTGAATGAATATCATTCCATCATTTAGCCTGAACACTTTCCTTCAAGGGTTTTAGGTTTTGGTCAGCATCTTGGTTGAACTCACACGGATCTGTGAAATTCATGATGTTATTCTGTCTCCGTCTTCTTTCATTTCCACTAAGTGGCAGGGGTGCAAAATTTGCAGATATCTTGACTCACCTACTAATTTGAAGTTCCAGATTATTGCTTCTCTAAAACTAATTTCTGTACGGGCTGGTTCTTCTACAACTCTGAAAATCCACGCTGTACTCTGACACCAATTCCAAATGATATGTGTTTAATGGCTTCCCCAGATTGCACACAAATTAACCTACAGTAGAGTACAGGTCACATAATAACAGCAAGCCAGCCAGCAGACTAAGGGTGCAATTGCATTTCTCTAAACGCTTTTTCGACTTCAAAATCTCCCCTCCCCTGAGCGCATCCCAAAACCAGCCCAGCTCGTCCCCGCCTCCCTAACCTGTCTTTCCTCCCACCTATCCACTCCTACCACCTCAAGCCCCCACCCCCATCTCCTACCTACTAGCCTCAGCCTGGCTCCTTGACCTGCCCATCCTCCCTGGACTGACCTATCCCTTCTCTAACTCCTCATCTACACTCACCTTTACTGGCTCCAACCCTGCCTCTTTGACCGGTCTGTCTCCTCTCCACCTATCTTATCCTCTATCCATCTTCTATCCACCTCCCCCTCCACTTATTTATTTTACAATTCCCTTCCCCTCCCCCATTTCTGAAGAAGGGTCTCGAACCGAAACTTCAGCTTTCCTGCTTCTCTGATGCTGCTTGGCCT
This sequence comes from Stegostoma tigrinum, assembly GCF_030684315.1. Taxonomy (NCBI): domain Eukaryota; kingdom Metazoa; phylum Chordata; class Chondrichthyes; order Orectolobiformes; family Stegostomatidae; genus Stegostoma; species Stegostoma tigrinum. Next base: position 26,188,823 of record NC_081379.1, read on the forward strand.
GCTGTGTTCATCCAGCTCTACACCTTGTTATCTCAGATTCTCCAGAATCAGCAGTTTCTACCATCCCTGACTTTAATGCTGCTCATTTCACTCCAGACCTGGTTTTCTTCTCCTACTTGAACATTAGTAGCAGACCTTACAGTAGTGACAGGAAGCTAAATTAAAATTATCAGAATTCTGTGCATATGGAACACCATTGCACACACTCTCTTAAGGGTGACGTAACTCAAATTGGGCCCAAAATGTGTGATCTGACAAAGAGTTTGCCCTATTTTGTTTAACTTACTCTTGGAATAAAAACATCCTCTATCAAAGCATTACACTAAATTCTCATGTTCATGATTGAAGGGACCTTGAGTAATGCAAAAGACAAAGTCTCAACTACTTGTACTGTACTTTAGAAGATTGTAGGTACAATGAGTTATTGATTTTTTCTGGATTCTTGTCAAATTCTTATGCAAAATAAAAACCTCATTTATAAAAACAAACTATGATGCAGAGCAAATTATTGGTAGCAATTTTTCAGAAGAAACTGAGTTTCTTTATCAAAGTAAACTTACTCTCTTAGCAGCCAAGAAGCAATATATTTCACTTGGAAATAGGCAATGAAATCTTTTAATTCACATTTAGCGTGTTTAATGAGGGATTTTATGTTCTTTTTTAACAGATATTCATGCTGTAGCTGGTGAACTTGCAGAAATAAATAATCGAGATATAAATAAAATCAGGTTTACATTGCTTGAAGAATACCTGTGTCGACCTACAAAACTAGATTTGGTAAGTCTACAATCAGTGGGGTTGTCAAAGATCAGCAAATATAATCACTGTGCATCCTGTTCAAAGCAAGCTTCTCTCCATAGAGTCATAGGGATCTACAGGACAGAAAATGGCCTTCTGGACAATTGAGTCTGTGCGAATCAAAAAGATCCACCTGAATATTCTGAGATAACAAGGTGTAGAGCTGGATGAACGCAGCAGACCAAGCAGCATCAGGGGAACAGGAAGGCTGACGTCTTGGGCATAGACCCTTCTTCAGAAATGTTGCGAATGTAGACATTGTCACGGTTGGGACCAAATTGGGGAGGCCTGAATGTGGACTGTAGTCCATTGGGATGATCTAGTTCTGTAGGCAGGTACTAAGAACGGTGATGTGGCTGTAGTACCTGGTTTGCTTCAGGACGTGGTCAAGCAGTTTCAAGGCCGAAGAGATTATGAGAGAGTTGCAGTGGGAGAGAGACCCACTGAGGTTTTTCCGGAGGCAGGAGGGTCACTTCTTCAGGATGGGCATCCTTAGAAGACGCTTCGCAGTGGGGTTAAAATTGTTTAAGAGATTGTATGAACTGCAGATGCTGGAGAATCTGAGATAACAAGGTGTAGAGCTGGATGAATATGGCAGGCCAAGCAGCATCAGAAGAACAGGAAGGCTGATGTTTCGGTCCTAGACCCGTCTTCAGAAATTCTGATGTCATTTTCAAGCATTTGGCTCATAGCCTTGTAATCACAAGTGCTCATCTAAATTCTTCTTTAACGTCATGAGGGTTTCTGCCTCCACTACCCACCGCCCTCTCAGTGAAACCAATTTACCGCACATTCCCCCCAAACCACTTGCCCTCTACTTTAAATCAATGCCCCTGGTCATCCTTGCTCCACCAAGATGAAATGTTTCTTCCTGTCTGTACCTGTCATTATTTATACATCTCAATCAACTGACTTTGTTCTGAGCAGGATTTTCTCTAACTCATTTGGTTCTTAGCAGGCTTTCTTCCAACTCAGATAAATAAAGCAAGAACTTCTCTGAGCCAGTTGTTGTTCAGAAACACACCCAACTGGATCTACAGTAGAGCAAACAGTTATCACAAGTCACAATTCTTTTAAGCCTTGTCAAAAAAATCTCTCATGTTTGCAGTGAACCTTCAATTAGCTCTTTTAACCAAACCACTCCAGGTATGTAAACTTGAAATAAATTCGTTTTCCACAATCCTGCAAAAAATGACACAGTATTTTGAGTAGCATTTGTAGACTCATAGTCATACAGTGTGGAATCAGACCCTTTGGCCCAATTCGTCCATACTGACCAGGTTTCCCAAACTAACCTAGTCCCATTTGCCTGCATTTGGCATGTATCCCTCTAAACTTTTCCTATTCATGTACGCGTTCAAATGTCTTTAAAATAATGTACCAATACCTGTATTTACCACTTCCTCTAGCAGCCCGTTCCATGTACACACCACACTATGTGTGAAAAGTTGCTATTCTGTGCAAAGGTTGACATTATCTATGCCCCTCATGATTTTATAAACCTCCTTAAGGTCACCCCTCAACCTCCTAAGCTCCAGGAGAGAAAAAGTCCCAGCCTATCCAGCCTCTCCTTATTGCTCAAGCCCTCCAGTCTCAGTAACATGTAACAGTCTCAGTACAGGGCGATCAGAACGGTATGCAAAAGGCATCATGCCAACATGGAATCACTTCTGTGATTTGAAAAATGTCTGTATATCCCTCTTGCAATTGAATCCCTTACCACTATATCCTGCTGTTCCTCTTCCCACGCTCTTCTAAAGCAAACTTACTCATGGTGCCATTAAATTGGCTACCATTGCTTTCCCCTGTACAGTCATGTACCCCAACAGTGTTCATAATGGTTTTGCAGCAGGTAAATTGATTATTTTTTAGTGATTCATTGATTGTTGGATAAATATTAGCCAGAGTTCTGAGGAGAATTTCCCTACTCTTCATTCAAAATAATGTCCTGGAACCTTTCACATCCCTTGTTTTCTTTAAATATTCTTCAGCTGGCAAGCCTAGGTGGAAAGCCAAGAACATTAGTTCAGGTTTGTTTGAAAGGATTACACCACCAGGCCAAGTTGCACTGACTTGGCTCGGCTTGAACGTACTTTTAATCAACCTGTTGAGACGTATTATGATACATCTCCAGAGCAGGTAGGGCTAGAACTTTGATCTTCAGGCCAGAGATTATGTCACTACTACTGCTGTATGCGAGCCCTTAGACTTGGTCTATATCCTGTCAAGTATAGAAGACTGAGGTGGTTATCAGATTGAGGTCATTAAGAAATTTAAATGAGCCAGTAGGTTAGATAGAGAGAATCTAATTCCTCTGTAAAAGTCATACAGAATCCAAAATGCTAACTCTGCCTTCGCTTATTGGGACAATTTGCAAGATTTACCAAAGTGAAAGAAGAGCAACATTGACACTGTATGAAAGGAAAGCAATGGTAAGTGGACTGTGGTTGAAGCATTGCTCTGGAGAACTCAGCAATTAATGATGGGTGAAAATTAATTGCAGGGTTTTGTTTAATGAAAAACCAGGCAAGTTAAGTTTGATTGGTCGAGGTATTGTCCTGGGACATGATCCGTAGAATGGTTGTCATGTATTTTATTGAGTTGAAACAAGCAGAGTGTGTAAATGTCTTTACTGTCTGCAAAAAACAGAGCTCTGTGTATTCGTATATGTAACTTCCAGCATACTGCGAGCCTGACTGACCATCCTAAATTGTTTTTCAGTGTAACTCTTCATCCACTTTGTATAGTTTAGAAGATACTATCTAATTGCAAAATCCCAACTAATATATACAGTGTCGAAAGTTTTGCAAGCACATGCTGGTTGGATATGAGTAGTACCTTGAACAACCGAAGATGCATGCGATTTGATTATGATCTTTGGGATGCATGGCCTATATACAGAGCATCACGCTGACACTGAAATTCATATATTGCACCCTCATTTGTGTCACAGGCAGATGTTCTTTTTGGCTTGATGAAAACATCCTGATGAAAACTTACAGTCATAGAGATGCACAGCACAGAAACAGACCTATTGGCCTTACTTGTCTCTGCTACCTAGATGTCCTAAACTGATCTATTCCCATTTGCCAGTATTTGCCCCATATCCCTCTTAAACCCTGCAGAGGTAGTAGGAACTGCCGATGCTGGAGAATCTGAGATAACACGATGTAGAGCTGGATGAACACAGCAGGCCAAGCAGCATCAGAGGCGCAGAAAAGCTGACATTTTGGGTCGAGACTCTTCTTCAAAAATGGGGGAGGGGAAGGGAATTCTGAAATAAACTGCTGGGCTGACCTGCCTCCCTAACCATTCCTCCCACCTCAAGCCCCACACTCATCTACCCACCAATCTCATACCGCCTTCTTGACATGTCCGTCCTCCCTGGACCAACCTATCCCCTCCCTAACTCAACTACGTTCACCTTCACTGGCTCTAACCCCGCCTCTTTGACCTGTCTGTCTCCTCTCACCCTATCTTCTCCTTTATCCATCTTCTATCCACCTCCCCCTCTCTCCCTGTTTATTTTACAATTCGCTTCCCCTCCCCCATTTCTGAAGAAGGGTCTCGACCCAAAACATCAGCTTTCGTGCTCCTCTGATGCTGCTGCGCCTGCTGTGTTCATCCAGCTCTACACCATGTTATCCCTCTAAACCCTTCCTGTTCATGTACCCATCCGGATGCCTTTTTAAATGTTGAAATTTTAGAACCCTCCGCCACCTCCTCTGGCAGCTCATTCCATACAAATAACACCCTCTGCATGAAAAAGTTACACCTTAGGTTTCTTTTACATTTTTCCTCTCTCACCTTAAACCAATGCTTTCTAGATTTTGACTTCCCCAATCCAGGGAAATGACCTTGCCTAATTACCCTATCCATGCCCCTCATGATTTTATAAACCTGTATAAGGATACCCCTCTGCCTCCAACGTTCCAGGGAAAATAGCCCCAGCCTATTTCTGCCTCTCCCAATAGATCAAACCTTCTAACCCTGGTGACATCTTTGTAAATTGTTTCTGAATCCTTTCAAGTTTCACAACATCTTTCCTGTTTCAGGGAGAGCAGAAGTGAATACAGTGTTCCAAAAGCAGCCTAACCAATGTCCTATACAGCTGCAACCTGACTTCCCAACTCTTGTGCTCAATGTGCTGACCAATGAAGGCAAATGTACCGAATACCTTCTTCACTACCCTGTCTACCTGCGGCTCAATTTTCAAGAAACTATGAACTTGCATCCAGACAGCATGTTTTCAATGTGCATCTGTAGAAGTGGCGAGGGACCTTATGGACGTGCCAAATTTCCTGAGGTAGAAGAGTCATTGTGCCTCCCTGACTGTCACATCTGTTTGGGAAGTCCAGGATAGATTGTTGGTTATTGTCACTCTGAGGAACTTGATGCTCTTCACCCTCCCATCAGTTCCATTGATGTAGATGGGGATGTGTTCTCCTTTCTTTCTGAAGTCAATGATCAGTTCTTTAGTTTGCTGATGTTGAGAGACAGATTGTTTTCATTGAGCCATGTCACCAAGCCCTCTATCTCCTTTATGTAGTTTGACTCATTGTTGTTGGATATCTGTCCCTTTATGTGGTGTCATCAGTGAACTTGTAGATGGTGTTGAGTTGGAATTTAGCAACACAGTTGTAGGTGTAAAGGCTGTACAGTAGGGGGCTGAGGACGCATCCTCGATGGGCTCCAGTGTTGAGTGTTACTGGGGAGGATGTGCAGTTACCCATCTTCACTGACTGCGGCCTGTGGGCCAGAAAGTTGAGAATCCAGTTGCAGAGGACAGAACCAAGACCAAGGTCACCGAATTTTGAGATCAGTTCTGGAAGGGACAATGGTGTTGATGGTGGAACTGTTGTCAACGAGCAGGAATCTGACTGGGTGTCTTTGATGTCTGGGGATGAGTGCAGAGTTAGGGATATGATATCCCCTGTAGATCTGTTATGTCGGCTGGCAAATTGTAGGGGATTGAGGCGGGCTGGGAGACCGTAGTTGATATGGGCCATAGCACTTCATGATTATTGAGGTCAGAGTTTCATGATTTTCTGAATATATTGTGAGAAATTATCTTATCAGGATAGCCATTATTGCACAGGATGGCTTTGATACGCCCAGTTTCAGCATCAGGTGAACAAATGATTCAGGACTTATTGTGAATTTGCTGATAAGGTCTGTTTTGTAGCATGAGGAACTGAAGGAATCTCAACATACACCTTGACCAGTAGAGATACATTTGTAGTATACAGTTGTGGAGAACTCCCCTATCCAATTTCCCAAAGGTAATCAAAGAAAGGGAGTTAATTTGACAACTTCATTTCACAGGTGAATTTGAGTGCAACCCTAGCACCTCCATTTCAGAAATATGCAAAATTAAGTCTTCACAGTAATATTAAAATGAAATCATCTTCACAAGTGCGTAAACTTTGATTCCAGCTTTAGTTTGGATCTTAAGATCTTTAAATTTAGTATACGCCATTCATTAATGCTTTGAATAGACAACAAACTTGTTTTAGAATTATAATTGTTACCATAGATTAACGCAAACATTTTGGTTGTTAAACTTTAGTAACTAATTTATTTTATTGAGATGTACCATTTAATTAATGAAAATATATTATTTTCAATTTTAGAATTCCAAGTCACAGGACAAGTTTAATAACACACAAGAATATCTAGCACTGATGAGGTGAATTTTATCTATTCATTGTTAATATATCTGCAGAGTGTTATAGCAAGTTCACATACCTTAGATATTGACTTGTTTTGATTTGGATTTCACATTTCCATTGTCATTTTATTTTTATATGGTTTCTTAAAAATGATATTAGGTACAAATGCAATGAATAATAGCCTCTTAATTTCTTATATTTTTTAACAAGTCTTCTGCACAGCCCATTACTTGACCCTTTGAAGCATCCTAGTCTGACAATGACACTGTGAGTAGCTTTAAAAGTTGATATACAGGAGATTAACCATGATCCATTTTAAACCAAATCATTACACCAACAATAACAACTGGCTGACTTAGTCCACTGGAATCCTTGTGGCTTCATGCATCTCTGGAAGTTCATTTAACTCTTAAATAAACTCAAAAAGGGAACTTTGTATATGTATGTTTCTTTAGAAACATCAAATTAAAGAATGACTATTTTGCCTGATGCAAGATATTTAAAACATGGATTTTGTAGTATAGGAACAGACCATCTGGCCCATCTAGCCTATGCTGACCTTTATGCTCCATGCACGTACTTTATATATGATTGATTATATTAATTGTAGGCGATAAACACACATTGCCATGTACAACTCTCAGAACTTTATTCTAATTATGTATATCTTGCTTTATGTCTTTAAGCGCAATATATTTTAAAAATATCTTTGTCTCCCCTGTCCAAAGGCATTGAATCCATACTGGGTTATTGTTATGTTAAAGAATCCTACAAACCGAAGAAATCGAGTTTGGACCATCATACCTGCATAAACCTTTAGGAGAACTGTTTGATTCTTCTAGCTCCCTACACTTACCCCATAATCTTGTATTTATTTCTAATAAGACAGACCTGGCAAGCATTTCAATTGGGAAAGGTGGTTGTAGCATCACTTGCACCTGATTTTGTACTCTCTCTGTGGGTGTACATGTAGTAATTGAATAATGTTCAGGAGCAGGGTATATTCTCTTGTCCTCACAAATTCAAGGGGATCAAGGCAAGTTGTATTACTTATTTGTCCCAGCTACTCAGCAGAAAGCAGTAATTGAATTTAAGACTTACTGTTTGTGTGTGAAGTTGTGTTACATATTTTCTGCATTAACTAAGTGTGCCTTGGAGAAGCTAAACCATTAGAGATAAATAAAGTGATGTTTATGCTATTTTTACTGTGTTTCCAAACTTGAGGTGGATAAGTGCGTGATCCCCTGCAGAAGCAAAGGGAGTTGTCTTTCTCACAAGTGGTTTGTTGCCCTTGTGACTTGCCTTCAGCAATCAGTAATTTTTTTAAAATTAACCTTTATTGTCTCTGCAACCACAGGAGATTATAATTCAGTCTCACATTGCAACCTTTCGTCTTGAAATGTGATTGTCTGATGTTCCTTTGCAACTTGCAGGTCTGACATGCCATGGTCTCTCTTGAACTAAACATAATTGACACCACAATTATCTAGGCAGTCACTCAATTACATTCTCAGAATCCATATTCCCAGCTATCTTTGACTTATGTGTCCTTTTTTTGTAAAGATTGAACTCAAAAGTCTGTCTAACTGGAAAATTCTTATAGTGTTTATAAGAAATTCAGAACTATTGTCTGTGGTCATGATGTATTCAATTAAAGTGACATTCGCAAGCACTGTTTTTGTATCTTGTCATTTTAACCTCTATCACCTTATTGGCAAAGTGCAATAACATATACCAATGGGCAATTTGAGATCACATGTGCAATGAATCTTACTATTCATTTTTGTTAGTTAATCAGAAATGCAATTAGTCCCAGCTAAAGTCCCAGTTAACCACCTGTGGTTAAACTGAGCATATTCTAAAATTAAGGGTTGCCCTTTTAGGACAACGGAGATTTTTTGCATTTAATGAGTTATGCATCTTTGAAATTTTCTCCACAGAAGGGAAGGCAGTTGAATTTTTTAAGGCTGAGCGGGATAGACTTTTGTTAGGTGAGGGAATTACAGATTGTCAGTACTAGATGGAAATGTGAAGTTCAAGATACAAACACATGGCTGTGATCTTTTTGAAATGCGAAGCAGATTCACAAGGCCAAATGGCCTACTTTGGCACTTATTCCATATGTTCATTTGAATTTTTATTTTCATATTTTCAACAGCTGAAGTATTTCGTGTTTACTCCACTGCAATTTACCACCTGAATCTATCTGTGAAATCATTATTACACCTAATAGGAATAAGATTTTATTTTATACATTTTTCCTTTTCATCTACTTTCCTTAAATTAAAGCTCTAATGTGTATTTTGTTTTTTGCAGAATTATTTATCTTCTTCAAATATACCCAGTTGACTACAGTGCAAAATTACTTTTTACTGTTGCAACAGGTTCCTCTTCTGTACGTAAATCCTTTTCACCATAAACTGTATAACTGTATTGACATCATATTTCTCATTTGAAATTCATAATGGGTGGATTTATCTCCTATCTTGATCAAAACTTAAGAGGTAATGATAAACCATCAGTGGCAAATATAGATACTTTGCAGCTATTCTTTTTTGATCTAAACTCTTATATTTGCATGAGGACGTACTCTTGCTTTGCATGATATTGCAAAGCACATTTGGAGCCACTTACATAGAGAGTTTAAAAATAACAGCTATAGTCAAAAGATTGTATCAGTGATAATGGGAACTGCAGATGCTAGAGAATCCAAGATAACAAAGTGTGAAGCTGGATGAACACAGTAGGCCAAGCAGCATCCCAGGAGCACAAAAGCTGACGTTTCGGGCCTAGACCCTTCATCAGAGAGGGGCATGGGGTGAGGGTTCTGGGATAAATAGGGAGAGAGGGGGAGGCGGACCGAAGATGGAGAGAAAAGAAGATAGGTGGGGAGGTAGGGAGGGGATAGGTCAGTCCAGGGAAGACGGACAGTTCAAAGAGGTGGGATGAGGTTAGTAGGTAGGAAATGGAGGTGCGGCTTGGGGTGGGAGGAAGGGATGGGTGAGAGGAAGAACAGGTTAGGGAGGCAGAGACAGGCTGGGCTGGTTTTGGGATGCAGTGGGTTGAGGGGGGGAAGAGCTGGGCTGGTTATGTGGTGCAGTGGGGGGAGGGGACGAACTGGGCTGGTTTTGGGATGCGGTGGGGGAAGTGGAGATTTCGAAGCCGGTGAAGTCCACATTGATACCATTGGGCTGCAGGGTTCCCAAATTATGCTGTTCCTGCAACCTTCGGGTGGCATCATTGTGGCACTGCAGGAGGCCCCTGATGGACATGTCATCTAAAGAATGGGAGGGGGAGTGGAAATGGTTTGCGACTGGGAGGTGCAGTTGTTTGTTGCGAACCGAGCGGAGGTGTTCTGCAAAGCTGTCCCAAAGCCTCCACTTGGTTTCGCCAATGTAGAGGAAGCCACACCGGGTACAATGGATACAGTATACCACATTGGCAGATGTGCAGGTGAACCTCTGCTTAACATGGAATGTCATCTTGAAGCCTGGGATAGGGGTGAGGGAGGAGGTGTGGGGGCAAGTGTAGCACTTCCTTTGGTTGCAGGGGAAGGTGCCGGGTGTGGTGGGGTTGGAGGGCAGTGTGGAGTGAACAAGGGAGTCACGGAGAGAGTGGTTTCTCCGGAAAGCAGACAAGGGTGGGGATGGAAAAATGTCTTGGGTGGTGGGGTTGGATTGTAGATGGCGGAAGTGTCGGAGGATGATGCATTGTATCTGGAGGTTGGTGAGGTGGTGTATGAGAACGAGGGGGATCCTCTTTGGGCGGTTGTGGCGGGGTGGGGTGTGAGGGATGTGTTGCGGGAAATGCGGGAGACGCGGTCAAGGGCGTTCTCAACCACTGTGGGGGGAAAGTTGCGGTCCTTGAAGAACTTGGACATCTGGGATGTGCGGGAGTGGAATGCCTCATCGTGGGAGCAGATGCGGCGGAAGCGGAGGATTTGGGAATAGGGGATGGAATTTTTGCAGGAGGCTGGGTGGGAGGAGGTGTATTCTAGGTAGCTGTGGGAGTCGGTGGGCTTGAAATGGACATCAGTTACAAGCTGGTTGCCTGAGATGGAGACTGAGAGGTCCAGGAAGGTGAGGGATGTGCTGGAGATGGCCCAGGTGAACTGAAGGTTGGGGTGGAAGGTGTTGGTGAAGTGGATGAACTGTTCGAGCTCCTCTGGGGAGCAAGAGGCGGCGCCGATACAGTCATCAATGTACCGGAGGAAGAGGTGGGGTTTGGGGCCTGTGTAGGCGCGGAAGAGGGACTGTTCCACGTAACCTACAAAGAGGCAGGCATAGCTGGGGCCCATGCGGGTGCCTGTGGCCACCCCCTTTGTCTTTAGGAAGTGGGAGGAGTCAAAAGAGAAGTTGTTGAGGGTGAGGACAAGTTCGGCTAGGCGGATGAGGGTGTCGGCGGAGGGGGACTGGTCGGGCCTGCAGGACAGGGAGAAGCGGAGGGTCTTGAGGCCATCTGCATGCGGAATACAGGTGTATAGGGACTGGACGTCCATTGTGAAAATGAGGTGTTGGGAGCCAGGGAATTGGAAGTTCTGGAGGAGTGGAGGGCGTGGGTGGTGTCACGGACGTAGGTGGGGAGTTCCTGGACCAATGGGGAGAAAATGGAGTCGAGATAGGTGGAGATGAGTTCGGTGGGGCAGGAGCAGGCTGAGACGATGGGTCGACCAGGGCAGGCAGGTTTGTGGATTTTGGGAAGGAGATAGAAAAGGGCCGTGTGGGGTTGGGGAATAATAAGTTTGGAGGCTGTGGGTGGGAGGTCCCCTGAGGTGATGAGGTCATGAATGGTGTTGGAGATGATGGTTTGGTGCTCGGGGGTGGGGTCATGATCGGGGGGGGCGCGGTAGGAGGAGGTGTCGGAGAGTTGGCGTTTGGCCTCAGCGATGTAGATGTCAGTGCGCCATACTACCCCTGCGCCACCCTTGTCTGCAGGTTTGATGGTGAGTTTGGGGTTGGAGCGGAGGGCTGCCCGTTCTGCAGGGGAGAGGTTGGAGTGGGTGAGGGGGTGGAGAGGTTGAGACGGTTAATGTCTCGACGGCAGTTAGAGATGAAGAGGTCGAGGGAGGGTAGGAGGCCTGGGGACGGTGTCCAGGAGGAGGGCTTGTGTTGGAAGCAGGTGAAGGGGTCAGTGGAGGGGTCCCTATTTATCCCAGAACCCTCACCCCATCCCCCTCTCTGATGAAGGGTCTAGGCCCGAAACGTCAGCTTTTGTGCTCCTGAGATGCTGCTTGGCCTGCTGTGTTCATCCAGCTTCACACTTTATTATTTATAGTCAAAAGATTGTTATGTTTGGAGGAGGAAATCTCCAAAAATGTTGCAAGTCTCCCAGACAGCAGTGCATATTCATGCAATGCTGGGTTGCTTATACTTTTGAACCTTGTGACATTTCAACCAAAAATTGTGCAAATAAGAAAGGAAAATATTACAATAGTTTCGTCTAATAGGAGTGACACTTTAAAAATAAATATGTGATATAACCAGATTGGCCGGGCCATTTAAGGGCATTGAAGAAGTAGCACCATTTTTCTTGAAAAATCAAGTTCCATTTTAACTATTATATTATTCTGTTTCTTTCTTGTTGTGCTTTGTTTTTTGATTTGAATGAGTAGGTATTCTGGCTTATAATATAGAAATTATAAACATTTAATAGTCTGGTCCATTGAGCCACTGTTTTGAAATATACATTTAACATTTAATGCAGTTTAATAATTGGCACATTTATGCATAATTAATAATTTGTTTTCTTACTTCCTAGCCTTTTGGATGTGCCCAGTTGCCATTTGCTCATAGAAGCCGTGCTTTGCAATGTCTTCTTCATATTGCAGACAGTGAGACGATAGCAAGGATCAGTCAGCAATCTGTTGAGGAAGTCAGGTATGTTGCAATTCAATCATGTGCTAAATCTATACTAATTTTTCTATGTCACAGCATTAACCCCACCACACACCTGCTCCCCCTGTGAAAGCAACCCAATTTCAATATGTTCAATGGTTAATAATGACAAAGAAAAAAGTTGTCATTAAAAATTGAGAAGAAAATGTTAATTTATCTCTTTCTCCTGGTCTTCAGCTTAGTCAGTGTGGCATTGAACTATACAGATAAGCAAAATTCCAAATTTGACCCCAGTACTTTGCTCGATTAGATGATGAGCCATGATAATTCTAGGGAAGTATGTTAAACTTCTGAATTGTCAGACTTTATGATGGCAGGAAAGAATAAGCAATTGGCTTCCCAGAACTGCCTAAAACCACATCTGTTAGATATATCCAAATAAACAGAAGACCAGACTTGGCATTGATGACTCCTATAATTGAATTATTTCTGCCACTGTCCAAGCTCAAACATGAACGAGGGTAACTTGAGTATAGTGCTGAAGTGCTCTTGTTATTTCTGGAACATGTATTGTGATTCTAAAACGAGGATTGTAATTAGAAAAATATTATTTCGTACATTTAAAAAATATATTGTTAAATGCAACATATGGGAACGTTTGGGGTCATATGTAACTCAATACTATTTCAGATTTTATCAAATGAAGAGGGCACTCAATAGAAAGCATACCTTAGTCATGCTGTGATAACTCAAGTTATTACAGTGACACAGATCTTCCTTGAAACATTTGCCTTTCAGCTTAATGCTCTGTAACTACAAAGCTGAGATTTTTTTCTTTCTTTATTTAAAGCTTGTATTTCATTTTGGGGGCTTTAGGACAATCTACATCCAACAACCTCTTTGAAAACTCAGCATATATTGTGACATCTGGGATAAGTTGTACCTCAGTAGCTGAGGCAATAATCTACATTCTTAGAAAAACATCAAAAAACATTCTAAATAAAACAACCTACAACATTTTTTTTGTTGAAAGTAAATTCATGCCATTCCCTAATAATAATAGATTCTGTTTTTTAACAAAAAACATTTTTTTAGGCTGGATATGCGCCAAAAATTAGTTAGTTATTCGTAAGTGTGAATTGCTGCACTTTAGGAGATCAAATGTAATGTAAGGACGCCAAACAGTATTGATCTACAGAGAGATCTTGAGGTTCAAATTCAAAGCTCTTTGGAAGTGGCCACGCAAGTAGATATGGTGGTAAAGAAGGCTTGTGACATGCCTGCTTTATTGGTCGGGCATTGAGTACAATAGTCAGATGTCATGTTGCAGCTTTATAAGATTTTGGTAAGCCGCGAGTATTGCATTTAGCTCTAGTTGCCACATTACAGGAAGGATGTGGAAGCTTTAGAGAGGGTGCTGAAGAGGTTTATCAGGATTCTGCCTGGATTAGAGAGTATGAGCAATAAAGAGAGGCTAGAAATACTCGGTTTGTTTTCTCTGGAGTGGCAAAGACTGGGGGAGACTTGATAGAAGTCTATAAAATAATGAGATATATAGATAGGGTAGACGGTCAGAAACTCTTTCCTAGAGTTGAAATATCTAATTCGAGGGGACATTCATTAAAGGTGAAAGGGGGAAAGTTCAAAGGAGATGTGGGGGGCAAGTTTTTTGGCACACAAAGTGGTAAGAGTGTAGAATGTACTGCTAGGGGTGGTGGTGGAAGCAGATACAGAGAGGTGATTAATGGACTCTTTAGATAAGCATGAATATGCAAGGAATGGAGGGACACGGACCAAAGGCTGGCAGAAGGGATTAATTTAATTTGGTGTCATGTTTGACAAAACATTGTGGGCTGAAGGGCCCATTCTTGTGCTGTACAGTTCTGCGCTCAATATTTTCCGTGAGCCAAACTATAAATATTAGGTTTCATTAAAATCCGTCAATTAGTTTTGAAGGTGTATTGTTTATAGACTAACGGGTGAAAACAGCGCTTTCACCGACCTTCATGGCTGAGTTTTTTTAAATTCACTTGTGGCATGTGAGCATAGCTGTAGCCAGCATTTATTGCCTGTTCCTAGCTGCCCTTGAGAAGGTGTTGGTGAGTTGCAGTCCATGTGCTGTAGTTTGACTAACAATGCACTTAGGGAGGGAATTCTAGGATTTTGACCCGGTGACAATGAAGGAACAGTGCTGTTTCCAAGGCAGGATGGTGAGTGGTCTGGAGGGGAACTTGCAGGTGGTGGTGTTCCGAAGTATGGCTCCCATGTTCTTTTGAGATAGAAGGTGTTGTCCAAGGATCTTTAGTGAATTTCTGCTAAGTTTCTTGTCAATAGTACATGCTGCTGCTACTGAGCATCAGTGATAGAGAGTATGGATGCTCTTGGATGTGGTGCCGATCAGCAGACTGCTTTGTCTTGGATACTTGTCAAGTTTTGTTGGAGCTGCAGCCACCCAGGCGAGTGGGGAGTATTCCATCAAACACCTGACTTGCGCCTTTTAGATAATGTCAGGAGTCAGGAGGTGTGGATGTGAGTTTGCTCACTGAGCTGGAAGGTTCATTTTCAGATGTTTCATCACCATACTAGGTAACATCATTAGTGAGCCTCCGACGAAGCACTGGTGTTTTGTCCTGCTTTCCGGGAAAGTGGGACTTAACACCAGCGCTTTGTCGGAGGCTTACTGATGATGTTACCTAGTATGGTGACGAAACGTCTGAAAACGAACCTTCCAGCTCAGCGAGCAAACTCACATCCAGAACCTCAACCTGAGCTACAAATCATTCTCAAAACTCGCTAGTCAGGAGGTGTGTTACTCAGCAGTATTCCTAGCTTCTGATATGTTCTTGTAGCCACTGTATTTATATGACAAGTTCAGTTAAGTTTCTGGACAATCGTAACTCTGAGGATATTGATAGTGGGGATTCATTGATAGTTACACTGTTGAATCTCCAAGGTTGGTGGATAGGTGGTTTCTTATTTGGTGATGCTCATTGCTGGCATTTAAGTGATGCAAATATTAGTTGCTGCTTGTCAGTGCTAGCCTAGATGTTGTCCAGATCCTATGCATTTTAACATGGACTGCTTCGGTATCTGAGGAATTGCAAATGGTCCTAAATATTGTGCAATCATTAACCAATATCCCCACTTCTGACATAATGACAGTTGAAAAGTTATTGATGAAGCAGCTGAAGATAGTTGGTCCGAGGACACTACCCTGAGGAGCTCCTGCTGAGATGACTGACCTCCAGCAATCACAATCATCTGTGTGCCAGGCATGATTCCAACCAGCAGTGTGTTTGTCCTGATACTCATGGATTCCAGTTTTGTTAGTGCTCCTTGATGCCAGTCTGTCAGATGCAGCTTTGATGTCATGAAGGCTGTCATTCTCCCATCACTTGTGGAGTTGAGCTTTTCTATCCATATATGAACTAAGGCTGTAAAGAGGTCAGGAGCTGAGTGGCCCTAGTGAAACCCAAGCTGAGTATCAGTGAGCAGTTTATTGCTGAGCCAGTGCTGTTTGATATCACTATTCATAACAAATCCCATCACTTTGATTATCAAGAGAAGACTGATGGGGCAATAATTGGCCAGGGTAGATTTGTCCTCTTCTTTTGTGGACAGGACATATCTGGGAAGTTGTTTCTTGATATCATATGAACTAAATTGAATTGGCTAAAGACTGGCATTTGTATTGTTGGGGTTCACTGGAGGAGGCCAAGATGGATTATCCACTTGGCACTTCTGACTGAAGATTGCTGTGAAACTTCAGCTTTATCTTTTGCACTGATGTGCTGGGGCTCTTCTATCATTAAGGATGGAGTGTTTGTAGAGCTGTCTCCTCCAATGAATTGTTCAGTTGTCCACCGCCATTCATGACTGGATGTGGCAGGAGTGCAGAGCTTAACTCTGATCCATTGGTCGTGGGATCGCTTGGCCCTGTTTATCATTTGCTGCTTATGCTGTTTGGCACGCAGGTAGTCCTGTTTGGTAGCTCCAACAGGTTGACACCTCATTTTTCGATTTGCCTAGAGCTGCTCTTGATATGTCCTCCTGCACTCTCCACTGAACCAGGGTTGATCTGCAGCATTGATGATTATGGTTGAGTGAGGGATATGCTGGGTCATGAGGTTGTACCTTGTACTACAGCACTATTCTGCTGCTATTGATAGCCCTCAGCACGTATGGATGCCAATTCTTGAGTTGCTAGATCTGTTCAAAGTCTGTCTTATTTAGAGTCATAGAGATGTACAGCACCGAAACAGACCCTTCCGACTAACATGCCCATGCCAACCAGATATCCTAGATAATTCCAGTCTCATTTTCCAGCATTTGGCCCATATCCCTCTCAACACTTCCTATTCATATACCCAGATGCCTTTTAACTGTTGTAATTGTATCAGCCTCCACCATTTCCTTTGGCAGCTCATTCCACACATGCACCACGCTCAGTGTGGAAATGTTGCTCCTTTGGTCCCTTTCAAATCTTTCCCTTCTCACCTTAAACCTGTGCCTTCTAGATTTTGACTCCTCCACCTTGGGGAAAACACCTGGTCTATTTACCTCATCCATGTCTCTCATGATTTTATAAACCTGTATAAGGTAGCACCTCAGCCTCTGATGCTCCAGGGAAAACAGCCTCAGCCTATTCAGCCTGTCACTACAGCTTAAACCTTCCAACTCTGGCAACATCCTTGTAAATCTTTTCTGAACCCTTTCAAGTTTCACAACGTCCTTCCTGTAGCAGGGTGACCATTATTGCACATGGCATTCCAAAAGTGGCCTAACCAATGTCCTGACCAGCCACAACATGACCTCCCAACTCCTATACTTAATACACCAATAAAGGCAAGCATACCAAATGTCGTCTTCGCTCTCCTATCTGTCTGCGACTCCACTTTCAAGGAACTATGAACATGTACACCGAGGTTTTCTTGTTCAACAACACTCCCAGGACCATACCATTAGGTGTATAAGACTTGCCCTGATTTGCCTTCCAAAATGCAGCACCCCATATTTATCTAAATTTAACTGCTCTGAGGTAAGCCTTCTTTGCCGTCCTCTACACCTCCAATTTTGAAGGAACTAACCGTATCTCCTACGGTCACATCTAAATCATTTGTATAAATGACGAAAAGCAGTAGACCCAGCACTAATCCTTGTAGCATACCACTGGTTACAGGCTTCTAGCCTGAAAAACAACCCTTCACTGCCTTCTACCTTTGAGCCAGTTCTGCATCCAAATGGCTAGTTCTCACTGTATTCTGTGTGATCGAACCTTGCCAACCAGCCTACCATGAGGAACCTTGTCGAACACCTTACAGAAGTCCACATAGATCACATCTACTACTCTGCCCTCATCAATCCTCTTCGGTACTTGTTCAAAAACTTTGATCAAGTTAGTTAGCATGGTGATAATGCCTCACAACGTGATGGGGGGTATTTTCAATGTGAAAGTGGGACTTTGTCTGCGAAAGGTCTGTGCAGTGGCAAATCTTGTCAAAATTGTGGCAGTCAGATGCATCTGCAGACAGTAGATTGGTAAAAGTGAGGTCAGCTGTATTTTTCCCTCCTGTTGGTTCCTTTGTTACCTGCCGCAGACCCAGTCTAGCAGCCATATCTTTTTGGACCCAACCAGCTCATTCTGTCGTGCTACTGTGGAGCTACTTCTGGCGACGAACATTAAAACCCCTACCCAGAGTACATTTTGTGCCCTTGCCACCCTCAGTGCTTCCTCCAAGTACTGTTCAACATGAAGGAATACTGATTCATCTGCTGAGAAAGGATGGTATATGGTAATCAGCAAGAGGATTCCTTGCCCATGTTTAACTTGAGCCATGAAACATCATGCAGTCCAGAGTTGAGGACTCCCAGCGCAACTTCCTCCTGAATGTATACCATTGCACCGCCACTTCTACTGAGTATGTACTGCTGATGGGACATGCCAAATTCAGGCATGGTGATGGTGGTGTCTAGGACATTGTCTGTAAGGCGTGGTGTTGTGAGTATACCTATGTTAGGCTGTTGCTTGCGTAGCCTGTAAGACAGTTCTTTCAATTTAGGCACAAGCCCCCAGATGTTAGTAAGGCGGTCTTTGCAGGGCTGTTTCTGCTGTACTCTTTTCCAGGGCCTCGGTCAATGTTAGGTGGTCCATCAGATTTCTTTGTGAAGAATTCACTGCGTTTGAAATAACTTAGTGGCTTGCTCATTCGTTTGAGAGGGCAGTTGAGAGACAACTGTATTGCTGTGTGTCTAGTGATAATACCACTAGGTTAGTGCATCCCCAATCAGGTATTGGAAGAATATATGGCACCAACATTCTTAAAAAAAGAAACTCTGTCAGAATTTAAACTAAACATGTCACATCACTTGAATTAGTAACTTAATCAATAATGTCGTAACCAAAACCACAACGAGGAAAACAGTATCCCTATTTAATTATAAAGCTTATTCATTTTAAAGATTGTGATTTTGTTATTTAGGCTTCGATTATCTACCCAATTGATTCAATATATACTTTTCTTAATGGATTTATTTTTAACATGTGTAATTGGCCTTTGTTATTCTAGGTGTTACCTGAAGTATTGCATTTATTTGGCTGAATTTGAAATGTTGAACATACCATACACCATTGAATCATTCCACAGCAGTCCCAAGGAAGGCATGATTAAAGGCTTATGGAAGAACCACAACCATGAGCCTAGGGTTAGTACCAAGATCCTTTTTCTACGTTAAGTGTAGAACAGTTTATCTCGATAGTAATACTTTGATTTGCAAAAACAATGTTTATAAGTGTGTTACTCATTTATTAAATATTGAGCTTCACTTTGTGTTGTTATGATCTGATAATAAAGTGCCATTTCTAGAATTGATGCACATGAAGATTGACAAACAGGAGAAGACCAGCTGCCCATCAAACTTGCCCTATATTTATTTGCCTTGTGCATCTTTAATATAAACTTCCTACTGTTGAACAACTGTGTAGTCTCCTCAAAGAGACAACAGAACAGAGTCAAATACATTTTATAATCCCTGTTGATGTTATTCACAGTCCAATCAGATCCCAGACTTAAATCTGTCTTGTTGGGTCATATTTCTTTTTGATTTTAACAATGTGTTCTGCTACTGAAATTCAATTGCTGCAGATTTGGGTTTAAGAAATTTATACACAAAAGAAATTTTGATAACTATTTACATGTAAAATTAATTTCAAAACAGAGAACAAAATACAATCTCAGCAACACTCCCTTCTAGAACTTGTATTAGAAATAATTTCCCTTTTTTCACATCTATTGAGCTTAATTTAACAGTGACTTCAGAAATTTTGAAAATCTGACAACCTGTTCCTGGAGCTTTCACACAAATGAACTTTTACGTTCTCAGCTTCAAATAAGTCTTTAAGGATTGTAACTAAGCACTTCTGATTTGGAGACTTCAAACAAAACTCCTTGTTATGTTGAGGTAGGCTGTTCCTTAGCCAATTTCTTAACAGCCCAAAACTACCACCCTTTTTCATCCCGCTTCAACCAATTCTGAATATTGCCCAAAAATGAAACTAAACTATTTCTTCAAAGGTTAAGATATTTCCCGAAACCCCCTAAAACACTTCACAATTTTCGATCAAATTCCTAATAAACTACAACTGTTTATCTTGTTTGCTCATGCACTCTCCCAATTTAAACAAAGCCTTATTACTTTCCAGGAAGTCTCTCTCCAATACTGTGTTTTAAAAGAACTTAGCATGGTTACAGAAACACTTATTAGTTGATCATTAGACCTCTTCAAACACCCAGAAAACCATGCGCCACGAGTTCAAAATTCATGAACCTAATGTAAATGATAACAAAATATGTATAAATCACACACCTTACATCATTAAGTGAAGAAGTATGAACTTCCTCCCGCCCCTTTCTTCTATCAAACCTGTCCTGAAGGTCATATTAATTTGCTTATTGCTTACAATTCGTAAAACATGATTTCTGCCACACCCAACAGCTAGCTGGGATCTCTTAAAGACGAACATAAAGGTAATACATACGAAAAAGAGTGGGCCAATTCTGACAGTAATGTTGGAAATGGAAGAACATCTATTGTGTTCCTATCTCTGCACAGCTCTAATGCATGATTGCTGATCCGTCCGAAACTCAAACTGAAATAATCTGTGTGTGGATATTTGTGCACACCTCTGTCAATTGCTGCTAGGTCTGTATAGATCAAAAGTAAATAGGCTAACTTTAAGTTTCAAAGTAACTAAAGCTTTCACAGAATATAAAACATAAGTTGGAGAAACTCAGCAGGCCTGGCAGCATATGTGGAGATAGAAATAGAGTTAACATTTCAAGCCCGGTGTGATGCTTCGTCAGATATGATTTAGAACTTTAAGATGGGAATAATTCTTGTGGTTCTCATCTGAACCTTTTCCAAGGCCAGTGTATCATCTACCACTTATGGGATCGGCATTAGTCAAGACTCAAGATACAGCCTAGTCAAGGACTTGGGCAAAGAGCAGAATTCTGACCTTTGATTTCAAAAGATGAGTCCATTATTACTACCCACTGTCTGTTTGATCTGACAACAATTTCTGAGTTGCTCACAAACCTAGAGTGAATTGTGCACAATTACATTCAGATCATTTTCTTATGAATTGATTTCAGAATTGTTTCCTCCAAATAGAAGGTAGGAATTGATGTAAAAGTTAAAATTCACACTTCTAAAGTTAGATGAGAAATGCTATATTTAAAACAAAATGGTGAATACTACTGCACTGTAATGTTTGGTACTGAGTTGTAGTTAGAAACTAGTGCTTTAGGTGCTAATTATTTGAACTCATCCAGTCATTTTAAGGTCTAGTTCTGTATTCCTTAAACTTTTATAAGTTTTCTGTATAAGAAACTATAATTAACAATGTTTTTTTTTCATTCATAGGCTGTTAGATTAGTTACTGAATTGAGTTTGGAGTACAGGGTGTATGACCTGCAACTATGGAATGGTATATTGCAGAAACTGCTTGCTTTTAACATGGTAAGTAAAGAAATACAGTGAGTCCTGGATACCTGCCAAATGCAAACAAATATTATGTTGCGAAGTGTATTTTATCAAGTCGGCTACAGTTATTGTCTTGTACATACAGAAGAGTCAATTCTCTCATAACTCAATTCACTTTATTAACATTGTTAGACAGTACACATGTAGCTCATAAGTTTTTTGGCATAAATCAACAGCTAGAACCTATGTGTACACTCATTAGGGTCCTCTGACACTCCCTGAGTAGTCACGGAATATAAAAGCTAATGCTCAAGCAGGATAGCTGCTGATGCTGGTGAGGACTGGCCAGGCATTCCATTCCTCCCTCCCTTTCTCAATGTTGTCGCCACATTCTTGACATTTCCATGAACTTTAGTCTCTGGAGTTTTCGCTGGCTCCGCGCCTGAAAGTCATCTTTTCCCTTTCCTTATCTCTTTCGAGCCATGCTGTCTCTTCCCTGTTGGCTCAGGCTTGTTCATTTATTGTATGCCTTTATTTTATTGGCCCAGGTCTCTCTTTTTTTTCAGTTTCCACATTCCCTTGGCCCCATATGTTATTCTATGATCAACAGAATGCCTGCTACCGGGTGACGACTGTGTAACCACCTTATAGTCCAGTCTCCTTTTCAGCTCATCTGAGGCTGGGAACTTCCATTTGCTGATTTGCCTCAGACTATTTTGTCAAGTAGCACATTAGTGTAACAGTAAGATATATTTTGTGAGGTGTGAAAGAGGAATAAAATGCATTTCTTCAAACTTGAGGCTATAAAAGAATAATTATACATTTTAGTTATGACCAATATTATGTGCTATATTTTATAATTCAAAATCTTTGGAACTGAAGTAGTTCTGACTTTTGCACCACTAAACACACAGTTCTGTGAAAATGAAATGCAAAGTTTTCCAACAAAACTGAACATATTTGTATGTTATAGATCAACTACTTAAGGAAAGTTCTGGTAGCAATCACTGCAATCCTCCCTTTGTGGCAGGTAAGTGCTATTTTTCTCTGCAAATTTCTTTATTTCTGAAAGTACGACTGTAGACATATTACTGATCTTTTTGCATAATCATGTTAATGCAGTAATGAGAGTGCATCTCCATTGTTCCTTTCCAAATACAATAGGGATAAAAATGGCATTGGTGCTGCAACTGTGAAACAATTACAGATATAACATTAACTGATCATTAACCCTTTTCTTAAATTATCTTGTGTTTCTTAAATCACCTTGTGTTATTTTAGGTTTGTTCAATTAAATGTAATAATTTTTTTAACCCACATGCTAGGAAGCTACTGCAGCCTTTGTCTTGTTAGTTATCATGGAGAGAAAGGGAAAGCAAGATGAAGCTTGTATAGCATGTTACATAAAGATTATTTGCTCTGACTTTTGAACAAACCAGGCACAATTAATAAACTCTGCAGCTTATTTAATTTTTCTTGGGAACATCCTTCAAACATAGTCCAATTTCCTCATGACTCCTGAAGAGAAGTGAGACAATGTATTTAACCTGTTATTTTATGTTTCCTGAATAGACATTGTATTCTTCTGCAGGATATTTGTTAAGTTGTGCCTCACAAACCTTATTGAGTTCTTTGAGAAGGTGACCTAACAGGTAGATGAGAGTAAACCGGTTGATGTGGTGTATATGGATTTCAGCAAGGCGTTCGATAAGGTTCCCCACAGTAGGCTATTGTACAAAATGCAGAGGAATGGGATTGTGGGAGATATAGCAGTTTGGATCGGAAATTGGCTTGCTGAAAGAAGACAGAGGGTGGTAGTTGATGGGAAATGTTCATCCTGGAGACCAGTTACTAGTGGTGTACCGCAAGGGTCGGTGTTGGGTCCACTGCTGTTTGTCATTTTTATAACTGACCTGGATGAGGCGGAGAAGGATGGGTTAGTAAATTTGCAGACGACACTAAGGTCGGTGGAGTTGTGGATAGTGACGAAGGATGCTGTAGGTCGCAGAGAGACATAGATAAGCTGCAGAGCTGGGCTGAGAGGTGGCAAATGGAATTTAACGCAGACAAGTGTGAGGTGATGCACTTTGGTAGGAGTAACCAGAAGGCAAAGTACAGGGCTAATGGTAAGATTCTTGGTAGTGTAGATAAGCAGAGAGATCTTGGTGTCCATGTACACAGATCCTTGAAAGTTGCCACCCAGGTTGACAGGGCTGAAGGCATACAGTGTTTTAGCTTTTATTAATAGAGGGATCGAGTTCTGGAACCAAGAGGTTATGGTGAAGCTGTACAAAACTCTGGTGCGGCTGCACTTGGAGTATTGTGTACAGTTCTGGTCACCGCATTATAAGAAGGATGTGGAAGCTTTGGTGAGGGCGCAGAGGAGATTTACTAGGATGTTGCCTGGTATGGAGGGCAGGTCTTACGAGGAAAGGCTGAGGGACTTGAGGCTGTTTTCATTAGAGAGAAGAAGGCTGAGAGGTGACTTAATTGAGACATATAAAATAATCAGAGGGTTAGATAGGGTGGATAGGGAGATCCTTTTTCCTAAGATGGTGATGGCGAGCACGAGGGGGCATAGCTTTAAATTGAGGGATGAAAGATATAGGACAGATGTCAGAGGTAGTTTCTTTACTCAGAGTAGCAAGGGAATGGAACGCTTTGCCTGCACCGGTAGTAGATTTGCCAACTTTAGGTACATTTAAGTCGTCATTGGATAAGCATGTGGACGTACATGGAATAGTGTAGGTTAGATGGGCTTGAGATCGGTATGACAGGTCGGCACAACATCGAGGGCTGAGGGGCCTGTACTGTGCTGTAATGTAAACATTAGCCCTACAAAGGTACCCCTTTGAAGTTATTAGGAACTAACATTTCTGTCCTGATTTTTCTGTTCAATGTAATCTCTAACTTTTGCCAAAGTTTTCAAATCTTAATAAAGTCACAACCACTGTAGAAAAGCATAGACTTCACAATTGTTAACTTTCTGAATGAGTACTAAAATTTCCAATTTGCTTATGTCAGAGAAGCGTGGCTACAGCTTCTTGAGGTTCATCTGATGAATAACTAATCCAGACAAACCAGGAAGATGAGATAATGGGAACTGTGATGCTGGAGAATTCCAAGATAATAAAATGTGAGGCTGGATGAACACAGCAGGCCAAGCAGCATCTCAGGAGCACAAAAGCTGACGTTTCGGGCCTAGACCCTTCATCAGAGAGGGCGATGGGGAGAGGGAACTGGAATAAATAGGGAGAGAGGGGGAGGCGGACCGAAGATGGAGAGTAAAGAAGATAGGTGGAGAGAGTATAGGTGGGGAGGTAGGGAGGGGATAGGTCAGTCCAGGGAAGACGGACAGGTCAAGGAGGTGGGATGAGGTTAGTAGGTAGGAGATGGAGGTGCGGCTTGGGGTGGGAGGAAGGGATGGGTGAGAGGAAGAACTGGTTAGGGAGGCAGAGACAGGTTGGACTGGTTTTGGGATGCAGTGGGTGGGGGGGAAGAGCTGGGCTGGTTGTGTGGTGCAGTGGGCGGAGGGGACGAACTGGGCTGGTTTAGGGATGCAGTAGGGGAAGGGGAGATTTTGAAACTGGTGAAATCCACATTGATACCATTAGGCTGCAGGGTTCCCAGGCGGAATATGAGTTGCTGTTCCTGCAACCTTCGGGTGGCATCATTGTGGCAGTGCAGGAGGCCCATGATGGACATGTCATCTAGAGAATGGGAGGGGGAGTGGAAATGGTTTGCGACTGGGAGGTGCAGTTGTTTGTTGCGAACTGAGCGGAGGTGTTCTGCAAAGCGGTCTCCAAGCCTCCGCTTGGTTTCCCCAATGTAGAGGAAGCCACAGCGGGTACAGTGGATGCAATATACCACATTGGCAGATGTGCAGGTGAACCTCTGCTTAATGTGGAATGTCATCTTGGGGCCTGGGATAGGGGTGAGGGAGGAGGTGTGGGGGCAAGTGTAGCATTTCCTGCAGTTGCAGGGGAAGGTGCCAGGTGTGGTGGGGTTGGAGGGCAGTGTGGAGTGAACAAGGGAGTCACGGAGAGAGTGGTCTCTCCGGAAAGCAGACAGGGGTGGGGATGGAAAAATGTCTTGGGTGGTGGGGTCGGATTGTAAATGGCGAAAGTGTCGGAGGATGATGCGTTGTATCCGGAGGTTGGTAGGGTGGTGTGTGAGAACGAGGGGGATCCTCTTAGGGCGGTTGTGGTGGGGGCGGGGTGTGAGGGATGTGTTGCGGGTAATACGGGAGACGCGGTCAAGGGCGTTCTCGATCACCAGTCACGGTTGGACATAGAGCAGTTTTTCCGCCGTCAATACCAGTCACGGTTGGACATAGAGCAGTTTTTCCGCCGTCTTCGCCTCCATGCCTACTTCTTCAACCGGGAACCTAACCCTCCCTCCACTGACCCCTTCACCCGCTTCCAACACAAGTCCTCCTCCTGGACACCACCCCCAGGCCTCCGACCTTCCCTCGACCTCTTCATTTCCAACTGCCGTCGAGACATTAACCGCCTCAACCTCTCCACCCCTCTCACCCACTCCAACCTCTCCCCCGCAGAACGGGCAGCCCTCCGCTCCCTCCGCTCCAACCCCAACCTCACCATCAAACCCGCAGACAAGGGTGGCGCAGTGGTAGTATGGCGCACTGACCTCTACATCGCCGAGGCCAGACGCCAACTCTCCGACACCACCTCCTACCGCCCCCTCGATCATGACCCCACACCCGAGCACCAAACCATCATCTCCAACACCATTCACGACCTCACCACCTCAGGGGACCTCCCACCCACAGCCTCCAACCTCATTGTTCCCCAACCCCGCACGGCCCGCTTCTATCTCCTTCCCAAAATCCACAAACCTGCCTGCCCTGGTCGACCCATCGTCTCAGCCTGCTCCTGCCCCACCGAACTCATCTCCACCTATCTCGACTCCATTTTTTCCCCTTTGGTCCAGGAACTCCCCACCTACGTCCGTGACACCACCCACGCCCTCCACCTCCTCTCGGACTTCCAATTCCCTGGCCCCCAACACCTCATGGACCTCATGAACATGAACATGAACAAAACACCCATCCCTTCCTCCCACCACCATGAACATCTCATTCACCATGGACGTCCAGTCCCTATACACCTGCATTCTGCATGCAGATGGCCTCAAGGCCCTCCGCTTCTTCCTATCCCGCAGGCCCAAACAGTCCCCCTCCACCCACACTGTCATCCGCCTAGCTGAACTCGTCCTCACCCTCAACAACTTCTCTTTTGACTCCTCCCACTTCCTACAGACTAAGGGGGTGGCCATGGGCACCCGCATGGGCCCCAGCTACGCCTGCGTCTTTGTAGGTTACGTGGAACAGTCCCTCTTCCGCACCTACACAGGCCCCAAACCCCACCTCTTCCTCCGGTACATTGATGACTGTATCGGCGCCGCCTCTTGCTCCCCAGAGGAGCTCGAACAGTTCATCCACTTCACCAACACCTTCCACCCCAACCTTCAGTTCACCTGGGCCATCTCCAGCACATCCCTCACCTTCCTGGACCTCTCAGTCTCCATCTCAGGCAACCAGCTTGTAACTGCTGTCCATTTCAAGCCCACCAACTCCCACAGCTACCTAGAATACACCTCCTCCCACCCACCCTCCTGCAAAAATTCCATCCCCTATTCCCAATTCCTCCGCCTCCGCCGCATCTGCTCCCACGATAAGACATTCCACTCCCGCACATCCCAGATGTCCAAGTTCTTCAAGGACCGCAACTTTCCCCCCACAGTGATCGAGAACGCCCTTGACCACGTCTCCCGTATTTCCCGCAACACATCTCTCACACTCCGCCCCCGCCACAACCACCCTAAGAGGATCCCCTCGTTATCACACACCACCCTACCAACCTCCGGATACAACGCATCATCCTCCGACACTTTCGCCATTTACAATCCAACCCCACCACCCAAGACATTTTTCCATCCCCACCCCTGTCTGCTTTCCGGAGAGACCACTCTCTCCGTGACTCCCTTGTTCACTCCACACTGCCCTCCAACCCCACCACACCCGGCACCTTCCCCTGCAACCGCAGGAAATGCTACACTTGCCCCCACACCTCCTCCCTCACCCCTATCCCAGGCCCCAAGATGACATTCCGAATTAAGCAGAGGTTCACCTGCACATCTGCCAATGTGGTATATTGCATCCACTGTACCCGGTGTGGCTACCTCTACATTGGGGAAACCAAGCGGAGGCTTGGAGACCGCTTTGCAGAACACCTCGGCTCAGTTCGCAACAAACAACTGCACCTCCCAGTCGCAAACCATTTCCACTCCCCCTCCCATTCTTTAGATGACATGTCCATCATGGGCCTCCTGCAGTGCCACAATGATGCCACCCAAAGGTTGCAGGAACAGCAACTCATATTCCGCCTGGGAACCCTGCAGCCTAATGGTATCAATGTGGACTTCACCAGTTTCAAAATCTCCCCTTCCCCTACTGCATCCCTAAACCAGCCCAGTTCGTCCCCTCCGCCCACTGCACCACACAACCAGCCCAGCTCTTCCCCCCCACCCACTGCATCCCAAAACCAGTCCAACCTGTCTCTGCCTCCCTAACCGGTTCTTCCTCTCACCCATCCCTTCCTCCCACCCCAAGCCGCACCCCCATCTACCTACTAACCTCATCCCACCTCCTTGACCTGTCCGTCTTCCCTGGACTGACCTATCCCCTCCCTACCTCCCCACCTATACTCTCTCCACCTATCTTCTTTTCTCTCCATCTTCGGTCCGCCTCCCCCTCTCTCCCTATTTATTCCAGTTCCCTCTCCCCATCGCCCTCTCTGATGAAGGGTCTAGGCCCGAAACGTCAGCTTTTGTGCTCCTGAGATGCTGCTTGGCCTGCTGTGTTCATCCAGCCTCACATTTTATTAAACCAGGAATATACCAGTTTTGGTCCATAGTCTGGTCCCCTAGCCAAGCTCTTATAATACAGTTATAACACCGACATCTTCCAGACAATGTTGAAAATTGCCTAGGTTTGTCCTGTACACAAAAAGCAGGATAAATCCAACCCAGCCAATTATCCGCCCCACTAGTTTGCTGTCACTCATTAGAAAAAGTGATGGAAGGTGTCATCAATAGTGCTATCAAACAGCGCCTGATCATCTTAACCTACTAACTGATGCTCAGTTTGGGTTCTAATAGGCCCACTCTGCTCCTGACCTCATTTACTGCCTTGATTCAAACATGGATTAAAAAAGCCTGAATTTCAGAGCTGCCCTGAGAGTGGTAGCCCTCAACATCATGTCTGCATTCAACCGAATGAGGCATCAAGGAGTCCTAACCAACTGGGATTAACAGGTAGCAGAGCGAAATCTCTCCGCTGGCTGGAGTCATACCTGGCACAGAAGAAGCTGGTTGTGGTTGTTGGCATTCAGGCACCTCAGTTCTAGGACATCTCTGCAAGACTTCCTCACAGTAGAGTTCTAGGCCCAACCATCTTCAGCTGCTTCATCAGTGATCTTCCTTTCATCTTAAGATCAGAAGTGGGGATGTTCGCCAATGATTGCACAATGTTCAGCACCGTTTTTGGCTCCTTCGGTCCTGAAGCAGACCATGTTCAAATGCAGTAGCATCTGGACATTATCCAGGCTTGCATTGAGAAGTAGCAAGTAACATTTGCACCACACAAATGCCAGGCAATGACAATCTCCAATAAGAGATTATCTAACCACCATCCTTTGACATTCAGTAGTGTTACCATCACTAAATCCCCCACTATCAACATCCTCAGGATTGACATTGACAAGAAACTCAGCTGGAATTACCTGTTAAGTACAATAGATACAACAGCAGGCCAGAGGCTAGGAATACCGACTAACTCACTTCCTGACTCCTAAAAACCTTCCCACCATCTACAAGGCACAAGCCAACGACTGTGATGGAATACTCCCCTCTTGGCTGTATTAGTGCAGCACCAACAACATTCGAGACTTGACAACATCCAGGACAAAGCACCCCACTTGATTAGCACTACATCCACAAGCATCCACTCCTCCACCACCAATGTTCAGTAGCAGCAGTATGTAATATTTACAAGATGCACTGTAGAAATCCACCAAAGATCTTTAGATAACACCTTCCAAACACATAATCGTTTCCATCTGGAAGGACAAGGGCAGCAGATACATGGGAACACCCCTCCAAGACACTCACCATCCTAACCTGGAAATATATTACAGTTCTTTCACTGTCATTGTGCCAAAATCCTGGAATTCCCCCCCTTCGAGCATTGTGGCTCTATCGGCAGCGCATGGACTGCTGCGGTTCAAGAAGGAAACTCACTACCACCTTCTCAAGGGCAACTAGGGATGGGCAATGCATGCTGGCAAGGCAGCGTCATCCATGTCCTATGAGTAGATTTGTGTTAAAATATCTCATTCATTGGTTGGGTGCCTGCACTTAAGTTCAGTGCCATTGTTTTAGATGTTATTCATAGGATTTTCACATTGCAAATACTGTTGAAGTCATGTGTATTGATGTTCGATGAGGACACATTAAAGTTCTGCAATCATGCCTGCATGCTGTGTAACAACAAGACCCAAATGGATAATGGCCTCTTCAAGGAAATCCTGGATAGCATCTGGCATTTGCACCTCTGGACTATCAAGACAGATTGCTTTCAAAAGAAAGCAGAGAGAAGTAACTGGTGAACAACTGTGCATGCGATGTCCACGGACCACAACTGACTTTTGGTTGATATGAAGTTTGATGAATGGCTGTTGACAGAATACCAGCAGAGCTCTGCGCGTGTTTTTGATAAGCATTACATTTCCCTGCCCTCTCTTACTTGCACTTATATCTCCTGCTCACTTTCTCTCTCTCTTATCTGCCTCTGCCTGTTCTCTTGGACACACACATTTATTTTACTTATTTTTATCCACTATTTCCTTTATTCTTGTGCTTGCCCTCGCATGCTCACAAGTTTCCTTTCTTACTTCAACATCTGTACCCTGTTGAGGTTTCCTCTTGAGTTAGAAGTGAAAGGAAATAGCAAGACTTAGCGATGTGCTTAACATAGAACAGTACAGCATAAAAGTGTACTTGAGGCTGGAAATGCAATTGACCAAGTGTCAAAGTCTTTCCTGGTGACGCGGGTATTAGGTACCTATTGATGCCAAGTGCAACACGGGTCTTTGAATATTGCTTTTACAGAGCACACTTGTTGATACTGAAGCATTTTCAAATGAATCATTTTGTTTATTTGCTGTGATAGGTAGTTTTCATTTCATCAAACTATATAATAAAAGAAGTGACATTCCATACTAAAACCTTAGTTCTGCTTTTGAATGTTCTGCTTAATGTTTAAGAATCACTACATTTATTTTCTCCAGATTCCAAATTTTAGCAGAGCATGGCGTGGTGTGATTCTTGCACCATTTCTTTCAGGTATGAAAGGCCTTTATAAATAAGCCTTTAATTTTTTTATAAAATCAAGTGACAATCTCGCTGAAGGTGTGCGCTCCATTAAAATTTAGATTCCTAATTTTTACTTCTTTTATCCAGCTTCATGTCCTCCGAGCCCAAAGCAATTGGAGACTTGTTATGAGTCATTTGTGCTCTTGATCAAGTAAGTGCTGCCAAGTAAAATCTTAGCTGTTTTATTCTCCCCCATACAGCAACGTTTCACCTTGGGAAATTGCAGAAAATCAATCCTACGGATTTGGATTGTAGCTGATTATTTAAAAAACATGCTCAACCTGTTGGAAATATTTTGAAAAGTCTCAATCTAGCATTGAGGGTACAGCAGGTAATAGGAGAATTAACATGTTTCTTTATTTTCAGGCACATTTTCATCAGCATCTGTTAAGATCTCAGCAGAACTTTTTTTTTGTATCCACACATAGAAAATTCAATGTATCCATAATCTTATCTACTTCCTTGCCTGCCAGCTAACTGCAATTAATGTACATTCATTATTTTGCCATTCCTTGGGATTTCAGTATTGCGGTTATTTTTGCATAGAAACTCTTATGACCTTGGTCAAGATCAGTAGCTTATTTTTTAAATAATTAAATCTGAAATCATAGTTATTTATTAAAGCAGTGGAGCCTTGAAATTCCATTGCTTGAATTACAAAATTTTTGTTTAACAACAATCAGAACAAACACTAAATACTATCTTAGCAGATTCCCTATATTTATGTTGATTCTGGGTTTTCGAGCGAAACATAGGCAAATTCCAGTTGATTGTAAACTCTTAGGTACATATTAATTAGCAGGTGCAACATCAACAGGCTTTAAGATTTGATTCAGAAATCCACTGAGTGTCTGTTATCAATCTCAGCTGTTACCTCCTTCAAAATGTATGGTACCATGTCTTATGAGGAGAGGTTGAATAGGGCTTGTACTTTAGGTTTGGAAGAATGAGAGGTGGTCTTTTTGAAATATGTAAGATTCTCAGGGAACTTGACAGGATGGATGCGGAAAAGTTGTTATTCCCTTGTGGGAGAGCCCACAACCAGAGGGCATAATCTCAGAATAAGCAGATACATATTTAAGGTAGAGATGAGGTGGATTTTATGCCCTCTGAGGATAGCAACTCTGTATAATTTGTTACTAAGAGGGCTGTTGAAGCTGGGTCGTTGAGTATATTTGAAGCTGAGATTAATTTTTAACCAGTAAACATGAGAGGGAAAATACCAATACGTGGAGTTGAAGATTATCAGAGCAGCCATAACCTCATTGAATAGTGGAGTATACTCAAGAGGCTAAATAACTCACTTCTGCCCCATATCTTATGGTCTTAAAATCCAGCAACTGCACTATGGATATTTTTAACACAAGGCTGTTGAAAAAAATCATTAGAAAACACACAGTCCATTTTCACCTCCAGATTATAAATCTGCCTGAACTGAATTGCCTTTGAGATCATTTGTTGCCGTGGATCTTCTGAGTCAGTCTGCTGCTGATTAACATGACTGGTCCAACCCTCCACCAGTTTGATTGAAAGTTCTGATATATCATTTTTATTAATTTCACAATATTTATTTATACAGGCTTAATTAGTTCCATTACATTGCATTTTCAGATCTTGAGAACTCTGTCCCCACTCCACCCCATCTCCATCCCCCACTCTTTCCCACTGCCTTCAAACCCTCTTGTCCTTCTGATCCTCTACCCCTGCTCTGTATTCCTATATCTCCATCGCCACTACCTCTCTTCTTTCACCCCTAATCCTTTCTTGTATACTTTGAAATGATTTCTGTTCTGTCATTTGAAAATAAGGTACCCCAAAGGACAGTATTGTGGCCATAGTGTGGCGTGGTGGCTCAGTGGTTAACATAACTGTCTCAAAGGACCAGTGATACATGTTCGATTCCACCATAGGGTGACTGTCTCTGTGGAGCTTGCACATTCTGCCCATGTCTGCGTGGGTTTCCTCTGGGTGCTCAGGTTTCCTCCCACAGTTCAGAGATGTGCACATTAGGTGGAATGGCCATGCTAAATTTCCCACCGTACCCAGGGATGTGCAGGCCAGGTGGATTAGCCACAGGAAATGCAGGATTAGAGGGATATGGTTAGGAGGTTGATCTTTGGAGGGTCAGTGTGGACTCAATAAGCTGAATGGCATGCTTTCACATTTAGGGATTCTGTGATTCCATGTCATTTGTCTGTTTGATGTAGAAATTTTAAAAAAAGTAGCGAGTCTACATTAATCTCACAGTACATTAGCAAGTCCACTCATTTGAATTGACCAAGAAATGTCTACATGGTGTCATACTTTTTTAAAGCACGTAAATTTTCAGACCTCTCTCTCTCTCTCTCTCTTCCTAGGCAGTTTTCTCACCTCTGCACTATAATGTGTACCTAATTCCTTGTCAGAAAAAAATGTTCAAATCTCGTTTTCTTTGGCCACTTCTACCCCTGTAAATCTACTTTCTGCTAGCAGTAGTAACAGTCAAATGAGCTTACTTTCCTCAATGTACTCATTGAGAAATTGGCCTGGGGTTTCTATATTACTGTCTACTGTAAACCTACCTTCACTGATGATGAATCTTTTGGTGTCAGGATATGGAGGTGACAGCGTCACCTCATGAGCCGTATGGATTCTCTCCTTGTAGGGATGACCAGACAAATATTGACCACCATTGCACACATTTTGGATCTCTGCTTTATCATGGATTCTTTTCTCCTACAATAAGACAGAAGGTGGACTTAATGAGATGAAAATGGCTGGTAGGAAAGGTAGCGAGATGCCCCGAATGAGTAGAATCCTTTGAGGGCACTAATGGTTAATAATTTAGAAGGAGGGGTGGGTGTGTTCCAATTGGAGAAAATTCTTTATGCAATAGGCTGGTGGATCATGAATCTCTGGGAGGTGGGTGCAGTAGCACAATTAGCACATGTGAGAGGTAGAGGATTGAAGATGATGACACTTATGTTGGTGGAGTGCAGGTGGTCATTAATCTGATTCCTTCATTTCTGGACATTCCTCTAGATTGTTGAAAAGACACTAGCCCCGCTGGTAACTTCAGACAAGGCTGGCAGTGTCTGGTGCTATGATCTCTGGCGATCCCGGGGAAAGAGGATAGCTCTCCTCACCACCCTGCCCACAGGTCCCTGTCCAATAAATGCAGTGCAGTTTGACTGTAACAGCCATTTGCCTTGGAAATCCTTACATGCTAGAACTGTGAAGGTCAATTCCTTACATGCAGTTTTGAACTGGTTTACAGCTGGCCTTTAAGTATGACACTGGTATGTGAATGTGCAGAAGATCCTGACACTGGTGAGCACACTGTCATTGCTGAGCATATGATAGTGTGAATGTAGCACCATGAATAAGTGGTGCATACTTAAGGTGAGCACCATAAGGTTGCAGGAGAAAACTTGCTTAAGTTTACAAAGGGAAGCCTACGAAACTCCCTGACATTGGCATTTTGCCAAATCTTGGGAGATGTTTGCTTCATGAATTCAAATCCTCCTGCAGACCTTGAGCGCGTGACTTAGATTGGTAATTCAGTGCATTGGTGAAAGTGCTGCATTGTCAAAGGTGTATATGAATTGGTTGCCACATTTGCCTTGATAGTAACAATATCACATAGTATTATTAACTGTAAAACCAAACATTGTGAAAGATACAGTATTTTGCCTTCAGTGAATACATTTGACCATTAAAAGCACATTAAAGTATTTATTATTTTTGTTTAATTACATTTAGTTTTATTTAAATACTGCTCATACCACTAATTTTTTGGTTTTATAGGTACCCTGTTAATCCTTGTGTTAATGCTTTCCAATATTTCTCAATTGTTGAATATATTTAGTTTAAATATTTTTTCGTCCAAGCACACTTAACTCCTCTATTAAAAGCTCTCTGTTGACATGACGACCTTTTCAGATGAAACATTTTTTAAAATCTCAGAAATATATACACATAGTTGTGTGTCTACAGAAAGTCTGCTCTAATATACAAATAGCAAATGAGTAAGTACATGGAAGAATGTGTCTGTTTCGACTTTGTCATTAAACTTAAATTTTTCAGTGCAATGAATACCTTAGCAGAAAAATATTAACACTTGCTTTATACAGTATTTAAAATGCCCCTCATATCATTTCATTTTCTGATCCTACAGATGTCCTGTTCTACTTGACCTTGACCTTATTGGCATTGCAAAGCAATATGTACAGCTGGAGTTGTTGCCCTTTGCGCTGGGTTGTTTGCTGCTTATTCCTTATTCTGAGAAAAGGGAACAGCAAATACAGGTAAGTGTTTTTTTGACACAATGAAATTGAACAATTTGCAGTGCATTTGTTTTCCAGTATAAGTAACTAAACTGTAGGGTATATTGATGTTCAGTAAGAAGCAAAAATACAATTAGGATTAACTAAATTTACTATGATGGTATTAATATTTCAATAAGTTTTGTGTAACTATTTATCAACTGGAGTCTAATTAATTTTATATTTCTTGTTGCTTAAGCTATAGTTTATTACTATTAAGTAATAATATGGGCCATAACTTTTAAAAAATAAACAAGCTTTGGGCACTTATCCATTTCTATTTAATTAAGTATAGTACTTAACTTTCTCCTAAGAGTGCAGTATGTGTATCTGTATACCACCATGAATTGCTGTTTTAAGAGGTGGCTAACCACCACCTTCTCAGGGGTAGTGGGGATGTACAATGAATGTTGGCGTTGGCTGCAATGCTGCCATGAACAATTTTTTTTCAAGAAGCAACTGTTTAATATTGATGTGGCTTTTTGGTTGCAGGGATTTCTTTTATCGGTTGATCCCGTTACCCTTTTGCAACAAGTTATCGATCACATGACAACGGGAGAGGTGGCAGGGTATGCGTCCAAGGTAAAATAGCCTATTGTACAGAAACAAAAACAAAGTACTAAAGCACTGAAAGTACTGCATCTGTAGAGAGAAAAAAAAGCTAATATTTTAAGGACTATGAGTAAGACCTGAAAAATGAAAAGATCAGACACTTTTAAAAATTTTTTGCTAGCTGGACATCTAGTCAGAACAGAAGTATTAAGTTTTGGCTCCTAACAATGCTATTTAGATAATTCAGTGCTCAGAGTGAGTAAATTTATCTTTGAATAATGTCAAAATCACTAATAGGAAGGACTTGATGCTAGACAAATGATGGAAATAAAAGCTAAGACTTTAGTCCAAGTCAGTAATTGCAAACAGCCAGACAAACTTGAATAGCACTAGCAAGATGGACTGTGGTGTGGCCAGATCATTCCAATGCTAAAGCTGAGGCTAAAAATCATAGTTACACATTCGTGAAACATTAGAAGTTTTAGTTAAACTTTGCAGGAACATAAGGGACCTATGACTAATTGACTCTGTTCTTGAGTATTTTACTAATTCGCCAAGGTCCTTTTCATTCCACCTCACAAAAGATAATATGATGGACCATTATTACCATTTCATTACTGATATGTCAAATGTATTTTTGTAGTAGTGTTAGTGGAAGGCTGAGTACCAAGTATGTAGGGTTCTGGTATGCAAGCGGTTTGAATTACCCTGAGATCGCTGGTTATAGATACTGCATTTATTTAGGGAAAATGAAATGAAGAAAGCAGTAGACAGGTGTTTTAGGACAAAAGAATCCCTGCATTTATTTGAAATACAAAAGGTAAGTATAATACAAAAATACAGGTAATTGTAATGAACAGTGAAATTGACACAATCAACTATACAGAGAACAGTAATACTATTGAATACATTATTAGCTAAATTAAACACCATTAGAACCTAAAAACAACAGTTTTAATTACAGAATCTGTAAGCAGGCTTTCTACCCTTGCGGCCCCACTCTGCTTCCCCTTCCTGCCAGCTAGGTCAGAAACTTTGGGAGTTTCAGCTCACCACTGAGCAAAGTGCAGTTTTAAAATGCACCCAATTGCTGAGGTTCTTTCCATCAATTCTCTTGGTGTGGAACAGGCCTGTGTCTGAAAGCTTTTGTTCGGATAGCGCTTGTTTGACTTGCCCCTCTCAGATGTCCTTTGCTCTGATGATGCTCTTGGTTTGGCTTCCCAATTCAGCTCCACTGTTCAGCCTCTGTGGTTTTTAGTTTGAAACTACTTGTTGGGGGTGGAAGCCTGTGGGGGAGGTGTTAGAGCAGAAGCTTGTTGTAGTAAAAAATAGCTCCCTCTCAGGTGAGATTGGGCTGCAAGTTATACTGACTGTGTGCCCCATTATCCCCCCTCAAATCTGTGTTGTCCATGATGTTTCTGGTGTTCACTTTGAGGTCAGTTGACTTCCTGTTAGTTAAGAGTATATGTGAGTGTATTTGGATTGAAGTCGGTATCTGTGTGGACCTCTGTAGGCCATACAGTCTGTACTGGGTAGCCTGAGGTGTAAAAGTTAGTAGTCCCTGTCTAGAGTGTTAGGTTTAATTGATTGTTCTCTTAGAGTGGAGGTGTAAGTGGGAATTCCAGGTTGAACGATGGTTCCAGGCAGCTATCTCCGTGTATTTTTACCAGAGCTCAGCCCAGTTGTCCCCTTTACTTTCAAAAGTTTTGAAAAGTCCAGGGTTTTGATCCAGTATTTTACATGATGGGGAGTTTTGTTCAATCCTATAAGTATAGTGTATGATTACCTCTATATTTGGTTTTAAGCTAAGCATTTTAAGATAAGACTATACACTAGAACTGTGATGTTAATTAACTTCAGTATTTGGCTATGTTAAAGAATTGCATTTCACTGTGGGGCAAAAGTGCATGTTTATTAGTTTGCTCTAAGAATATGCCAGTCAAACCATTTAAAAAGTGTTAATATTTCATCAAATTTTATTTTAACATCTGAAGATTAAAGAGTTGGCATTGGAAAGAATTACAGACAAAAAACAGTACAAGAAGCTTATTGGGACAAAGTTATTTCCTTTACTGAAGCAACACATGATTGACAACAAACAAGTGGAAGAATTAGCACATTACCTGATAGATAGGAACTGGTAAGTTTTTTTTAAAAATGGAACAGCATTTATACATAAATTTTCAAGTCATTTGAAACTCGTTTACTTTATCTGATACATCAGTGATGTTGCACATACTTTTTTGGTACATTTTGTGCCCGTTTTGCAGAACTTTTTTTAATATATATGTGACTTGTATAAATGCCTTCAAATTTTGCGCAAGTTCAGAGTCGGTCAATTTAGAGACAATCGCTCCAATTCTACAGTATGGTATTGTAGAACTTTAGAGCTGATCATAATTTTTTGGTCAACACAGTGTGGTTCTAAAGAAGTGTCCTGACCCGCAACGTCAATTTTATTACTCCTCTGATGCTGCCTGACCTGCTGTGTTCCTCCAGCTCCATACTTTGTTGACTCTGACTCCAACATCTGCAGTTTTTGCTACCTCCATAATTATTTGATCTGTTGTAATTGTGTTGAGTTCTCTGAAAGAACTGTCTGCAGTGCCGATTTCTCTGCTTTCTCCATACTTGAAAAAAGAAATTCTTCCACTTTTCTTTTTAAAAACTGTTATGGATTATGCCTCTGCTGACATTGATGGTGGGACAATTCTTATCTTAATCATAACAGTTTTGCTGAAATGAAAGGTGTTCTCTTAATGTCGTCCTTTGTTGTTTGACAATGATTTCATCTTTACACCTGCAAGTTTCCATTGCATTGACTAGTAACAGCAAATATTTCCACTTAACTCAGCACAATTTTAAAAAATAATTTTGACTATTTTGATTGAATTATTTGGCCTTAATAGTTGTAATGGAGTGTTTCAGCCTTTCTAGGATTTCCTTATTACTCAAACCTCTGAATTCACACAAGATACTTCTATTAAATGCAATGTCTCCGTGGAGAGACAATTTACAAGTGAAGGATATTGAGAATTATTAGTACTGCAGCAAGCCAATTGACTCTCAGATCTGTGCCAATATGTACACTCTACATTAGTCTCCTTCCCACCTTATTTTGACAGGATGAAACAAAATAGTCTTTTATTTCCTTCCACTCACCTAGATTCATATCAAATGTATATTTGCAATTCATCTTGGCTAATGCAATTTCCACATTTTGTTAATTTTGGATTCAACAGGTTGTATCTCTGCTCTACATCATGAAATATAGAACTTTGACTTTAAAGTAAATCATCTTTATTATTGAATGCACTGACAAACAAATGAGTTGAAACGTCTCTTAAATTAGTGGGTTGGATGATCTTGACTAGGCAAGCATTGGAAAACCTCTCTTCAGCTAAAACTTATAGTTTTCACTCTTATGCTGCATCATTCTTCCTGAGCATAATTATAGCCTTGGATACGTGCAGAAACCTATGGATTAATGTAAATAATTGAATACAAAAGTCTCTGACATTTTTGGATTGGTAGTGACGATAGTTTGTTCCTGTATTGTCCAATATTGAAAAATAAGTTTAAACATATATGAAGAGGAGAGAAGGGCGATATAAGGAAATAAGGATTTAGTTGATATTTAGGGAAACTCAACAGAAAGGAGCAAGGCATTAGGGAACAGTTGTTTCATGGAATTAAACTGTTTGAACTACCTGGATATTTTTTAAACTATCTGACAGCACAGAAGACTCAAGAATACTGTTATTACAAACTAAAAGAGAAACATGAGCTGTGAATATGAACGTCCTCCAATGGTTGTCATGCACACTAAAGAACCCCTTATTTGTGTAATTTTATTCCTTTTTACAACTTTTCAATATTAAGCTTTGCAAAATGTGTTTTGTGTTAAGATTTATTAAGCAAAGTGTACCATGGTCTAATTTTTTTTCCTGCATTAAAATGTATGGAAACAATTATGCTAGAGTTGGGCTTTCTCAAGACCTAGATTTTCTTTGGTATTTTCAATGTCCAAAAGATAATAGATTGACCATTGTAACAGAAGTACTCTGGGCTAAAGCTTAGAACAGATAAGGGAATCACATGGCATTGTGTGTGTTTGAACATATCTGCCTTAATTATATGATTGAAGACTATGGGAAAAATGAGATTGGATAAATCTTGCCACAATTCTGCTTTTCAGATTGCAATTTTGAAGTGTTTAGGTTGGTGCTGAAGACCTCTGCAGGTCAACATAATTCCTAGAGTATACAGCAGTTGTTGCCACCACAATCCTTGATGGTGTGCCACTGACATATGAGAATACTAAAGAAATTCCGTCAAAAACATCTCTCCTGCATTCTCCAGATTCAGTGAGATGATAATTCAATGAGCAAGAAGCTAGCTCTACAGACATTCAGACAAAACTCCTGCAAAACAAACTATGATAGACTGGAACAAACACAAAATGTTGGAGAAACTCAGCAAGTCTGACAACATTTGTGGAGAGAGAAACAAAATTAATGTTTTGAGTCCTGTGTGACTGTTTTTTGAGCTTGCTGAGTTTCTCCAGCACATACACTTTTTACTTTGGATTTCCACTATCTGCAGTATTTTGCTATTATTTGATATACTGGACAACGCGTCTACCTGAAGAGCATCTCCTCTGCCAAGTCCTATTCTCGCAACTCTCACATGACCTGCTTTTAGAGGAGGACAAATAAAATGTTACAAAAGTACTCTAAAGCTTTCCCTGAAGTGCGTTGACACTGACATTGACATTACTGTCTGTGAAGAGCTTATTACGAAGCACTCAAAATATCAACATCTTGTCCATCAACGTGCATCATGCTTTCAAATCTAAATGCCTCAAAGATGAGACAGAACAGTGTCAGAAAAGAAATGATTAGGAAGTACAAATCCTGAACTCCATACCCGACTACCTCAAGAGGTGGTCTTGCCAAAGCTGTTCAGGTCAAGAATTGGCCAGTTCAGTCACATGAAAACCCACAGCAGAAACTTGCCACTCTGAGTAGATGCCATCCTCAAACCAGTGGACAACCAGTGATGATATTAATTCTTGCCTGTGCCGAATAAAATGATAGCTATGGTATAACCAACACATTTTGGGTTTAACATTGATTTGAGTCAAATGGAATAATTTTAGCTGTACATTATTTTTGATCTTAAAGTCTAGAACAAGTAAGTCTCTTGGTAACCTTCAAGGGTTTGTTTGATGGCTATTGTATGTCTTGGGAGAAATTTTCCACTTTTCTGAGATTTGCCACTTTCTTGTTTCATGATATAGACCAATGATTGTAAAGTAGATCATCTTAATTATTGAATCCACTGACAACCTAATGCATTGGAATCTCATTTAAATTTGTGGTTGGGATGACCCTGACTGGACAAGCATTGAAAAATGTCTCTCTGCTGGTAAGGTGCATTGGGGTAATAGTACATGAGGCTAGACAGTAATGGAACAAAGAGCTTATTCTTGCCGTTCCTTTGCTAAATCTTTTTAACATTCAGCCAGCATTGATTCTGCAATATGTTTTCTCATTGCCACAAATGGTAAACAAAAATAGAATGTTTGAATAAAAGATATAATTAATAATACAATTTAACCTTCTGAACAATCAGAACGGTCTTTCGAATTAGATTTCCAGGTGTGCTTATGGACTCTGGTTGTTCTTTGTTAACATCTCTAAACTGATAAGTAATTCAAGTTTACTTTTGAAGCCTAGACGATGCTATCTCTGTGATAACTGACTATCTAAGGCATGAAGGAAGACCTATCAAATCAAACATTTCTCCTGCTGAAATTTTAAAGGTAAAACATACTTTAAAACAAGTCTATTTTGACAATATATCTCTTACAAATATGAACATTTTGCAGAATAACCACCCTTGGGTTGTACAAGACTGATGTAAAATAGGTATTCGGTCAAATCAGAGGAAGAAATGGGTGTCAGGAGGTAGCCTACTAGAAATAATGTTTGTATTCTAATTCTTTAAATAAAAATAAAAGACTTTGTGATATTAGGCATTCCACAACAGGGAGGCACATTGATCTAGTTAATTGATTAACAGTTCCAGTTTTGTGTCTTTAATTTTTTTTGCAAGTTTATTGAAATTTCCAGTCTCACTTGTTATTATGAAGCACGACATGAAGTCCAGTCACTACCTTATAGCTAAGATTGAAAGTTGGTGGTGTTGATTTGGAGGGATGGTGGTCAGTTGTCCTCAGCGACTGTACTCGCTCCCAATTAGCACTTGGAGGCCACTCTTTGTGGGGGGCCTGTGCTGTGTCACTTGTCACAGAGGTTTTATATCTTGATATAGGAAATGTGATGAGAGGCTTCACCTCTGATTCAAAGAACTATGTAGTGACTGAGTTATACAGAACAGTTTGGCTTTGCCCTGTTCTGAACTAAATCAACTGATCCCCAGCTGACAAGCTGTATGGAATAGTTCATCTCAGTGGTAAAATACCTTCAGAAAGGATAAAATTTATCCAGGATTCCTGTCCCAAGAACAATGCAGCATGTCCTTTTGGCAAGTGTGCACACAGATTTATATACTTATAAAGGCTGAGGATACGATAAGATTCAGCTGTGATGCTTTCCATAACTAAATTGATGGTAAGGATAGTCTTTTCACTGCCATGACCTGTAAAGAACAGATTGATTAGCTGGGGGACACGTCTTTAGGAATCCCGCCATGGTGTGGACTGTCAAATCACAGATGCTGGATGTAGTGGGTAAGTGTGAGGACAGTTTACCTTCTGCATCCACCACGTCCTTATGTTTAAAAAGCTGCTGGATAATCCGGCCCTCAGGAAACCTGTCCAACAGCAGGAAAAGTTTTGAAGTGGATCAATCGTGTGCCTCTTGGTCTTATTATGTAATTTCAAGCTGCAGTTTTCCTCATTGGTTGCCCTCCTCCCAACCACTTAACCTCGTGGTTTCAGTTAAAGCTGGAGGTAGGTTTGGCCCAGGAAAAAGATTTCTGAAACTTCAAGTTCACAGTGGATCCAAACCTGCCAGCAGTTTTTCCCAATTACACAACTGATCTTGTCGTCAGCTGAACAGAAAATGTCTTGAAAATGACTACCATCTGTTTATTTTTGTTTTAAAATCTAAACTTGTTGCATAAATTTGACTTTTATTCTTTTTTTCCTCCAGGAGTTTCTTCAGGAGCGGAAGTAGAATGGCGAGACAAGCCAATGTGCTGACATAAAACAATGCTTTTTTTGTCTTCCTATGGAAAGATATCTTTATGGAAAGTTATGTTCACATTTTGCCATTTACTATTTAATCGTCCTTCCATATGTTCCAATACTAAATATTTATGTTAGTTTTCTATTCAATAGTTTCACTTCTGGAAATGAATAAAGGTTGTGAAAGGTAACTGTGCTAGACTTCCAACTGGCATGGGCTGGTTTTCAACGGGGTCTGAAATTGATCCCTGTTCTGTACTGAGTTTAGTACTCCTACCTGGGTGTCAGAGTAGATAATGTTATATTTCACTTCCAGGCTAGGGAAGGTAAAAGTCAACAAGGTTCCGGTTTCTGTTTGCTATCTGATTATTTTGAAGTGACCAAGTTCTCTTGAAAAATGGACAATATTTGAGGTAAAATCAGTGTTTATCAGTGCTGCCTATAATCATACAGGCTACATTCATTATTTGGAAGTGCATGTTGATTGGCCACCTTGATGATATACCTGATAACAGCTGGCATGTGTAGAATATAAACGTCTGAGGAGTTAATGCACATGTATTTCATCAGCCCAACTACCGTTTATCTAACTTTAGTCTTACAGAGCTGCATAATTGCACAGCTACCAACTTTCCGTAAATTATTTGTACATGCAAACTGTCAACTTAAAGATGGATGGAATTGCTTCTGATCTGCAGCTTATCTGTTTGACATTATAGTTGGTCAGCCATGTGCAAACTGTGAAAAGTACATAACCTATTAAGTGGAAAATAATTCCTGTAACTCCTGGAATGTTTCACTTTGTCTCTGCAGGTTATTCAGATCATGACTGTCCAGCACTCAATCCTTTTATTTTTCTGAAGCATTTTAAGACCAGTGAAATAGAAAAGATAATTGAAAAAATGAACAACAAAATACTGCAAATGAGCTTTATTTTTCCTTATTGTTTCACGATAAAACTTAATGTACTCAAATCAAAATAAGTTACAATGTTAAAATGTACTTTTACCATTTGTATTTTGAAGCAATTTGCAATTGCAAATTGTTCAGAAACTTTTTTTGCACATTAAATGTAAAGATAAAAAATGCTATTTATTAGCTTTTTCTGGCATTCCAACTCTTCAATTGATGATTATTGGAGTTTCCAATTTTGAAAATTTTACTTTGAAACCCAAAATGCACACTTTCTCAGGTCAGGGTATA
The DNA here is from genome assembly GCF_030684315.1 of Stegostoma tigrinum. NCBI lineage: Eukaryota > Metazoa > Chordata > Chondrichthyes > Orectolobiformes > Stegostomatidae > Stegostoma > Stegostoma tigrinum. The sequence goes on from NC_081379.1 coordinate 26,232,840, forward strand.
TTACAGAAGCATGCAATATTTCAAATTCCACACCTTTGTACTTTTAAAATAATATGGTTCTAGATTGCCGTTACAAGTGCCAAGTGATTAGTCCCACATGTTCACACAATTCGCTGGCAAGAGCAATAAGCTGGTGCAAATCTACAAGCGTCTGCAGGGCAGAAGTAAAGTGTACATTTGGGACGATAGTCTACACACCTGACACAGTTGTTTCCAGTTTTGATTTGTACATCATCTGCGTCATTGACCAGTGTCCCACAGGTCCTCTGTCTACATTTTAGGCTTCGGGCCGATGTTGTATTATGCGGCTTTCTTGGTAAGTGCGAGTGATGCAATGCAAAACCAGCAAGCATAACTTTTTTTTAAACCATATAGTTCTGCTTTAATTCAGATCGATTATCCATGCTAAATCATATGAAGCTCCTGTTGACTCATTTGAGTATTTTTTTATCTAAATCTTTTAGCTATTGGTTTCAGAAGCGTAAGATGAGTTTCCGGTCTTTTTCATCATTTCTGTCTTTCGTGAAGTCCTTCGACATACAGCATTTTAAAATTTTGAACTTGAAAAGTAATAGACAATTGGATCAAACATGCTGTTAATGTAAGTGAAAAAGAGTGTGATATAAAATCCCTCCACAGCAGCCTTGTAAGCCTCATTGTTCCCCAACCCTGCACCACCCGCATCTATCTCCTTCCCAAAATCCACAAACCTGCCTGCCCTGGTCAACGCATTGTCTCCGCCTGCTCCTGCCCCACCGAACTCATCTCTACCTATCTGGACTCCATATTCTCCCCCTTGGTCCAGGAACTCCCTACCTACGTCCGTGACACCACCCACGCCCTCCACCTCCTCCAGAACTTCCAATTGCCCGGTCCCCAACACCTCATTTTCACCATGAATGTCCAGTCCCTGTACACCTGCATTCCTCATGCAGATGGCCTCAAGGCCCTCTGCTTCTTCCTGTCCTGCAGACCCGACCAGTCCCCCTCCACCGACACCCTCATCCTCCTAGCCGAACTCGTCCTCACCCTCAACAACGTCTCTTTTGATTCCTCCCACTTCCTGCAGACTAAAGGGGTGGCCATGGGCACCCGCATGGGCCCAAGCTATACCTGCCTCTTTGTAGGTTATGTGGAATAGTCCCTCTTTTGCACCTACACTAGTCAGATGGTGGAATTTGAATTCAGTGAAAAAATTTGGAATTAAGAATCTACCGAAGACCATGAAACCATTGTCGATTCTTGGAAAAACACATCGAGCTTACTAATGTCCTTCATTAGGAAGGAAATTTGCCATCTTCACCTGTCCTGGCCTACATGCATTATTGCGGGGGCAGTATGTGAGGGATGTGTTGTGGGAAATGCGGGAGACACGGTCGAGGGCGTTCTCGACCACTGCGGGGGTAGAAGTTGCGGCCCTTGAAGAACGAGGACATCTGGTATGAGTGGGAGTGAAATGCCTCATCCTGTGAGCAGATGCGGCGGAGGCGATGGAATTGGGAATAGGCGATGGAATTTTTGCAGGAAGCTGGGTGGAAGGAGGTGTATTTAGGTAGCTGTGGGAGTCGGTGGGCTTGAAATGGACATCAGTTTGTAGGTTATTGCCTGAGATGGAGACAGAAAGGTCCAGGAAGTTAAGGGATGTGTTGGAGATGGTCCAGATGAACTTGAGGTTGGGGTGGAAGGTGTTGGTGAGATGGATGAGTTCGAGCTCCTTTTGGGAGCACGAGGCGGCGCCGAAACAGTCATCAATGTAACAGAGGAAGAGGTGGGGTTTTGGGCCTTCATCATTGCACTGTTGTCTCAAGAATGACACTGATGTTTTATGTTGTGATGAAGTCGCCTGTATATATATCTAATAGCTTTGCTATCTCGCTAGTTCCTTTTTATGTGGCGTAATGCAAACTAAAACATTTCACAATTGTGATATAGTGATATCCTGGTATTTCAATTCCAGTTTAAGAGAAAAAAGCCCTTTTTGTTTGATGATTTTGTAACTGGAATTTTAATACTGATATCACTTTAGTGCTGGGTCATTGAAAAACGTCGTTGGTTTCTAGATCTGCATTTTACTGAAACTCTAGCTTAACTAGAATATTGCATAAATTTGTGACTTTTTTTGTTTCAGTATGACAATTTAACAAACCCCCAAACATTTCAATGAATCTTTTATGACATTTTCCACTTGCAAACCCACTTTTCAAAGATTTGTATGCCCTAAATCTCTGCTCCTTCACTCCTGAGAGTCTTTGATAACTTTCCAAAACCTACATTTTGAGTATAATGATAGTGTCACTAGAATAGTAAACCAGAGGCCAATTTAATACTCAGCTGACATAGGTTCAAATCCCACCATGGCAGATGTTAATATTTCAGCTTGTTGACCTACAAAGGAGATGTGTTTTATATTCTATGGTTAGAATGAATTGAAATGCAGTGAACAACAGCCCCTCAAAAATATCAAATATTGTTCAGGGGTACCGGAAGTAATCTCTACCTAACACTTCAACCAGCACGATGAGACAAAACACAGAGAATGCTGCTAATAAGCTGACTAAGAGACTGCCACTTCCAATTGCAGAGGTAGCTACGTTTGTTCTCTGGAATTTGTAAACTGCACTCACCTATCATGGCAGTCCATTTAGCTGATTAACTTATTGTTTTTCAATAAATCTAATGTTACGTTTAAGTAAGAGTTAGTAGGAACTGCAGATGCCGGAGAATCTGAGATAACAAGGTGTAGAGCTGGATGAACACAGAAACGTCAGCCTTCCTGCTCCTCTGATGCTGCTTGGCCTGCTGTGTTCATTCAGCTTTGCACCTTGTTATCTTACTTTTAAGTAAGATTACTTATGCTTTCTTATAGGTCATTTTTGGAAAGTCTGTCAAGATCAACCCTAAAACTTGCAGATTAAAAAGTGTGGTGGGGACCGAAAACGATCTCTTCAGTTTTCCTAATACTTTATTTGGAGAAAATTCTTAAAGTCCAGATATCAGGCATGCGGAAAACTGTAGAGAATAGTGTTGGTGAGGTACAGCTTGATGGTATAATGTATGTATGGAAACTGGTGAGGTTTCAAATCTCACCAAGGGCAAGTATGCCAATGAGAAATGGGAGGGGCCCAATGATGTGTCATTGGGATAGATCAGATGGAGGATGAGAACACTGCAGGTGCTTTTCTGCCTTTTACAGTTTAAGAATGGAACCCACTACCACATCAGCTGAATGACATGGAGGACAGTGGCGTGGTCAACTGTGTCAAACTACAGCCAGGACAATAATGAATTGTGACACAGTATGCCATCTACAAATTCTGAATCTACAGCAGGATATGCATTCATCTACGCCAAGTGATTTTTGTGCATGTACTAGAAAGACATCAGACACCACCACAGATTGTAGAAAATGGCCACTCGGACAATTGAGCTACAAGATAGGACCACAAAGAATGCCATTGAAAAAATAAGCAATGTGCTGAAACTGATGAGGGAGCGCTTTGCATTCTGCCCACGTGGGAATCCTGATGAATCATTGTCTGATACGTATTTCAGTACTTTTCAGCATAGGTGTCAATCATTTACACTAAAAAGAAACAGGAATTTTATTGAAGTATTAAAGAACGTTGACCCTGATGAATTGTTTACCATGCTTTGTGGGAAGAACAGACATGTTAATACTGGGAAAAGGAGCAATTCTGTATGTTTGTACGACCATTGGGTATTCTCACGTACATCAGTTGTTATTTCAAGAAAAAGGAAGGAAATGGACTAAATATTTTTAATAGCCAGTTTTGTAGATTACGGAGAAAAAGACCACATTCCGCTTTTGCTAGAAGAGGAGGAATAATAAATTACACTGGTACTGATATTCAAGGGGAAATTGCAAATGTAGAGGTTTCACCTAAAATAGTGATAAATCTGATTTTCATTACCACAGAATGGCAGCTATATAAAACATTTTTAAAAAGCATCAACATTATTATCAAATGAAAAAGCTGATTGTCAGTAAATGTGATTGTCTATTTTTTTTCAATGCTGATATGAGCATGAACAGTGTAGGGATTAACATGGCTAATGTTCTGGGCACCCAGGTCCAAATCCCATCTGCAACTCCAGAGCCACACTAATGTGGTTGACTCTCAACTGTCCTCTGAAATGGCCTAGCAAACCACTCAGTTGTATTAATAGCTACGAAGCCCCAACATAGAAATGAGGCTGGATGGACTGCCTGCAACTGACTACAGCACTGGAAAAGACAACGGCAGAAACAGCCCTGTCAATCCTGCAAAGTCCTCCTTACTGACATCTGGGGGCTTGTGATAAAATTGAGAGCAGTCTCCCAGGTGAGTCAAGAAACAGCATGACAGTCATTCTCACAGAATCAGACCTGGCAAACAATGTCCTAGTTACCACCATCACCAACCCTGGATATATCCTGTCCATTTGGTAGGACAGACCCAGCAGAGGTGGCAGTAAAGTGATATACAGTTGGCAGGGAGTTACCCTGTGATGTTTTATGGCTTTAGATAAAACACGGGCAAGGAAACCTCCTGCTGATTCCCACGTAGCATCCTCCCTCACCTGATGAATCAGTACTCGTCCATGTTGAACATTGTTTGGAGGAAGCACTGAGAGTGGCAAGGTTGCAAATGTACTCTAGGTGGGGGATTTCAATGTCCACCAATGTTCTGAGTGAGTTGATAGGGTCCTAAAGGATATAGCTGCTAGACTGGGTCTGAGGCAGGTAGTGAAGGAACGAAGAGGGAAAAACATCCTTGATCTCATCCTCACCAATCTGCCAGCTGCAGGTGCAGCTGTCAGTGATAGTTTTGGTAAGAGTGACAACAGAGATGGAGTCTCGTCTTCACATTGAGAATAACTTCCAACATGTTGTGTGGCACTATCATCTTGCTAAATGGCACAGACTTCAAACAGATTTAGCAACCCAAGGCAGGGCATCCATGAGGCACTGTGGGCCATCAGCAACCGTAGAATTTTACTCTATCACAATCTTCAATCTCATGGCCCTGCATATTCCCCCAATCAACTGTTACCATCCAGTCAGTGAATTCACGCTCGTTCAATGGACGCTGCAGGATGGCATGCCAGGAGCAGAACCAGGCATATCTAAAAATGGGCTGTCAACCTGGTGAAGCCACCGGATAAGGCAACTTGTGTACCAAGCAGCAATAAGCAGAAAGTGACAGACAGAGCAAAGTGACCCCACAACCAATGGATCAGATCTAAGCTCTGCAGTCCTGTCATACCCAGTCGTGGATGGTGGTGGATAATTAAACAGCTCACTGGAAGAGGAAGCTCTAGAAATATGCCCATCCTCAATTTTGAAAGGAACTAACACACCAGTGTGAAGGATAAGGCTGAAGCTTTCACAGCAATCTTTAGTCAGGAGGGTCCCTGCATAGTCCATGTTGGCCTACTCTGGTGTTCTGCATTGCAGATACCAGTGATCAGCCAATTAAATTCACTCCATGTGATATGAAGAAATGGTTAGACACAATCTCACTACGCATAGAACAGTACAGGTCCTTTGGCCCATGATGTTGTGCTGAACTTTTACCCTAAACCTAAGGTCTATCTAACCTCCACCCCTACCTTATACTATCATCCATATGCCTATCTAATAGCTGCTTAAATGCCCCTAATGAGGCCGCCTCCACTACTCTCTCCCCCAATGCATTCCACGTCGCTACCACTCTCGGAGTAAAGAACCTACCTCTGGTGTCTCCCCTATATCTACCTCCACTCACTTTAAAACTATGCCCCCTCATAATAGTTGCCTCCACCCAAGGAAAAATTCTCAGGTTATCTACTCTATCTATACCTCTGATCATTTTGTACACCTCTATCAATTCACCTCTCATCCTTCATCATTCTAAAGAGAAAAGCCCCAGCCCTCTCAACCTTTCCTCATAAGACCTTCTCTCCATTTCAGGCAACATCCTGGTAAATCTTGTCTACACCTTTTCCAAGCTTCCACATCTTTCCTGTAATGAGGTGACCAGAACTGGACACCATACTCCAGGTGTGGCCGAAACAGGCTTTTGTATAGCTGGAGCATAACTTCACGGCTCTTGAACTTAATCCCTCTATTAATGAAAGCCAACACACCATATACCTTCTTAACAACTCTATCCACCTGGGTGGCAGCATTCAGGAAACTGTGGACATGAACCCCAAGATCCCTCTGCTCCTCCACACTGCCAAGAATTTTTCCGTTAACCCTGTATTCTGCTTTTAAATTTGTCCTTCCAAAATGAATCACCTCACACTTTTCGGGGTTAAACTCCATTTGCCATTTCTCAGCCCAGCTCTGCATCCTATCAATGACCCTTTGTAACCTAGAACAGCACTCCACACTGTCCACAACTCGACCCACCCTTTGTATTGTCCACAAACTAGGTAATCCACCCTCCCACTCCTACATTCAAATCATTTACATAAATCCAAATAGAACTGTATTGTAGTTTTCTGCAGTTGAAAAGAAGTTTGGGGTTTCCTGAGGATTTGAGAAGTTCTGCAAAGAGCACGTATGTTTATTCTAATCTACAAATGTGGAGGATGTAACTACCAACATTTTCTTGCTTTGTGTATAAATCCTCTTTGCAAAGAAGGATTATTCACCCATCTGCGAAAAGCAGTTTACCATTTTTTAAATCCCCACAAAGGTGAATCGACCCATCAACTTCCCAATTGGGATAAACCATTGCTGCCCATACCGCAAACTTGACTGGTTTGATGATTCCCTCATTTTCCATCATTCTGATTGCTACCTCTACTTTTGCCTGTAAGATAAGTGACACTGGGAGGGCCTTGTAGAATTGTCAAATTGCTTCCTGGTCAATATGCAAGGTGGCAATAATTCCTTTGATAGTCCATAGACCTTCCTGAAAAACATCGAGGTACTTAATTAGGACTTTACTCAGGCAGCCATTTTCCAACTGAAAAATGTTGAGCCAAGCTGGGTGAATCTTTCTCAACCAATTTCACCCCAAACAACTTGGGCCCAAGCCTTTTACTACAATCAGTGGTAACTGAACCACCTTCTTCTTATAAGAGACCAGAACCGAAGTTATACCTCTAATGGTTTTATAAGGTTAACACACACACCCAGGGAAATACACACATACACACTGGAAACATGCACAAATGGACACGCAGAAACATACACAAACATAGGGAAACATGGAAAAACACACAGATATACACATACAAACATGCACATTGAGGAGATAGTTTTTTAAAAGTATCAAATCTCAGGCTATTACAACATTCAGCAATTCACTTGAAGATAAAATGTCCAAATGCTTGGAGTCAGGAGTAGATTTCCTTCAGAGTTAAGGCAACAAGAAGCAAAGGCAGCTTTAGACAAGGTGGGTAGTCAGGGGTTCAACTAGTATTTCCAAGTGATTTCAAGATTCCTTTTGAAAGAAGCTTTGAGGAGGTTTTAACTTTCAGCTCAGCTGTTACTTCAGACAGGCATGAGTGTTAACTGGGGTCACTGATATTCTCTGTACTGAGACTCATTAAAAGTTCAAAAGTGTATGTTTAAAGCTCTCCAAAAATGTAAACAGATAACAGATGCCATTAACGAGCACCTCACATTAACAAAGGAGTTTCCACCCTTTCACTGAAATCGGTTGAATACATTTTGGGAGGTAGGTAGTTTCAAAATGGCTCCTTTGTCATGAGCCAGGTTTGGAGATTGCGAGTCTAAGCTCTCTCTTTATTGACATTTTGCTGCATGTCCACTCAATAACAGGTAAGAAATTCCACAAGAATGATCTGTCCAAAGCAATATCACTCTGTAATCCACTGTAAGAAGGTTCCAGAACCTTTTGCCAATTTGCAAGTAGTGTGATCTGTGACAGTCATTTTAAAAGTCCATTGTTTTAAAAAAGTACAAGAAAGTATAGTTTTTAACCATTCATAATTTAGTTCATGTCCTGTAGAAATGCTATACATATGTAGTGAAACTAGTAGTATTTATCTGAATCAGCTACAGAACCACGACCAAAAATAATGATAGTGGTTAGATTTGTAATACCACAGAAACTGATAGAGGCACTTTTCTTGGTAACTCGAAAAGTATGTAAAGTGTTACTTTGTTGATTTGTCATCAAATATGAAATAATTTAACTTGGTAAAATGGGAAATAAACAGACTTTTGGTGAGGTAGAGCTGAAAAAGATTTGCTGGTGCTACTTGGGAGGCTTTAAACTAGTAAATGGTGGGGCGTGTCATTGTGGTGGGGGTTTGGGGGATAGGATCCCAATGAGAGTGAGAAAAGAGAGAAGTCTGAGGCTGGTAATGTAGAGAAGAGGAGCAAATTAAATACTCAAGGCAGGCAGCAGCAGGGCAGAGAACAAGGCAAGACTGACAAATTAAACTGCATTTATTTCAACGAAAGAAGATTGACAGGTAAGGCAGGGCATGGTTGGAAACATTAGACTGGTCTATCACAGCTACCGCAGAAATGTGGCTCAGGGATAGACAGGGCTGGCAGTTTGGTCTCCAGCTGTATAGATTCTAGAGGAATGATATAAAGGTGAGGCAAGAGAGGAGGGGGAGTGGCATCTTTAGTGAATGAGACAATTATGGTTGTACTTATGGAGGCTATTCCTGGGAGAATATCCAATGAAGTTAAATGGGTGGAATGGAGAAATAAGAAAGGGATGATCATCTCATTGAGACTGTACTATAGCCACCACGCCCCTCACCCCCTCAATCGTCAGTGGGAAATTGAGAAGCAAATATGTAAGGAGATCACAGATATATGTAAGAATGGTCACCTTGTAATAGGAGGGGATTTTAACTTTCCTGACATAGACCAGGATGGTCGTAGTGTTAAGAGCTTGGATGGAGTGGAATTTGTTAAGTGCGTACAAGGAAATGTTTTTATTCAATATGTGGATGTACCTACCAGAGAAGGAGCAAAATTTGACCTTGTCTTGGGAAATAAGGCAGGGCAAATGATTGAGGTGTCAGTGGGAAAACACTTTGGGCAAACGATCATAATTCTCTCAGTTTTAAAATAGTTCCGGAAAAGGATAGACCTGATATAAAAGTTAAAGTTCTAAATTGCAGAAAGGCTAATTTTGATGGTATTAGACAAGAACTTCCAAAAGTTGATTGGGAGAGCAAGTAAAAGGGACAGTTGGAAAGCGGAAGGCCCTTAAAATTGAGATAATGAGAGTTCAGAGACTATATATTCCTGTTAGTGTGAAAGACAAGGCTGGTAAGTGTAGGGAATGCTGGATGACCAGACAGCATATGTCAGGTCTAGACAGCTGGGATCCAGTGACCCTCTCGAGGAGTATAAAGAGCAGTAGGAGTATACTTATGAGGGAAATCAGGAAGCCAAGAAGGGGACATGTGATTGCTTTGGCAAATAGGGTTAAGGAGACTCCAAAGAGATTCCACGAATTCGTTTAGGATGAAAGACTAACTAAGGAGAGAATAAAACCCCTTAAAGATTGCTTATGGTTAGAATCACAAGAGATGGGCAAGATACTAAACAAGTGCTTCATGGGAGTATTTATCATGGAGAAGGACATAGAAGTTTGGGAACTTGCAGAAATAAATCGTGATATCTAGATAATTATCCATATTATAGAAGAGGAGGTGCTGGATGTCTCAAAATGCATAAATGTGGACAAATCCCCAGAACCTGATCAAGTGTATCCCAGAATTTTGTGGGTAGAGATTGCTTGCTGAGGTATCACTGATAGCCACAGGCGATGTGTTGGAAGACTTGAGGTGGGCTGATGTGGTGCCATTATTTAAGAAAGGTTGTCAGGAAAAACCAGGGAATTGTAGATCAGTAAGCCTTATGTTAATGGTGTGTAAGTTGTTGGAGGGGATTCTGAGAGACAGGATTTACATGTATTTGGAAAGGCAAGGCTTGATTGGGGACAGTCATCATGGGTTTGTGCATGGGTAATTGTGTCTTACTAACTTGGCTCAGTTTTTTGAAGAAGTGACAAAGAACATTGATGAAGGCAGAGTGGTAGACATTGTCTAAATTGACTTCAGCAAGGTTCCGTGTGGTTGACCGGTTAGTAAAGATAGATCACATGGAATCCAGGGGAGCTAGCCAATCGGACACATAATTGGCTAGATGGTAGAATACTGAGGCTGGTGGTGGAGGGTTGCTTTTCAGACTGGAGATCTGTGACCAGCAGTGAGTCGAATAGATTGATGCTGGGTCCTCTGCTTGTTGTCATTTATGTACATGGTTTACATGTGAATGCAGGAGGTATTGCAGCTGATACCAAAATTTGTGGCTTAGTAGACCGTGAAGAAGGTTATATTAAAGCACAATGAGGAATTGATCAGATGGGCTAGTGGGCTGAGGATGGGAAAATGGAGTTTAATTTAGACAAATGTTGTTGCATTTTGGTAAGGCAAAGCAGGACAGGGCTTTTACAATTAATGGTTGAGCCAAGGGGAGTGTTGCTGAACAAAGGGACCTAGGGTGCACATGCATAGTTCCTTCAAAGTGGAGTCATGGGTGAACAGGGTGGTGAAGAAAACATTTGTATGCTTGCCTTCATTGGTCATAGCATTGAGTATTGGAGTTCAAATGTCACGTTGCGGCTGTATAGGACATTGGTTAGGCCACTTTTAGCATACTGCATTCAGTTCTGGCCTCCCTGCTACAGGAAAGACATTGTTAAACTTGAGAGGGTTCAGAAAAGATTTACAAGGATGTTGCCGGGGTGGAGGGTTTGAGCTATTGGGAGAGGCTGAATAAGCTCAGGCTATTTTCTCCTGGAGTGTCGGAGCCTGAAGGGTGACGTAATAGAGGAGCAACATTATAGAGGAGCATGGATCGGGGTGAATAGCCAAGGTCTTTTTTCCATGATAGCACAGTCCAAAACTAGAAGGCATAGGTTTAAAATGAGAGGGGAAAGATTGAAACGTGACTTGAGGGGCAACATTTTCATGTAGAGAGTGTTGTGTGTATGTAACAAGCTGCCAGCAAAAGTGGTAGAGGTACGATTACAATATTTAAAAGGCATCTGGATGGATATATGAACAGGAAGGGCTTAGAGGGATATGGGTGAAATGCTGGAAAGTGGGATTACGTCACTTTAGAATATCTGGTTGGCATGGATGAGTTGGACCGAAGAGCCTATTTCTGTGCTATAAAACCTGAGGTCTCTATTATGTACTGTCGGTGGGCTGGATGTGGAGCGGCCTTTTCACATTCCAAGAGTGCTTCTGAACATGATTGTAATGATTTAGGTACATTGGGAATCCATGAGCTGCTAGAACAGCTCATTGTCTTAGTACTCAGATCACATGAATTCTGGATAACATGTAAGAGGCCCAAACTAATGAACAAATTTGGAACAATTAATCATTGTATCCTGAATGCTTCTGATGCAAACAACGCTGTGATTAATGGCCTATTTTTCTAATCAACCTGTTCACACATGTTATTACACACTTCTAGAACTGGTGGGTCTTGAACCTGGACCTTCCTGTCATGCCCCCGACTGTGATTAATGGATGCGTCCAGGTAAACTGGGAACATCTGTTCATGGGTAAACAACAGATCAGTGAGAGGTGTTTAAAAATAGTCTTTGACATGGTATAGAGCCAGATTGTACCATGAGGAACCTAAGTTTGACTTGCTTAAAAAGACAGCTATAGATGATGAAGTAGTTAAGGATAACATAAAACAAAAAAGAAAGCAGAACAAACGTATTCACAAACTGGAGAGGTACAAAGTATAAACGACTAGGTAGCAAGGGCTACAAAAATCAAACTATGAAAATAGAATCGCAATGCCTGTCAAAACAACGTAAAATCACAATTACGTTAAAAATATGAACCCTTTAAGAGCAATGAAGCCTCCTTAAAATTAATAGATGATTATATAAATGTTAAACATTAATTACTGTATTTACAGTGGAGTTAGAATATAGTTTGTCACAAGGAAACTGATATTAAATGAGAAGTGGTGAGTGATGAGTCAGAGTCTGCCATGACTCAGTAGGCGATACTTTCATCTCTGAGTCAGATTAGAATCACAGAATCACAATTTCTATTTACATCCATTTCCACTTCAGGCTTTGAGCACAAAAGTCAAAGCTGACAATCTAATGCAGTACTGAGGGAGTAAGGCACTGTTGAACATACTGTCTTTCAGTTAGGGTGTCAAACCAAGGCATCATTGTTTGCTTTGTAAGATAGAAAACCTGTTCTTCCTTTCACCTATACCCTCCTCCCACCCCAAACCACACCTCTATTTCCTACCTACTAACCTCATCCCGCCCCCTTGGCCTGTCTGTCCTCCCAGGACTGACCTATCCCCTCCCTATCTCCCCACCTATACTCTCCTCTCCACCTATCTTCTCCTCTATCCATCTTCAGTCCGCCTCCCCCTCTCTCCCTATTTATTTCAGAACCCTCTCCCCATCCCCCTTTTCTGATGAAGGGTCTAGGCCCGAAACGTCAGCTTTTGTGCTCCTAAGATGCTGCTTGGCCTGCTGTGTTCATCCAGCTTTATTATCTTAGAAGGATTGCTGCCTGCACCTGAGTGAACTGAAAGCTTGACCCTAATCAATATTTCCAGAAAAGCAAGCAAGCAGTCCTGTGAAGCAAGGTATCGTGAGAACCATTTGAATAATCTGACCAGGTTTGTTATTTTCTTTCTTTTATCCCCCAACTGTGTTTGTTTCTCTGTCTTTTGTGAAGCGGGGGCAGTGAAAACAAATGTTTTAGATTTAATCAAAGATATTACCCAAATTACCTTGTTGTTTAATTTCTTTCTCTGCTAAAGTTGTTATGTATTTAATAAATTGTTGAGTCTTGTTTAAGATTCAAAACTGGTGTCTGGAATTAATTATTTGCAAAGTTCTGGATGTGAGTTTGCTCGCTGAGCTGGAAGGTTCGTTTTCAGACGTTTCGTCACTATTTCAGGTAACATCATCCTTGAGCCTCCGACGAAGCCTATTTGCAAATTCTAGGATTGGTTATTCAAAAGCCTCGTTAGAAACCACTGGAGTAACTATGGAGCAGTTTAATTTTACTGTCGTGTAGCTTGCATTTTACAAAGCTAAAAGGTGGTTTGATGAAATACTTTTAGGTATTAAGGGAAATGGGTGATACAGAGAAATTTATTCCACTGGAATTGGGAATCTTGGATTAATGGACATCGCCTAAAAAGCTACGCGTGTTCCAGGACACTGAGGAGCATAGTTACATGAAAGGGGTGTATTTAATGATTGTTCAATCTGTCTCCTTTAATTCCAGGTAAAATGTAGTTGTCTTGAGTGAGGCATGTGACCTCTTTCTAAATCTGCCTGGAGACAGGCTGATGTGACCTGGTTACCATAGTGATAGGAATATTATGAGACTAAGTTTTAATAGCGCAAAGAGAGAGTGACAGTTTTTACTACTTACAGATTATAATAATTGGAACAAGATTGGCCAGTTGGATCTCATTGAGTGCAAGTTTTCTGATTGGCCCAGCTTAACAGCTCCAGTTAGGAAGTCCTGGCAGAACTGAAGCAATAGGTGGTGATGGGGAAAACAAAAGGTCCATCACATCCAGAACTGAAACCTTTCTGGACCCTTTGAGACCAGATTACCATCGATATTATTATGGGAAGCAAGAGTGCTTGTCCTGAGGTAAAGTTTGCTGCCAGATACAGGATGAACTCCACTAGGGTCATCCAGGGTTTTCAAATGAAGATGTTGGCCAGAAATTATGTCTGGTGCCCAAGACTGGATGCCGATATAGCTGTGTTGGTGGGGCAGTGCTCACAGTGCTATCAAGAACAAAAATTATCACTTGCATCTCTCCCAGATTCATGGGAATGGCTGGGTAAACCCTGTACTTGGTCACATGTCAAATATGCTGGTCCTTTCTTGGGCTCCATGTTCTTGGTCAATGTACATGCCCACTCAGTAGATGGATATGTATAGAGTTGATGTGTGAAACACAGGGGATAATGATTGAAAAGTCGCAAGCTTCGTTTGCAATACACAAACTCCCAGGAATATTGGTCACGGACAATGCAACAGCATTTACCAGCAGGGATTTCAAGCATTTCTTAAAGTTGAATGCCCTTCACCATGTTCGGACTGCTCCATACCATCCGCCATCCAATGGTCTGGCAGAAAGAGCAGTCCAAACACTGAAGGCAGGTTTAAAGAAACAGTCTTTAGCTTCACTCGATACCAAACTGTCCTAGTTCCTGCTTGATTGTAGGACTACCCTTCACGCAACTAAGGGTCTAGCTCAAGAAGAGTTGTTGATGGGGAGAAGACCTTAGGTGGTGGTGAAATAGTGTCAGGAATGCCACTGCCAGCCAAATGCCTCCCCTAAGCGAGAGGGACAGTCTACTTCAGGAGACGAGGAAATTTGGTGTTGAAACCATGGAAGTAGTTCTGCATCAGTATGAGGCGAGATCGACGTGAGGTAAGGCCTTGTTTCTTACAAGGTTTGGGTAGGCAAGGCATTCCTGAACAAAAATATGGATCACACGAAGGCTGCTACCTGGCAAAAGCGGCAGGAGCAAAGGATACCCAGACGCTCAGAACAGCCAGAAAGACTGTCAGAAACTGTGGGCTTTCCTCATTTGTCTAATGTCAAAGGGACCTCAGGGTAGCCAATATCACAGCCTCAGTACTATCACTGCCTGAAGAAGAGGAGGAATTTTTTCCAAGATGCTCCAGCTACAAGAGATGGACTATGGTCTAGTACATGCTGCCTGTGTCCAAGGCAGAGTCGGAAACGTCCCAGGAGATACTACAAGAGAAAGAACAGGTCTACATCCCCAGACTTCAGGTTGGAGTGCAGGAGGTGGGGGAATGTTGTGATTGGAATGAGGTTGGCCAGATGGATTTCATTGAACATGAGTTCCCTGATTGGACTAGTTTAACAGCCTCAATCAGGGAATCCTGACTGACAGAAACAAATAAGAGTCCTAGGGGTTCTCCTTACTCCAGGCCCTGGCTTTGAGCTAGCTGGTCAGAGTCTGTGTGCCAATAATGGGTGACTTGGTGATGGGATGGCAGCTTCCAAGGAATTACTTCACAGATGGTCAGAGAGAGTCAGCCAGGGAAATCTGGAGGAAAAAAAACCTTAATGTTAAAAAGACAGAAGAGAAAGATGTTGAGAAATCTCAGTAGATTTACTGAAGGGGACTATGATTAACAGTAAATTGCAAGATTTGCCCTTGTTGATCATTGGGAAACAGAACATATTGAACTTCAGGCTTCATTTTGGACTTTAAATCATAGAATTGCTACACCAACTGTGTGTAGAACGTCCAACCCAGACCCAGCCGATCTCTGTAACTCTGCATTTCTCATGGCTAACCCACCTAGCCTGCACAATGCTGGACCCTACTGACAATTTAGCATAGCCAATCTACCTAACCTGCACATCTTTAGACTGTAGGAGGAAACTGAAACACCTGGAAGAAAGCCATGTGGACATGGGGAGAATCTGCAAATTGTGAGGCAACAGTGCTAACCGCAAGGCCACTGTGCTGTCCCAATAATTAATTTTAAAAAATGATAAAGTTATGAACAAACAGTCTTGTATTTATCTGCTGAGATATTCCATTATGTATGACTGTAGTGTAGGATTTTCACTGATGTTGTTACTTGTGAGCACTGTTTCTGTAGTATAGCGCTTTTATATAACATTTAGCTGATGTTGATTTTAGTTTGACAGTTAGTTGTAGTAAAATGTGAAATGTATATCTTTCATGTGATTCCATTGCACAAGTGATGGGAAATTCATATTTAAGATTTAATTGGTCTGCACTGGGATCAAAATATTTGTCAAAGGTAGCAATCTCTTTTGCAGCCGCCTGAACCAAAGATGGGTCAGATATTTGAGGAATCCTGCATGAAAAAGCTTGCATGACTGAGGGGAGAGTGCATTTCTTGATGGATATATCTTCACAGCCCTCTAAGAGGTGGGCCTCCCACTTTGGTAAGAGCAATGTTCAATTTACTGAGTTTTAAGGTAAATATTTATATATAAAACGCGGCTTGTATCCAGGTGCTACATGTATTGGAGCTGCATTATTTTCTACTCTACTCACTGATGTGAAATCCAGGTATGTTGTATTCCTGGATTTCATGCGGACCTGTCATGAGACTTCAAAACCTGCATTTGCTAAAGTCTAATTTACATTCAATTGTATCGATCTTGAGTTGTTGATATTATTTAGGCATTCTGTTTCAGAATTTATCCACCAGTGAGAATACAGCAGCTCTTCCCTTAGCTCTAGCCTCATATATTCAAACAAGGATACAATCGTGCCCCCTGAGTTTGGAACAATCATTTGCACTCATAGCTCTTTACTTACTTCAGGCATCATTACCAGTTCTCGGCATTCTTTGCAGCACTGGATTAGGATTGCCAATATTGATGGCAAAATTAATTGACTCTACCTTTCAGACTGCTGTGAACATCCACAATGAAACTGCCCATCCCACCACTTTATATGATTACTGCATTGCTCAACCTGTTCACTGTTCAAAAAAAATTCAGTCAGCTTCCTGTGTTTTCTGAAACAGTAACGTTTAGATGTGCCTGTTGTGCCCTTGCAGATGCAGGCCCCAGAGGAGCATGGGTATGAGTGTTTCTGGTTTGAAGGAGACAGATCTCAGATCTTATGGCCCCTAAACCTCATGCATCACCTTCCTCCATGCCACTTCATAACCCCATGAACGTTCCATATCCCCATATATCCTCCATAGCTATGCACGTTGTATCAGCTATGTATATTCCTCAGCAATCATGACATAGCAATAGATGCACATGAGAAAATAAAACCTGTAACAATATAATGAAACTCACATTCAAATCTCTCATTGATACTCCTGAAGAAACATTAAACTTGTTGTTGGGGAGAAAAAATCAATTAAGAGGCCATTGCACCGTAAACAACCAAGCGTGCATTTAGGAACTTCATCAAAGGCAGATGATTTTGTTACAATCTCTTAAGGCTGTCAATCACTCCACTATGCTGCTGTGTCAACAGAGCTGAGTAGTCCTTGAACTTTTTGGAACTCAGCCAAAACCTCATCATGACCATGGATTTAGCTCCAAACCCCAATCCACAAAATTGAGAGAATAGATGTTGTTGCATTTTCATTGTTAATCAATGGAATGGAACAGGTGCTTCTTTAAACTTTCAAAGTTAGATGTATCTGAACACTTAAATTTCTGTCTAAGATATGACAGGAGAGTTTTTCAGCACAATTGTCTACACCTTTGAATGCATAATGAAACTTTCTCCATTGGAAAAATGTATTGAGAGATGTAAGCACTCACAACGGTCAATGTAATGGTTAGTTTACCCGTGCCGTAGAGCACCATAATCAATCACTGCATTAAGAACTCACCAAATTTCAATGTAACATCTAATAGTGACATTTGAATGTATCAAAACAATAACACTCATCTGTCAGAATTTTCAGGCTCCTCAGCGTGGCTTCTCCCATTGGCCATGAACTTTCCAACAAGCTGCATATTTTTGGGGTTTCAAAACTAATGGAAGGAAAGTTACATTCCCTGTGGTTCTCACAATGATAGCCCCAAGTTGTTCCAGCAACGAATTAATAAGTTCAGCAATTTGCAACTTGATTTTTAGTACCATTGGAAGAAATGCTGTGGTGTGGGAAGAGAAGGAAAGTTCCCTTTTGATACATTGGACTAAGATTTTCCCAAACCCACAGGCACTGCACTGTCCAAAATGCCTTACTGACCCATATGCAGCCTGCACCTTTTCATAGCGTGGTTGGCACTGCAGTGCATTGTGGGAGCTGCAACAAAGTTCCTGAGAGTGGGTGTGCGGGGTGGAGCAATTAGAAAACTCATCTTGGTTCACTAACGCACCAACCAAATCGCCCATCATTGTTTAAACCCTCTTTAAATCTCACCTCCCAGTTTGGCAGCAGTAGGGAGGCAGTCAGCATTCACAGTTTATATTCGGTTGAAGTGTATTTTATTTAAACGAATAATGTCATGTCATATAAAGCTACTCTCAAGGTTATTGCATTAGGTCAGCATCCAGTCTGACCACAATTCTGTGTTGAATTCTTCAGTAATTTGGCTAAATTGTGCATATGTCAATAGAAAACTAACTCAGCACATATACAAAAGGAAGCAAAACCAGAAACCACATGAGACTAGGTCTTCACCTTAGAGTCTCCCAAGATCAAGTAGAGACAAAAGGGAACTGGTGTTTGCAAAGATCATTAAAGTGAAGGCGAGGATACATAACAGAGGCTGAAAGGCTAGGGGCGGATGTTTCAAGGATGCAACTCCAATGGCCCTCAAAAAGCTTCTCCCACCCCATGCATCACTTTAAAAAAATCACACTGCATCAATTCACCAATCTTCCTTCAACAGCACCTTCTAAACTCGCAATGAATGCCACCTAGAAAGACAAGGGCAGCACATGTATTGGAACACTACCACCTATAAGTTCCTTACCAATCTACAAACTATCTTGGCCTGAAATAATGGACAGAATTTTCCTCTCCCTTGACAAAGTGAGAAGGGCAACTAATGGGCTGCTGGAATGAAGCCCCTTTCTGCTACCTCAGCAATCAGGTTCTCTGTGAGAAAGTCCATGCAAGACCTTCTCAATCTGCCATTTAAAGCACTTATGGTCAATGAATGACTATTTAATGGCCTTAACCCACAACGTGCTCTATTACCTGCCTTCTGATGGATGAGAAAGGTACCTGCTTTTCTATCTGACTGCTGGATGAGGGCATATGCCAGTTGCTTCAATGTGGGAGGGGGCAAGGGATGTCATCACTAAAAGCTGACACTTCCTGCTTTTGCCTCAGATTGACCTCAGACATCACTTCCTCCACTCTCACCCAGGGATTCCTCCAAAATAAAGTTACTTCCTTTTTAGTGCATGTCTTTTCAATAGCAAAAATAGGAATGCAGGTTATTATCTGAATGCTGATAGATGAGAAAGGATGATATGCAGTGAGATCTAGGTGTCCTTGTACTCCAAGCACTGAAAGTAAGCAAGTAGAAGTGAAGAAAACAAATGGTATGTTGACTTTCATGGTGAGAGGAGCAGAGCTCCATTATTGCTGCAATTGTACAGGGTTTTGGTAGACCATACCTGGAGTATTCTGTGAAGCTTTGGTCTCCTTATCTGAGAAGGGATACTCTGGCTATGGAGGGAGCACAACAAAGGTTTATTAACTCAATTCATCAGATGGCAGGGCTGACATATGAAGAGAGGCTGAATAAGTTAGGACTATATTCACTGGATTTAAGAAGAACGAGGGAGATCTCTCAGAAACCTATAAAATTCTAGCAAGACTATAAAGGGTATACACAGAACAGATGTTCCCAATGGCTGAGGAGTCCAGAAGCCAGGAGTCACTGTCTAAGGATATAGGTAGGCCTTTTAGGAATGAGATGAGGAGAAGTATCTTCACCCAGAGAGCAGTAAGCTTGTGGATCTCTGCCACAGTTGAGGCCTAAACATTGAATATTTTCAAGGAGGAGTTAGATATAGTTCTTAGGACTAAAGGAATGAAAAGGAGTGGGGAGAAATTGGGAACAGGATACTGAGTTGGATGATCAGCTATGTTTGAATTGAATGGTGGACTAAGCTCATGGGGTCGAATGGCCCACTCCTGTTCCTGTTTTCTAATTCTTCTCAGCTGCGCAGCCTGGGCCACCTCTCATGTTTTCCAGGTGCCAGTGGTTGTCAGCCTCTGATTGGCCCATGGTTTTAAGAAAGGCAGGCTTCAGTGCTGAGGTAACTGCTCGGTCATGGGTCCCACCATTCAGCATCAAGTCCCTGGTCGGTACTTGGTCTGAACTTTTTCTGTCAGGGTGGCACAGTGTCTCAGTGGTTAGCACTGCAGCCTCACAGCGCCAGGGACCTGGGCTCAATTCCAGCCTTGGGTAACTGTCTGTGTGGAGTTTGCACATTCTCCCCGTGTCTGCATAGGTTTCCTCCGGATGCTCCGGTTTCCTCCCACAGTCCAAAGATGTGCGGGCTAGGTGGATTGGCCGTGCTAAATTGTCCATAGTGTTCAGGGGTGTATGGGTTATGGGGGATGGGTCTGGGTGGGTTGCTCCAAGGGGCGGTGTGGACTTGTTGGGCCGAAGGTCCTGTTTCCACACTGTAGGGAATCTAATCTAATCTATCTACAGGGGACTGGTTGGCAGAAAGGTGGGGGTGAGTCACCCATCCCACATATAATGGAGTTTACAGCAAATCACAATTCCAACACAGTCACTGGTTTAAAATCTTGGGACATTCCCCCCAGCATTGTGGAGGCTTATCCACATCACATGACCTGCAGTGGTTCAAGATGGCTGCTCCCTCCTCATTCTCAAGAGACAATTAGAAATGACAACAGACGCTTCCAACACATGAAAGAATACAGATTTCAGCTGTCTCTGTTAGAGAAGTATTTAGTATGCTAAAACTGTCTTCAATGTTTTGGTTTAAGTAGTGGGAAAACTGGTCACCATTCCTTCTCCAGATTTATTTCTACTGTTTGTGGGAGAATGCATGTTTGGTGTTAACAAGAATGGGCTCGTTTATGACATTTAACTTTGTAACTGAATGCCAAATTATCTTGTGTCAGATATAGTAAGTGGCTCAATTCTCTAGGAGGGGAGGGAAGGCAATGTTTCCTTAAAAATAATGTCCATTGTGACAAAACATAGATGGATAGAGCTCCTAAAGATAGTGGAATCAAGGGCTATGGAGATAAGGCAGGAACAGGAGACTGATTGTGGATGATCAGCCATGATCATAATGAATGGTGGTGCTGGCTTGAAGGGCCGAATGGCCTTCTCCAGCACCTATTGTCTATTGACTATAAAACCGGTGCCTGAATAAAAATTATGGCAATAGATATGTTGACCAACCGAGATCTGTTACACGATCAAACAAGAATGTTTCAAATAACCATGCAACTGATACCTGAGGAAAACTAGTTTCAACAGAGGGTTTAAATTGTTTCAGACATAGCAGGAACTGCAGATGCTGGAGAATCTGAGATAACAAGGAGTAGAGCTGGATGAACACAGCAGGCCAAGCAGCATCAGCGGAGCAGGAAAGCTGACGTTTCAGGCCTAGGCCCTTCTTCAGACCTGTCTTTTTTCTGAAGAAAGATCTAGGCCCGAAACATCAGCTTTCCTGCACCTCTGATGCTGCTTGGCCTGCTGTGTTCATCCAGCTCTACACCTTGCTATTTCAGCAGTGGGTAACCGGTTCAATCATGTTGTAAATTCAATGAGGGTATCCTTGCCTCAATTAACCTTGAAAGGTCAGCTGTGCTTCTTCAGAGCTCAAGGACAGTGCCCCTCCTCAGCCCCAGCCTGCCCGCTGATCCCACCTCATTGCCCAGTTGAGGGAAAATCTCTTGGTCATTGATTGAGGGCCCCATGAAGTGCAGAGCTTGTAATCCTATTGAATCTGTTTGTGAACTCCAACAAAAGCACAACAAGCTGTGCAAATCAGAAATACAAGGCAAACATCAAACAAGATGCCCAAAACCTGGCTTCTGGAAAGGAAGCCTTTTCTTCCCTTGACTAAACCCCTCCAATTTTCATGCTGGTAATAAACCCCTGATTTACATCTCTGAAAACTGACACTGCTTTCGAGTCCTTAGTAAGGGGCTCACCTTTGTTCCCCTACAACCACACATCAACGAATACCAGTCACGGTTGGACATAGAACAGTTTTTCTGCCGCCTTCGCCTCCACGCCTCCTTCTTCAACCGGGAACCTAACCCTCCCTCCACTGACCCCTTCACCCGCTTCCAACACAAGTCCTCCTCCTGGACACCACACCCAGGCCTCCTACCTTCCCTCGACCTCTTCATCTCTAACTGCCGTCGAGACATTAACCGCCTCAACCTCTCCACCCCTCTCACCCACTCCAACCTCTCCCCTGCAGAACGGGCAGCCCTCCGCTCCAACCCCAACCTCACCATCAAACCCGCAGACAAGGGTGGCGCAGTGGTAGTATGGCACACTGACTTCTACATCGCCGAGGCCAAACGCCAACTCTCCGACACCTCCTCCTACCGCCCCCTCGATCATGACCCCACACCCGAGCACCAAACCATCATCTCCAACACCATCCATGACCTCGTCACCTCAGGGGACCTCCCACCCACAGCTTCCAACATCATTGTCCCCCAACCCCGCATGGCCCGTTTCTATCTCCTTCCCAAAATCCACAAACCTGCCTGCCCTGGTCGATCCATTGTCTCAGCCTGATCCTGCCCCACCGAACTCATCTCCACCTATTTGGACTCCATTTTCTTCCCTTTGGTCCAGGAACTCCCCACCTACGTCCGTGACACCACCCATGCCCTCCGCCTCCTCCAGGACTTCCAATTCCCTGGCCCCCAACACCTCATTTTCACCATGGACATCCAGTCCCTATACACCTGTATTCCGCATGCAGATGGCCTCAAGGCCCTCCGCTTCTTCCTGTCCCGCAGGCACGACCAGTCCCCCTCCGCCGACACCCTCATCCGCCTAGCCGAGCTCGTCCTCACCCTGAACAACTTCTCTTTTGATTCCTCCCACTTCCTACAGACTAAGGGGGTGGCCATGGGCACCCGCATGGGCCCCAGCTATGCCTGCCTCTTTGTAGGTTACGTGGAACAGTCCCTCTTCCGCACCTACACAGGCCCCAAACCCCACCTCTTCCTCCGTTACATTGATGACTGTATCAACACCACCTCTCGCTCCTCAGAGGAGCTCAAACAGTTCATCCACTTCACCAACACCTTCCACCCCAACCTTCAGTTCACCTGGGCCATCTCCAGCACATCCCTCACCTTCTTGTACCTCTCAGTCTCCATCTCAGGCAACCAGCTTGTAACTGATGTCCATTTCAAGCCGACCGACTCCCACAGCTACCTAGAATACACCTCCTCCCACCCAGCCTCCTGCAAAAATTCCATCCCCTATTCCCAATTCCTCTGCCTCCCCCGCATCTGCTCCCACGATGAGGCATTCCACTCCCGCACATCCCAGATGTCCAAGTTCTTCAAGGACCGCAACTTTCCCCCCACAGTGGTCGAGAACGCCCTTGACCGCGTCTCCCGCATTTCCCGCAACACATTCTTCACACCCCGCCCCCGCCACAACCGCCCAAAGAGGATCCCCCTCGTTATCACACACCACCTCACCAACCTCCGGATACAACGCATCATCCTCCGACACTTCCGCCATCTACAATCCGACCCCACCACCCAAGACATTTTTCCATCCCCACCCTTGTCTGCTTTCCGGAGAGTCCACTCTCTCCGTGACTCCCTTGTTCACTCCACACTCCCCTCCAACCCCACCACACCCGGCACCTTCCCCTGCAACCGCAGGAAATGCTACACTTGCCCCCACACCTCCTCCCTCACCCCTATCCCAGGCCTCAAGATGATTTTCCACATTAAGCAGAGGTTCACCTGCACATCTGCCAATGTGGTATACTGCATCCACTGTACCCAGTGTGGCTTCCTCCACATTGGGGAAACCAAGCGGAGGCTTGGGGACCACTTTGCAGAACACCTCCGCTCAGTTCGCAACAAACAACTGCACCTCCCAGTCGCAAACCATTTCCACTCCCCCTCCTATTCTTTAGATGACATGTCCATCATGGGCCTCCTGCAGTGCCACAATGATGCCACGCGAAGGTTGCAGGAACAGCAACTCATATTCTGCTTGGGAACCCTGCAGCCCAATGGTATCAATGTAGACTTCACCAGCTTCAAAATCTCCCCTTCCCCCACTGCATCCCAAAACCAGCCCAGTTTGTCCCCTCCCCCCACTGCACCACACAACCAGCCCAGCTCTTCCCCTCCACCCACTGCATCCCAAAACCAGTCCAACCTGTCTCTGCCTCCCTAACCTATTCTTCCTCTCACCCATCCCTTCCTCCCACCCCAAGCCGCACCTCCATCTCCTACCTACTAACCTCATCCCACCTCCTTAACCTGTCCATCTTCCCTGGACTGACCTATCCCCTCCCTACCTCCCCACCTATACTCTCCTCTCCATCTATCTTCTTTTCTCTCCATCTTCGGTCCGCCTCCCCCTCTCTCCCCATTTCTTCCAGAACCCTCTCCCCATCCCCCTCTCTGATGAAGGGTCTAGGCCCGAAACGTCAGCTTTCGTGCTCCTGAGATGCTGCTGGGCCTGCTGTGTTCATCCAGCCTCACATTTTATTATCTTGGATTCTCCAGCATCTGCAGTTCCCATTATCACTGCTTTCGAGCTGACAGGGAGTCACTTCACTCGAAATATTAACACAGCTTCTCTCTCCGCTGATGCTGCCAGACCTGCTGTGTTTCTCCAGCACTTTCTTGTCATGTTACTGATTGATTTAAACTTCTGGTATTGATGCCACCTACATTACACTGCCCTCGGGCTATTCAGGAAACTTTTAAAAACTTGGAGCTTAAAGTCTTTATTTTAGGATTAATCACCCTTTTAAATAAACTACGTTGCTGTTACCCAACTTGCTAATGGTGTGACAATGGTTAATTTGATTGGATCTTTCCATATGTACATGATCTCTCACTCAGAAAGCCGTGTGGGCTTTTCCCCTCGAAATGAAGTAACAAATATCCCTCTAGTTTAATGCCATGGACAGATTTATTAATATGATTCTGAATTTGTTCTGTCCTTTCTACGTGCTGTGCCCACAGCTTGCTTCCCATTGCCCATTTAAAGAGATCACTGATGAGGAAGTGATTAAATTGATATGTTATTGGTGGTGTAGATTAGGAGAGTGGCTGCAGAACGCTTGTGATATGGATTGTTTGCTGAAGATACAAAAGTATCTTTCAAAGGGAACTTGGACTAGTGGTTGAAGCAAAGAGAAAGAGGCAATTAGATTACATTTGGAATGCTCAGAGGTGGTGCGATTGGCTGAAAGATCCTCTACCATACTTTAAATTGTTCTGTCCTCAGGGTGCTCCCAGTAGATAATTAATTTTGGTGTCTTTAATAACAGACAAAAAAAAGCGGTGGGGGTGGGTGGTCACCCACCTGATGGGAAATGAAAGAAAACGAAGTAGTTATTAGCAGTTCAGTAAATCAAAATCTAGGATTCTCTGTTTTTCAAGAGAACTGTTGCATGACTTATCTTCATATTGGTAACTTCCTCATTTTGACCTTATCTTTCCAGCTTGCCTGACATGACATTGGAATGAAAGTACCAGCCAAAACATTGTAAACAGTATGAATCAACAGTCGTAAAAGCTCGCTAATTAATCAAACTTAAGACAAACCCTGCAATTTTAAGCACTCATTATTTGAGAATTCTACAAAACCTCTTAGAAAACCACATGCTGTACTTTACATAAATGAGTGATTGTTTATTTGACCGAGAATTATATACAATCATGCCCAAAATTAACTAAATATTTCCAGCCCCTTTGCATGTGGCTTTGAAAGCAGATAGTAGTAGGCGGTTCGGGAACAAAGAAAAACGTAGTTTTTGAAGTGCATCTATGACATATTTCTGCCTCCATGTGGTTTTCCTGGACATGGGCTTCTGCTAGCGGTGGCTTTCTGATGATGTACAGACACCCGACCATATCAGGAGCCTGGGCATTAAGTGCAGGGAGCTTCATTGCAGCAAGTCTGAGCTATGAATTATTTGACATCTGTTAAGTTGTTAGCTTTATAGCACAGATCTCCCCAAGCAGCAGGAATGCTTGGCCTCCACTTCAGGGAGACAGATGTCCCTGTTGATATAACTCATTGCAATGGTTGTAATGGCCCTCACTCTGTGCTGTAAATGTCTGTGACTCTATGGCGGACAAGACCCTCCTACAAAATGTGCCTCCATTGGCAATCCTGTCTTCCTGCTCCTGGCCCCTCAGCAGTGCCCACACTGTGAAGGTTGGAAAGTTCCCTACCAGCTTAACTGCGCTGATTTGAATGTCTGACATTGAAATCAGGCTCTTACCCAAAAGGGTGGGGTCCCTGAAAGCAGATTCTTAACTGGCCACTTCCGTGAAGATCAAGTCTGACTTGATGCCACAGACCTGCTCCTGGATGCCTGACCTGAACTGAGGCTGATGTAACAACTATGATCCACTGGGAAAATCCATTTCCTGATCCCAATCTGCTATTTGGGTCCCGCCCTTCTTTTCTCTTCCTAGTTTCTCCCCAGCTACAGTTATGAGTTTAATATTATGTTCCTACACATAAATACTAAGTCCCAAGATATCATCCCAATGACATTGCTAGTTAATGACCACCCCAAGTGCTGTCTTCACTGGAGGTTTTAATTGATTTCACACCATTTGTTTGAAGATGGATCAGTCACAGACAGCACAATGTGTTTTCTTCATTGACACTAAATAAATGGTACCCAAAATCAGGAGGGTTTGTCAGTCACTTTTTGGTCTGCCTACAAACCCACAAAGCATTTAACCCATCTATAAGAGCATAAGAAAATAGGAACAGGTGTAGACCATTCAGTCCCTGACCACCACCACCACACAATGAGATCATGGCTGATGTGTGGACAAGCTCCATGTACTTGCCTTGTGCCCATACCCCAGATGTTCCTATACATTTGCTTAATAAAAATTATTTATATCAGATTTAAATTTATCGATTGAATTAACATTGACCACCATTTGAGGAAGAGAGTTCCAAACCTCCACTACTGTTTATGAGTGGAAGGGGCTTTCTGACATCTCTCCTGAATTGGCCTAGCCCAAATTCTGTGACTAGGATTCTGGATCTAGAATCTTCAACCAATGGAAGTTGTTTCTCTTTATTTACCTTGTCCTTCCCTGTTAATGGCCTGTAAACCTCGATTAGATCACCTATTATTCTTCCAAATTCAAGAGAGTATAGACCAAATTTGTCTAATCTCCCCTTATAATTTCATAATTGAAGCCCAGATATCATTTCTGTACAGCAGCATTGAAGTCTCTCCAGGGTCAAAACAACCTCCCTACGGTATAGTGTTCAGATCTGCTCATAGTAGTTGAAGTGGGGTCCAATTGAGGTTCTGTATAACTACAGCATAACATTTGCATCCTTATACTCCAGCCCTTTAGATAGGAAGGCCAGCATTCCAAAGTGTGCACTGAACTTGGTACCTGCACTCACTCTTCAAATTCCCATCTAGAGACAAGTTGATGTTTGGGTGTTCTTATTTTTGAGAGGTCAGTGGCACAGTGCTGCCTTCCAGCATCAGGGAGCCAGGTTCAATTCCAGCCTAGGGTAACTGTCTGATTGCAGTTTCCATGTTGTCTATGTGCCTTCTACTGGGTGCTCTGGCTTCCTGCCACAGTCTAAACATGTGCAGGTAGGTAGATTGGCCATGCTAAATTGCCCTGTGATATGCAGCCTAGGTGGGTTAGCCATGAGAAATGCAGAAATAGGATGGGCAAGTGGGGCTGGACGGGATGCTCTTTGCAGGGTTGGTACAAACCTAATAGGTGAAATGGCCATGCCTGCACTGTAGGGCTTCTGCTGATGGCTGTCTCAGGATCTTTAACCTCTGTAATAGTTTATCAACATTGTATTTCATCTGATAGGTTAATCAAAATCTGACAATGTCCTTGGATTTTGCATTAGCTGAGTGTTTAGTGCCAAATACTAATATGCTGCTAGTTATCATTTCTTACAGTCATCTGCCTTTTCCAAAACACCCTCCTGTGAGTATGTAAACACTTTAGCTGGTTGGCAAGTGCAGACCGATCTTTGTGACTTCTCAGTTTGCGGCTTGATGTTAGTTTCACCTTGTTATTTTCTTCTTACCAAGTAACTCTGCGTGCGTGTGCATGTTTGTTTGTGTGTATGTGTGTGTGTGTGTATGTGCATGTGCATGTTTGTTTGTTTGTTTGTGTACATGTAAAACAGAGCATATGCGTAGCTGCATAAAAAATGTAAACGTGTCATGAATTGAAACAAACAGATTGTGCAAAACTAAGAAAATTTTAGTAACATCCTTGGCTTGATGTCTATTTTTCTGCCTTTATGAGTTGGGTATATGGTACATTCACAATGTGGAATGTATGCAGCCTATCCATATTGTTGGATACTTAGGTGTTTACTTTGTACCAGGAAAATGCGTATGGCACCTTGGAATTTCCAGGCTTTGACTTCTTACTTGCTGAGTTTCCTTTAGCTCTGTCATAGGATGCAAAAGGTTCCCAATGCATTATGTTAAAACCCTTTCTTTGTTTTTATTCTTTATCGATTTTTGTTTGGAGCTGAAAATGACTTTGGACATTGGGAAACAGCTTTTGGTAAAAGGAAAAGAATGGACAAGATATCCTTTTGTTTCCTTGTGAAGCTAGGCCCAGACACTAATTGTAGACTGACTCTTTATCGAAAGGGTTCTAATAGACACAGTAACCCCTGCAAAGAGCATTGTGTTCAAACAGATAGCAGAAGTTGACTATGAACAAGGTCAATATCTGGAAATTGGTTCCAGCAAGTCTAGAAGAGACTCTATTTTCCAGCAGGTGGCAGTTGTTGAATGGTAATTGAGGCCTTGAGAAGAGATGTTCAGTCTATCAGAATGGAGTCTTGTTGAGGTTGTTTGTTGCACTACTGTTTCTGTGTAGATGAACTTGGCTGCTGACAGCACAGCATGATGATTTGAAAGCTCTCTGTCTAATTTGCCACACCACCTCTTAGAAACCCAAAGAGTAGAAAGTTGAGTTAGAAGTATTATGATTCTAGAAAAACAAGCAACATGTCCACATCTGTGTTTGAAACCTTTTATTTTACTTCAAAGAAGTATTTTATTCACAAAAATCTTGTACATGTTCATTATCACATGTATTTCAGTTCTGCCCAGTAGCAAATCAAGAAAACAAATGAACATTTGAGTTTAACTCTATTTAAACAAACCAAGGGCATCTTTTACTCATACAATACTATACTTACATGCATTTGAGGTACTAGTAGGGTCCAATAACTTAACGGACCCCATTTACTTGCAGCAGGAAGACCTCAGACAGTGGTCTTTCCCCACTGCACCTTGGCAGCAGCCACCCCAAGCTTTAGCACATCCCCCAGCACAGGACCCTGGACCTGTGAAACAGCACATCATGAAAATAATGTAGATCACACAGTGTGGAGGTGGAGGAACAGCAGGCCAGGCAGCATCAGAGGAGCAGGAAAGCTAACATTTCAGGTCAGGACCCTTCTTGAGATTTCTGAAGAAGAGTCCTGACCCAAAACATCAACTTTCCTGCTCCGCTGATGCTGCCTAGCCTGCTGCATTTCTCCAGCTCCACACTGTATTATCTCAGACTCCAGCATCAGCAGTTCTTACTATCTATGAAAATAATGTAGCCTGTTTTGATGTCTTTTTCTTATTTATTTCGTAACTGGTTTAGTTTATCTGTCTTTTGTGTGAATGTGGGGTGTAGACAAATGTTTTGGGTTTAAAGCATGAATATTAATCAGTTTACCTTCTTGATTTCGTTCAATCTGCTCAAGTTATTATGTATTTAATAACTAGTTACCTTTGAGATACAAAGCCAGTGTCTGGAATTAATTATTCACGAAGTCTGGGATTGGGTATTTAATAGTCTGATTAGGAAGTGTTGGAATAGCCATAATGTGTTGTTGACAGTTTAACATTACTATGTTTTGAATGAAAGGGTGAAAAGATTTTGTTTTGCTGTCTGACTTTGTGCTATAACAGTCTCTCAGACTCATCATGTAAGTGATTTCAGAGGAAATGTCATTGCCGAACAGCCTTTTAAACTGGAATGTTGTTTGTATAAGACAAGAACCAATGTTTATATTTAGCCAAACTGCAATTTTGCAAAGTTGCATTTGAAATGATTTATTCATTTTCTTTTTTTAAATTTTGGATTATACTGCAAGCAGAGGATCATTTAAGTCCTAACTGCACTTCTTTTGTTTGAAAAAATATAATGGGAAGGCATACTGTGTTTTTGTTTAAGTGGAACTTGACTTTAAAAGGCTGTAACTTTGGACAGTTCTTTGTTACTTATAAACTACTCAGTGCCTTAGTATCAGTAATACTTAGAAATATTTTAAGCATAATAAGTAGGAATAAATTATTCATTCCTTGGTAACTTTCAACTTTGTTGCACTTCATTTTTCTTCCTTTTTTATTTATCACTTTTTGTCATTCGTTTTCATTCCCATTGAGTTTTCTCAGCTGCTTTCATGCACTACCTGTTTCATTTTCACCAGCCTTTTGATCTCTAGTCTTGTACCTCATTTGGCATCACTGGTCATGATAAATTCACTGCAAACTGAGAATATAATGAGGCATGGGAATGAATTAGGAAAGGGCCTGAATTATTGGAAAAGATATTGGTAAGAGATTGGGAGGGTAGGAACTTTGTCAGGACAGCCAACACTTAAAGCCAATCTTTAGCTTTTTTGATGCAAGGAAAATTAGCAGCTGGAGAATTAATCGATGTTGACTGAGATGCGAATGTATAGGTAAAATTGCAAAAAAGGCAGAAGATGAAAAATTTGGATGGTGTGAAGAAGAGGTGGGTGAGTTGAGGAAAATGTAGTAGTGAAGAAGGTTAGAGGGTGGGAGTAAGAGAGAGTTGAGAATCACAGAATGTCAGAAGGGGAGGGTTAATGGTTTGTGATGGGTAAGGCAGAGAATGAAAGTTTGATAAACAATGTGAGATCAGAGATTGAAACTAAGGAAAGTGGCTGCAATGTTGGGATTAATGATATGATGGGAAGGGATGGGAATAAATGGAAAGTAGGATGTAGAAGATATAGAAGGAAGGGGAGAGCAGAATGGGTAGAGTGCGTGTCTGGGAGGAGAGGACAGGAAAAGGGTTGAGGATGGTGAAGAGAAAAGGATGAGAAAGGGAAAGGGCAAGGTGTTGGAGGACCAGGTGTGGTAGTCGAAAGAAAATTAAAAACAAAATCAGAAATTATCTGAAAAACTCAGCAGGTCTGCCAGCATCTGTGGAGAGAAGCCAGAGTTAATGCCTTGGGTCCAGTGACCCTTCTTCAGAACTCAAAAAAGATTAAATCTGATTAAAACAAAGGTAGTGAAAGTGGGAAATCCACAAATTAGATGCAGAATAGGGAATTAGAGAAAGTCGGCAATGTTGGGTAAAATGAATTAAATTGAGGACATAATGAAAAAGAAACCAGAGCACCAAAAACAGATCACTTGGTCTATCTGGTCCACATTGGCATTAATGCTTGAAATGAACCTCCTCCCACCACTCTTCGTAATTCTTCCTCTAACCAAATCAATATATTCTTCAATTCCTTTGTCTCTTGTGTTTATCCAATATATCCATATTACTCCTTCAACTCTTCCTTGCATATTCCATGTTATAAACATAACATGTGAAAAAAGTTTTTTTCCTGATTTTTCAGTTGAAGATTTCCTGACTACCTCATATTTGTGACTATTTGCGTTGGCTGCCCCTACAAATCGAAGCAGTTCTCTTCCGCTGTTTTAACAAACACATGCTGTCACGCTGCACCTCAGCCTTCCTTTTTCTGGAGAAAATGGTCCAGCCTGTTCAGCCTTTCCTGCAAAGTATATCCTCTCTGATCTGGGAACATTCTGTGAATCATTTTGCATCTTTGCCAGTATCTCTACATCCACGAGGTAATACGGAAACCAGGGCCAAGTAGTCACAGTGTAGCTGTAAGGTTCGTACGTGTTTATTATAATTCTTCTACTTTTCATGTCCTTCCAGTCATAAACCCAAGTGTTTGGTTTGCCTTCTTCATATCCTCATTAACTGTGTCACTCCCATCAGTGAACTCTTTGTTCCTGTACCTCATTCATCTTCTTCTTCTCCATGCAATATATGACTGCTTATTTCCTATTAAAAGAAAAGTTAAAGTCACCGTAGTCCTAGTGGACCATAGAGCTGCTGTCTCATTGGAGAGGGAGAGAGAGAGAGAGAACTGGTAGTGGTTTAAGCTAAGGGTCTCCACATCTCAGGAGAGGGGAGAGGTTGAGGAGAGTCCTTCATGGTATCCTCAGCCCATATGGGAATTGACCTCAAGCTGTTAGCATCATTTTGCATCACAAACTGGCCATCCAGCCAGCTGAGCTAACTGAGCCCCATCAGAGACTTTGAAAATTAAAAGGTTTTAATGTAAACCAACAGTTTACCACAAACCCATAGAACATAGAACACTACAGCACAGGAATGGACCCTTTGGCCCACAGTTTTGGGCCGAACATGACGCCAAATTAAACTAATCCCTTTTGCCTGCCCATGGCCCATATCCCCCCATTTCTTGATTATTCATGTGCTTATCTAAAAGTCTCTTAAACACCCCTACTATATCTGCCTACACCACCACCCCAGCAGAATGTTTCATGCTCCTACCACTCTCTATATAAAAAACTTGCCCCTTGCATCACCTTTGAACTTTGCCCCTCACCTTAAATGAATACTCCCTAATTTTAGACATTTCATCTCTGGGAAAATGATTCTGATCGTCAACCCTATCTATTCATCTCATAATTTTATAGACTTTTATCAAGTCTCCCTTCAGCCTCCACTGCTCCAGAGAAACCAACCCGGGTTTTTCTAGCCTGTCCTTAAAGCTCATACCCTCTAATCCAGGCAGCATCCTCACAAACCTGTTCTGCACCTTCTCTAAAGCCTCCAAATCTTTCTTGTAATGTGGCAACCGGAATTGAATACAGCACACTAAGTGCAGCCTGACCAAAGTCTTATAAAACTGCAACATGATATCCTGACTCTTGCGCACAATTCCCCGACCAATAAAGGCAAGCATGCCATACGCCTTCTTTACCACCCTATCTACTGTGTGCCCACTTTCAGAGAGCTATGGTCTTGAACCCCAAGATACCTCTGGAAATCAACGCTGTTTAGGGACCTGCCATCAACGTTATACTTTTCCTTAACACTTGATCTCCCAAAGAACAGCACTTCATGCTTACACAGATTGAACTCTATCTGCCATTTCTCTGCCCATATCTCAGGCTGATCTATATCCCATTGTATCTTTTGACAAGTTTTACACTATCCACAACTCCACTAATATTTGTAACGTCTGCAAACTTACTAGCCCACCCACCTACATTTGCATCCAAGTCATTTACATGTATCACAAACCTCAGTGGCCCGAGTATTGATCCCTGTGGAACATGACTAGTCACAGACCTCTGGCCTGAGAAACAACCTTCCACCACCACCCCCTGCCTTGAATGGGCAAACTAATTCTGAATCTACATGGCCAAGTCATCATGGATCTCATGCATCTTAATCTTCTGGATAAGCCTACCTGAGGGGTCTTGTTGAAAGCCTTATTAAAATTCATGTAGACAACATCCATTGCTGTACCCTCATCACTCAACTTTGTCACCTCCTTGAAAAATTTAATCTGGTGACCTTCCCTGCACAAAGCCATGCTGACTGTCTCTAATTAGACCATGCTTCTCCAAATGCGTGTAAATCCTATCCCTAAGAATTCTGTCTAATAGCTTCTCGATCACCAATGTAAGACTCATCGTTTATAGTTTCCTGGATTATCCTTATTTCCCTTCTGGAATATTAGCTACATGCTCATCCTCCTGGACCTCTCTAGTGGCTAATAAGGATATAAAAGTCTTGGTCAAGGCCACAGAATCTCCCCTCTTGCCTCTCTGAATAGCCTGGGGTAGATACTACTGGGCTCTGGGGACTTACCCACCTTAATATGTTCAGTGTCATAGTGGTAATGTCCCTGGGTTAGTAGTCCAGTATACCCAGGCTGATCTTCTGAGAGCAAGAGTTCCGATCTCATCCATATACTTCCGTTGGATAAATACCGACATAAAATACTAACTTAGGATCTTGTCCATATCTTCTGCCTCCAAGCACCAGTTCCCTTCTTTATCCTTAAATGATCTTACCTTCTCCTTTGTTATCCTCTTTTTTTTAATGTGTGTATCGAATGCCTTCGAATTCTCTTTAACCCTATTTACCAAGGTCATTTCAAGCACCCTTCTTGCTCTCCTAATTCCCTTCTTGAGTTCTTTCCTGCTTTCTTTATATTCTTCACAGGTCCATCTGATATTAGCCTCCTAAACCTTACATTTGCTTTTTCTTACTTTTGACTAAATTCATAAATTACCTCATTATCCAAAGGTTCCTTAAACTTGCCATCCTTGTCCTTCCTCCTCTTGGAACATGCCAGTCCTGAACTCTCATCAGTAGGTCTTTAAACAACTCGCACATGTCAAATGTGGACTTGTCTGATAACAGCTCCTCCCAAATAACACCCCCTAGCTCCTGAAATAATTTGCCCTCCCCCAATTTAGTACCTTACCAAAAGTTCTTGACATTTCCCTATTCATTGCTATCCTAAAATTTAAGGAAATGTGATCCCTATTTCCAAAATGCTCTCCCACTGAAAGGTCAGTCACCTGGCCAGGCTCATTAGCCAATACAAAGTCCAGTACAGCCCCTCCCCTAGTTAGACTATTCATATACATTTTCAAGAAATCCTCTTGGACGCACTTAACAAATTCTGCCCCACCTAAGCCTCTGGTCTAAGGAAGTCCCACTTAATATTGTAGAAGTTAAAGTCACCCACTATGATGACACTGCTTTTTATTACATCTTTCCATAATCTGCCCACATATTTGTTCCTCAATGTCTCAGTAGCTGTTGTGGGGCCTATAGTATAATCCTATGACAGTGATTGCATCCATCTTATTTTTGAGTAGTACCCATATTGCCTCAGAGGATGGGCCCTGGAGCATGTCCTCTCTGAGTGCAGATGTAACATTTTTCCTGACTAGTAACGCAACTCCTCCACCTCTGGATGTGAGTTTGCTCGCTGAACTGGAAGATTAGTTTTCACATGTTGTGTCACCATTCTAGGTAACATCATCAGTGAGCCTCTGGTGAAGCGCTGGTGTTATGTCCCGCTTTCTATTTATCTGTTTAGCGTTCCTTGGGTTGGTGATGAAATTTCCTGCATCATTAGCCCACCAACACACTAAAACAGCAGCTAATGAACTTAAAAGACCCTATACAGACAACAAGCAAAACGAACGTCATCTACAAAATACCTTGCAAGAACTGTGACAAACACTACGTTGGACAAACTGGCAGAAAGCTAGCCACCAGGATACATGAACATCAACTAGCCACAAAACGACATGACCCACTATCACTAGTATCCTTACACACAGATGAGGAAGGACACCACTTTGATTGGGACAACACATCCACCCTAGGACAAGCCAAACAGAGACACGCACGAGAATTCCTAGAAGCATGGCATTCCAACTGGAACTCCATCAACAAACACATTGATTTGGAGCCAATCTACCATCCCCTGAGAAAAAGAACAGGAAATGACATCATCAACCCAAGGAAACCTAACCAGATAAATAGAAAGCGGGACATAACACCAGCGCTTCATCGGAGGCTCACTGATGATGTTACCTAGAATGGTGACGAAACATCTGGGAACAAACCTTCCAACTCAGTGAACCAGCTTACATCTGGAACAAAATAAAGACCCACTCTTTTCTGTGGACCGAGAGGAGGAGAGCGCTGTGTTAGAGGTGAAAGGAAGACGTCGGGTTGGCTGTGCACCCTTGCAACTAGTGGATCTTGATGCTGGCTTCGGCCTAACGCTGGCTCAGGGGAGCAGCCAACCTGCAACGATGACTGCGGCAAGTGCTCGTGCCCCAGGTCAGGGGGTCTGGAACACCATCCGTGTTTCCGTGAAGAAGGTGGATGAAGGTGCACCTGTGGATCGCACCTTCTTCGTGAAGAGGGCCCTGTTGGACTGTTGCGGGTTCGCTGCTGCGGACATTTACTGCCTGCAGGATTTCCCTGGAGGAGGTTCCTACGATGTAACCTTCAGGAGTGCCAAGCTTTGCGAGCGCTTCCTGGAGGTTTTCAAGGAGAAAGAAGGTGAGGGCCCCCTCTCTGTATTAACTGCTGTCCCGCTGTTTGTGATGCCAGTGCAGAGGAGCCGTATGGTGACTGTACACATGTACAACCCGCATGTGCCAGCAGTTGATGTCCTGACCTTCCTTGGAAGGTACGTGAAGGTGGAAGGGGACCTAACTGACATCATGGACCCCTTTGGGATCTGGACCAGTAAGAGGCAGGTCAAGGTGATGCTGAGGATGGGCGCGGACGGAAACATTGTACACCCACCGTCCAGCTTTGCGATCGGTGGGAGCAAGGGCTACCTGACCTATGCAGGGCAACCTAAAGTCTGCCATGCCTGTGGTAGGTCAGGTCACATGGCGGCCGACTGCAAAGTCACCATCTGCAGGAACTGTAGGGAGGAGGGACACCTTGCAAAGGATTGCCCACAAGAGAAAAGCTGCAACCTTTGTGGGGAAGCGGGCCACCTCTATAGGGCATGCCCGCGGCGGGGCACCACCTACGCCCAGGTCGCTGGCAGGGGCAATGCGGGGCCAGCCTCCCCGGAGGAGAGGAAGGCACCAGGGCCCTGCAAGGACCCCACTAATGTGCAGGAGGGCCAGATCGTGCAGGATGGCCCAGCCCCGCAGGATGGACCCGAGGCCAGCAAAGCGCCCCTCCAGGCTCCGCTACCCCCCGACAACCCGGAGTCGATGGAGGTGGCGACAGGCAACCCAGGGGAATGGACGACAGTCCAGAAAGTGAGGAGGAAGGCGCATTGGCGGGCCCAGGAACCGCAACCATCAGGCAGGAAGGGGCAGCTACGGGGGGGCTATAAGAGCTCCTCTGACAAGGGAGATTCGGAGAGGGCCCGCCTAAAGCAGAAGCTAAAGATCTCAAGGGAGAAGGAAAGCAGCACACCACGTCCAGGTGATGGGAGGTGTCCTGAGGCTCCCTCCGACACCCAGTCGAGGGCTCCCCAGAACTTCCAGGCGGAAAGGAGGAAACAGCACGTCCCCAGCCTGACCCAGAGCCGGACTCTCCTGCCTCTGTACCCCCGACAGGGGGATGCCACCCAGAAGGCAGCACGGATGGTTTCCTGAGCCCGGAGAGCTTCCAGCAGTTAGCCCAGGCAATGGGCATGAAGGGACAGATGGAGGGGCTGGACCTTGGACTTGGGGAGGTTACTGCGGTCACTGCCCACAATGGGGGTACAAGTTGCGAGCATTAATGTGCGCAGTGTCAAGTCCACCGCAAGATGTGCGTCCACGTTGGCCTACCTGACCATCATCAAGGCGGACCTCCTGTTTCTGCAGGAGTGCGGGATACCGCACCTCAGCAGGTACGGGAACTGGTCTGGTGCCTGGACCTGTGGACCTTCGATCTGGTCGGGGGGTAACGACTGTCGCTCCGCGGGCCTGGCTATTCTGCTGCGGGGGCGCGACTTCACCATCTCTCAAATTCAGGAGGTGGTGGGGGGGCGCCTCCTAGTGGCTGATGTTACCTACAGGAACGCTCCCCTGAGGCTGATCAACGTGTACACCCCAGCGGTATGGAGTGAGCGGTTGGCCATCCTGCAGCGGCTTCCACCCCTGCTGGCTACGTCCAGGCCGGTCGTCCTCGGTGGAGACTTCAACTGCATCATCGATGCAGATGGAAGATCCGGCGATAGATCCGGGACAGCAGGTGGGGGGAGTCAACTGGACGTCACGTCCAGATTCCTGATGGGCACGGTGAAGGACGCCAAGCTGCTCGACGTCTTCAGCACCCCTGCATCGGAGCGCAGCGGAGGTACACCTGGTCACGGCCAGACGGGTCTATTCGCTCAAGGATAGACTTCCTGTTTGTGTCACGGGCGTTCTCGGTCAGGTCCACCGGCGTCGAGCCGGTGTTCTTCTCTGACCACTGCCTCCTGCTGGCCGACTGTCACTTACAGGACAACCAGCCGGCTGGCAAGGGGACGTGGAAGCCCAACACGACTCTGTTGACCCCAGAGAACGTTGAGGACCTTAAGAGGGAGTACGCCAGTTGGAGAACCGTGAAACCCCTCTTTGAGTCTCCGGGCGACTGGTGGGAGACTGTGAAGGAGAACATCAAGAGGTTCTTTGTCCTCAAGGGTGTTCGGAAGGTGAGAGAGAGGCGGGGAAAGCTGTCGCGACTCCAGAAAAGGGTGCAGAACCTGCTCCTTCTGCAGTTGATGGGGGTCGATGTCACGGAGGACCTCCGCGAGGTGAGGGGCCAGCAAGCCTCGCTCTTCGCCACGGAGGGCTCCAGGATAATCTTTCGGTCCAGGGTCCGCTCCGTGGAGCAGGACGAGATGTGTTTGCGATTCTTCTTTCAGAAGGTGCACAAACAGAGGTCTGTGCTTAGCCAGCTGAAGGAGGATGACGGCTCAGTGATGTCGTCTCGGCCCGACATTTTGAGGATCAGCAGATCCTTCTATGCCGGACTGTACGACACGAAGCCCACGGACAGCACGGTCTCCGAGTCGTTCCTGTCATCTATCACAGAGGTCTTAGACGACGGCACGAGGGAGGGGCTGGACTGGCTGATATCCCTGGACGAGCTGACCAGAGCCCTCAAATCCTTGGAGAGGAATAAGACTCCCGGGAGTGACGGCTTACCGGTCGAGCTGTATTCCACTCTATGGGACCTGGTCGGCCAGGACCTGCTGGAGGTGTACGATAGAGCGCTTCGGGCAGGGGAAATGTGCAAGTCCATGAGGAAGGGCATCATCACCCTCATTTACAAGAGGAAGGGGGAGGGGGAAGAAATTAAGAATTGGCATCCCATTTCACTATTGAACGTGGACTACAAAATCCTGGCCAAGGTCATTGCCAACTGGGTCAGGTTTGTCCTGGAGTCAGTGATTCACCCTGACCAAACCTGTGCTGTGCCAGACAGGAAGATCGCTGAGAGCCTCGCGCTCATCAGGGATACGATCGCCTATGTGCAGGACAGGCGGGTGGACACCTGCCTCGTCAGCCTGGACCAGGAGAAGGCCTTCGACAGGGTCTCTCATGCTTACATGAGGGACGTCCTCTCCAAATTGGGGTTCGGGGAGGGCATCCGCAATTGGATCTGGCTGCTCTACACCAACATCGTTAGCGCAGTCTCGATCAACGGGTGGGAATTGGACAGTTTTCCCGTCAGATCTGGAGTCAGGCAGGGCTGCCCACTCTCTCCTGCCTTGTTCGTGTGCTGTATGGAGCCCTTTGCCGCGTCCATCAGGAAGGACGTGAGCCTGAAGGGCGTGACTATCCCAGGCAGCGGAGGCCTTCAGGCCAAGACCTCCCTGTACATGGACGATGTCACTGTCTTCTGCACCGATCGTCGGTTGGTGAGTAGACTATTGGACATCTGCGGCCAGTTTGAACTGGCCTCGGGTGCCAAAGTCAATAGGGGTAAGAGCGAGGTCATGTTCTTCGGGAACTGGGATGACCGCTCCTTCATCCCCTTCACTGTCAGGACAGACTACCTGAAGGTGCTGGGTGTTTGGTTCGGTGGAGCTGGGGCATGCACTAAGACTTGGGAGGAGTGTATCACCAAACTGAAGCAGAAGCTGGGCAGGTGGACGCTCCAGTCCCTCTCCATCGCGGGTAAGAACCTGGTTGTCAGGTGCAAGGGGCTTTCGGTACTGTTGTATGTGGCGCAGGCCTGGCCAATTCCCTGGACCTGTGCCGCTGCGGTCACCCGGGCCATCTTCCACTTCATTTGGGGGTCGAGGATGGACCGATCTGCAGGGACACCATGTACAAAGACCTGGAAAATGGGGGAAAGGGCGTACCGAATGCCACCCTCGCCCTGACGGCTACCTTTGTGTGCGGCTGCATCAAGCTGTGCGTAGATCCTCAGTACGCAAACACCAAGTGTCACTACTTACTGAGGTTCTACGTGTCCCCGGTGTTGCGAAGGATGGGCCTGGCCTCGTTGCCACGGAACGCTCCGAGTAGTTGGACCGTCCCGTACCACTGTCCTTCGTGGAGAAATTTTTGAAGGGAAACACCTTTGACCACAAGGCCGTCAGGCAGTGGTCAGCACGTAGTATCCTCAAGACCCTTCGGGAAAAGGAGAGGATGGATCCCATCGTGTGGTTCCCCACGCAGACGCCAAAGTCGTTTGGCAGAATGCCTCATCGCCAGAACTTTCAAACAAGCACAAGGACATTGCCTGGCTGGCAGTGAGACGGGCTCTGCCAGTGCGATCCTTTATGCATGCCCGGAATCTCTGCACCACCGCACGCTGCCCTTGAGGCGGCTGTGGGGGGGACGAGACTGTTGATCACCTCCTTCTGGAGTGTGCCTATATGCAGGAGGTCTGGAGGGGGATGCAGTGGTATTTGTCGAGGTTCGTCCCGAGCAGCTCCATGACGCGGGACTCCGTGCTGTACGTGCTGTTTCCTGGGACGCACACCGAGACCAACATCAACTGCGCCTGGAGGACCATCAATGCGGTGAAAGACGCTCTTTGGTCTGCCTGCAACTTGCTGGTCTGCCAGCTGAAAGAACTGACCCCGACCAAGTGTTGCAGACTGGCGCACTCCAAGGTCCAGGACTACGTGCTGAGGGACACGCTAAAGCTTGGGGCAGCCGCTGCCAAGGCGCGGTGGGGAAAGACCACCATATGAAACCCCTCATCCAGAATAGAAAAAAGGGCCCTATCTGGTAACTGGGCCCAGCTGGCGCCTTCCCCAACTGGTCAGGGGTCCAACGGGGACTGTGCGGGGTGACGACTGCCGGGATATTTTCTTTGCTTTGTTTTTTTTCTTCTTTGTTTGTTTTTTTCCTTTAGTTGGTGTATGTACCCCCCCGGGTAACCCGGAGCGGCCTGCATGACTGGGTAGGTGTATAAATATGTTTTATTTTTTGTACATCTTATGAATAAAGTATATTTTTTCAAATAAAAAAAAGGTGATGAAATGTCTGAAAACAAACCTTCCAGCTCAGCGAGCAAACTTGGATCCAGAACCTCAATCTGAGCTACAAATCTTCTCAAAACTCGCTGTTTATTGTGTATTCCTAGTTGCCCTTGAGAATTTGATGCTGAGCTGCTTTCTTGAATACAAAGTTCTAGAGTAATCATCTTGAGTACTGTTTCTGGAACATTGTCAAGGCTCACAGCCGTTGCTGTACCCAGTGCCTTCACTTAAGATTTAAAGAGAAAGAGGTGCTCCTTTTTCCTGTATCCTTTCTCAGCCTCCAGTAGTTATTGCGTTTTCTCCCTTGTGTCCGAACTGGGAGAGTGCTATTTTCTATTACACTACCTGTGTAAATGATTAACTAATTAAATAAGTAAATAAGGTTGCACAGAACAACAGAGCTAGTGTTGCGCTGTAACTGCATCATGTGGGAATCTGTAGAAGACATTGCAGTCAAAGGAAACCATGTGTGCAGTAAGTGGCTACAGCTTTAGCTTCAAGTCATGGCCACTAGATTGTGTGACTGTCAATTTGATAGGTATGGGGGATCCACATGTAATGTTGGAGGAGGTTCAGCCTGTCACTTTATCCAACATCTACAAAATGCTTACCACCTATGTGGATGAGGAGAAGGAGTCTAAGGTGGATGTATGGACTCGCCATGATGCTTTTGTAAAGGATACCATTCAAGTGGGGTGAGCAAAATGGAATGTCTTAGTGATAGGAGACAGAGTAGTTAAGGACGTAAGTGACCAGGATCTTTACAGGTTGGGTCACCTGCATGGTACTGGGTATATCTTATCTTAGCTGGCTAGGAGCAGGGAGAGTAGAATCCAGTTGTCACATCTGTACAGGAACCAATTACATGGGTTGAATCAGGAAAGATATTCCAGCTCAGAGAATTGGAGTTAATTAAAATCCAAATTAAAGTACAGAACAACTTTGGATTGTTACCTGAGCCAAGTTTAATTGGCGAAGGGTCAAGCAGTTTGGAGAATTAAACATGTGACTCAAAAAATCAGGTAGGAAGAAATGTTCTCCAATTCATTGTGCACTAGCATTATAGTACTGAATTTATTGGGAAGGCTTCCATGTGAACAGTGCTTTAAAGTAACTGGCCCGGGTTGGGGGTGGGGTTTGGAACATGGGGGTAAGTGCAGTAGTGACGTATGGAGGCATCAGGTGAACGGAGATTTAGAAATGCAAAGAGAAAGGTCAAAGACAGAACAATATATCTGTGGGTAAAGATAGGGTAGGGATGGAGAAATTAACAAAAATGACCAAACATCGATGAAGAAAGCAATTGCAGGAAATACTGGTTCGAAACATGAAACGAAATGGTCTTTATCTGAAAACATAAAGCATCTGCAAAAGGTGAATATACTATTCGTACAAATAGAGATGAATGATTCACCGAACCACTATGACAGAAATGTGATTACAAAATGACCAAAGCTGAGAAATAGATATTCCAGGGTATACAACATTTCAGAAAGGCAGTCAAAATAACAAGAAAGATGTGTCACCCTGATAGTAAACAATTTCATAAGAACATTACTGAGAAGAGATCTGATCTTGGAAGATCATGACATATAATCTGTTTGGGCAGAATAATGAGAGTTAGAAAACACCAGGGAGCTGTTTATTGACCCAGTAACAGTAGTTTTGTTTAATCATGGGTCACAGAATTAAATAAAATGTTATTGCAGCTTGAACCAAAGACAGTGCAATCTTCACGTAGAGCAACCCCAAGGTCTGTAATTTTTGTTTCTGCTCCTGATGTGGGGAGGTCAAGGTATCCACGGATTCCATTTCAGGTCAAAGGACCAAACATTTAGGGTTGAGCTGAGCAGGAACTGCTTTTTTCAAAAGGTTGTGAAATAATGGCATTCTCCACCCAAGAGGGTTGTGGAAACTTCACCGTTGATTAAATCTTAGGCTGGAGTTGCACAAGACAGGTAGCACCTGAAAGAGTTAACTAATATCTTAAGGTAGGTTCCAACCATCAGATTGTAGATGACTGTCCTGGGAGGACTTAACTCGGGGTTCTAGAGAGTTGTTAGTATTCTATGCTTCCTTCTGTTGTCGTTTGATTTGACAATCTGCTTGGAGACTGAGAATCGGGATAATATCATTCATTTAAGCGTATGCAGGGACAGCCAGTGTAAGAAACCATCTTTACCTTTGCAGATTTTGTGTTCTCTTTGTTTATTCTGTCTCTGTTTGTGTCATTCTTCAATTCCATTCACTTTTACTGAAGATCCAACCCTTAACGACTAAATTGATTCAATTCCTTCATTATCAATGCTGTGTGCAAACATTTTAATACCTTGCAAGTGAATTTACAGTTATGATGTGCCTGATGCTTCACAAGAGCCAGTTACATACCATTGATGTGATGTAACTAGCTTTAAATAATTTGTTACAAATCTATTTATTATTCATCAAGATTGAGGGTAGCTTTCGTCTAAGGTGTTTTGAGGGCATTTTCCCAACATAATGTCAATAGCCTAGACTTGTACCAGCAAGAAAGACAGGCAGAAAATTGGCCCAATGTGATTTTGGCAGAAATCAACATCCGCAAAAGAGTCATCTCTGGCTCTATGTGCTCTCTCCCCTTCCTCCACCTCGATGGGACTGCCTGTTCTTTGAGTCATTGTTCTGCCATTCTCACATTCTGATCATTTAATCTGCACTATCAGCACCCTTTCACCCCCAGCACTCTATACTCCACTGCCACCCAACGCCTCAACTATAGCATAAATGCTGTCCGTTTCACATTTCACTTCACCTCTGAAGAAGACTCGTCTAGACTTGAAATGTTAGCTTCCTGTGTCTCCATGGATGTTGCCTGACCCACTGTGATCTCCAGCATTTGTTGTTTTCAGTAGGGATTCCAGCATCTGCAGTAATTTCCTCCTGTTTACAAAATGGTGACAGGTATGAACATCTGAAGATTTCATTTGACCGTGTTACATAAGATAAAAACAGTGGTAGACACTGATACATTAGCAATGCTGGCAGTGATGATAGCTAGAAGAAATCTTCAGTTCTACAAGAACCACAACCTTCCGTGAACAAAAAGAAAGTATAATATTCCAACCAGAAATCTGTGACTGCAGTTTTGAACATTCAGCAGCTTAAAAGCACACAAACACTGTCAGTTTCTGTGAAGGCTGCAGCCAACAATAAAATAGGCTTCCGTAATCATGGCAGCACTGACCTTGCTTGTAAAAGCTCAAATCAGCCAGAATCACTGAATAATTTTGAAGAAGCTTAAGCAAACTGGGCAGAGTATCACTAAAATTGCAAAGGAAAAAATCGAAACCATGATCCTAGGAGAGAGTGGTTGATATCAGACACTTGGTGTGAGTTAAGTAGTTAAGTCCCATAGAGGAAGGGTAAAAAAATTATATTTAAAAGAAAAATTATAGGTTGAAAAACTAAACAAATGCTTAAACGCTATTTTAAACAAATAATTGTTGTTATGACTGTTTAACTAAATTGAGAAAAGCTGCAGGAAAAAAATCTTTGTTTTTAAAAAAGAAACTTATTCAGAAAATTGATGAAATAGCAGTATAAATTGGCTAAAGATTGTGGAAAAATTAAAGGCATAAGAAGAATTTATTAGAACCAATGAAGATCTAAACAAATTTTTATTGTTCAACTAAAAATATTCTTTTAAGAAGCATAATCAGAGGGATGCCTTTTGTCAACATAAAATGGTACATAAAGCTCAGCGAAGAAGCGGAAAGTCCATAAATCTTCTCTTGTGTTAAAAAGGGCATGAAAATCATGAAGAAAGGGAAAATGGAGCAAAGGTTTTTCTCCATTTTGTACAAAAACTGAGAACATAGTATTTCTTAATTTTAGATTAGATTCCCTACAGTGTGGAAACAGGCCCTTTGGCCCAACAAATCCACACCGCCCCTTGGAGCACCCTTCCCAGACCCATTCCCCAATAACTCTCACACCCCTGAACACTACGGGCAATTTAGCATGGCCAATCCACCCAGCCTGCACATCTTTGGACTGTGGGAGGAAACACACGCAGACACAGGGAGAATGTGCAAACTCCACACAGACAGTTACCCAAGGCTGGAATTGAACCTGCGTCCC
The DNA here is from genome assembly GCF_030684315.1 of Stegostoma tigrinum. NCBI lineage: Eukaryota > Metazoa > Chordata > Chondrichthyes > Orectolobiformes > Stegostomatidae > Stegostoma > Stegostoma tigrinum. Next base: position 26,277,760 of record NC_081379.1, read on the forward strand.
TGGTGCTGTGAGGCTGCAGTGCTAACCACTGAGCCATCGTGCCACCCTTTTTGTAGCATATCAACACCTTTAATCATTTAAAAATGATTTTTACAGCAGAAGGGTAATTCTGGAAGAGTAAGGAAAATTTTTGAAAAGGAAAACAAGGTGCCAGGGTGCCATGTGGCTTAGTTGTTAGCGCTGCTGCCTCGCAGTGTCAGCAATGCCGGGGTTGATTCCACCTTCAGGCAACTCCTTGTGGGGAGTTTGCACATTCTCCCTGTGTCTGCATGGGTTTCCTCCCATAGTCCAAAGATGTGCAGGTTAGGTGGATTGGTCATGGCATCCATAGAGTCCATGGTTGTGTAGGTTTGGAGGATTAGCCATGGGAAAATGCAGGGAGCGGGATGGGGGTGGGGGTCCTGGGTGAGATGCTCTTTGGAGGATTGATGTGGACTGGATGCGCTGAATGGCCTGCTTCCACAGTGTAGGGATTTTAAGAAGATAAAAATTAATTTTTTTGATAATAAAGCTTTATTAGCTAATGATCTTCATTATGCAATAATTAACGAAATAATTAGAATCTCTGGAACATTTGCTCCAACAAATCTCTGGCTATTGGAATGAGAGCAGCTATTGAGTTAATGGGGAGATAAGGAGGTGCAGTAGCTGCAATATTGCCATTAAACAAGTGGAGTGAACAATCAGGGCAGGTTACAACCTGGGCAGATAATAGGAGTGTGGAGTGGGTGGACATAGGTTTCTGTAGCCCACTTGATCAGTAAAATAAGTTGCACTTTACCATATTTAGTGTTATTCTTTGGAAACTTACTGTCACAGTGCCACCTTGTGGCAAATATTCTCCACATGCAATGTTTTTGACTACTCCCAGTGTTTAATGTAATAAATAAGACACTATGGTTGGTTTGCTCACCGAGCTGGTTCGTTAGTTCGCAGATGTTTGATTACCCTGCTGGTAACATCATCAGTGCAGCCTCTGATGAAGCGTTGTTGTATTTTATCACTTACTGTTTAAACTCTGGGGCCCACTGAAGTTGATTACCTTATTTCTGGTTTTTCTTTGCAGTGTTGTGTATATAGGGTCTAATTCTATGTGTTTATTGATGGCCTTCTTGATGAAGAGCCAGGCCTCTAGAAATTACCGTGCTTGTCTCTGTTTGGCTTGTCCTAGGATTCTGACATTGTCTCAGCTGAACTGGTGGTTATCTTTATCCATGTGTATGGAGATAAGGGAATATTAGTTGTGACTTTTTGTCGCTGGTTGGTGTTCATGTACTCTTGTAGCCAGTTTCCTTCCTGCCTGTCCAGTGTAATGTTTGTTGCACTCCTTGCATGGAATCTTGTAGACTACATTGGTTCTGTCCCTAGTGGGTAAGGGGTCTTTGGTTCTTGTTGGCAGTTGGCGTAGGGTTGATGTAGGTTTATGTGTCATTCTGATGCCCAGTGGCCATAGGAGTCTTGTGGTCAGTTCAGATGCATGGTAACATGACAAATGTATCGAGGGGAACTGTATCTTCCTGTTGTTATTTGTCTGACAGGCATCATTGGACCCAGCTGTTTCGGTATCCATTGTCTCTAAATACTTGGTGGAGTTAGAGATAATGGGAACTGCAGATGCTGGAGAATTCCAAGATAATAAAATGTGAGGCTGGATGAACACAGCAGGCCAAGCAGCATCTCAGGAGTTATTCTTGTTCAAAAACGCCAATACCAGAGTTTAAATACCTGGCAGGAAAACACAACAATGCTTCATCAGAGGCTGCACTGATGATGTTACCCAGCAGGGTAATCAAACATGGGCAAACTAATGAACCAGCTCGGCGAGCCAACCAACCACAGCATCCACAACCTGAGCTACAAATCTACTCAAGAACATTAATAAATAAAACACTTTTTGTACTGCCTTGCCATGAATTAATCTGTGGGTAAAATGAGGACTAGTAAACCTCACATTTTCCAATACTGAACTGTGCTCTGCCATATTGCTGCCCATTCACTGAACCTATTAATTTTCTTTAACAGTCACCTTATGTCATTTTCCCTGCTTACTGTCTCACCCATCATTGTATCATCAACAAATTTAAAAACCATACATTTCATTTCCATCCATCACTTGGATGAAGGGTATAATGGCATGGTAGTTAAGTTTGCAGATGACTCAAAGGTGGGTAGGAAGGTATGTTGTGAAAAAGGCAGAAGGAGGTTGCGAACCAAAATAGAGAGGTTGAAGCATTGGGCAAAAATCTGGCCGTTAGAGCAGACAGTAATGTCAGAAAATGTGAAGTTGCTCACCTTGGTTGGAAGAATAGAAAAACAAGAGTATTGCCTAAATGGAGAGTAACTGCAGAATTCAAGACCAGAGCGAGTTAGATGTTCTTGTGCATGAGTCACAAAACATGAATATGCAGCTACAGCGGGTAATTAGAGGTAAATGGAATGTTGTTTTTTTTATTATGAGGGAACTTGAACATAAGCGTAAAGATTTTCTGCTTCAGTTTTACAAGGTATTGGTGAGACCACTCCTTGCGTACTGTGCAGTTTGTTCTCTTTATTTAAGAAAAGATGTGAATGCATTGGAAGTTGCTCAGAACTGAGTTAGAATTAGAATTAGGCTTATTGTCACATGTGCCCATATGATGCAGTGATTTGTTTTATAAAGTTGCCACTTGGAATGCCACCTTCGGTACAAAGGTACTGAAGTACTGGATCTTAGGAATAAAGTAGAAAAATAATGAAATAAAATTTCAGCCTGACAGTCCTTCAAGCCATCTTAGGTACAAGGTACCTAGGTAAAAAATCTTAGGAAATTAGAAAAATAAAGGAACAAAAAGTTCGGCAATTACAGTCCTTCAAGCAGATAGCACCAGGCCTTGTCTTCAGGCTATTGTAGGTATCGTCTCCAGTTCGCATTAAACTGAACCTGGCACTGTCAGTTCTCTCTGCTGACTCAGGCTACTTGTCCACACCACCAGCGATTTGTGCTGCCTGTTCTCACTGCTACCACAGGACTGCCATGTTGTGCTCACTCTCCTCACACTGATCTCCTCCACACCTCACAAACTCACTCTCCACAGAAGGTAAGTAAATTAAAATAAGGAAAAAAAAAAGTGAAAGAAAGAAAATAACTGCAGACGGAACGGATGAGCTCCAGGCAGGAGCCTGCTGCTACACTGCCACCATCTTGGATCCCATTTGCGAGATTGATATATGAAATGAGTGGGTTGTCTTTCAAAGACTGGGCTTGTTTTCATTGGAATTTAGAAGAGTGAGGGGTGACTTGCTTGAAGTATATAAGATTATGAATTGTCTTCATAAGGCAGTTGTGGAAAAGATGTTTCATCTTGCAGCTGACTGTAGAACTAGGGAATGCTATTTAAATGTTAGCAGCCACCCTTTTAGCTCATAGATGAGGACTTTTTGTCTTTCAGATAGTTGTGCCATTTGTAACTCTTGACATCAGAATGACTTGGAGCAAGGTCATTTAATATTTGTAAGGCAGAGGTAGATAGAGAAGGGAATTGAAAGTTATTAGGAGTAAATAGAAATGTGAAATGTGAAAAACAAACACAGGTGATGACCCTGTCAAATGATGGATCAGGCTTCAAGAGTCAAATAGCCCACTTCTGATCCTAATTCATATGTTTTTTTTCACAGGAATGCACCTTTGCTGAATGTTAGAAATGTCTGCCACAGCATGGTTATCATTCCCTTTAACCTAATTTCCCAATTTGCTTTATCCAGCTCTGTCTTCACACCTTTGTAAAGTCTTTACTAAAGTTTAAGACATTAGTCTTAAACTCACACGTCTTACCATCAAGCTGAATGCAAAATTCAATCCTGTTACAATGCCATTATTTACCCTTGCTATATACACATTGCCAGGTTTAGCATAGCCTGCTGTCTGATTGTTTTAATATGTTGCTCTGAATCTAAGAATGCACCCTTAAGATGATTTTTGCAAATCGGATTCATCCAAGCTACATGTAGATTAAAATCATTCATGGTTATATCTGTACCTTTCTTACGAGCCTCATTATTTACTCCTGTACACTTCAACCTGCAGTGTGGTTACTGTTGGGGAACCTATAAATTACTTCTCACCTTTGTTATTCCTTATATTTTTAAAAACTGATTTGACATCTTGATCTTTAGAATTAGGTTAATTCTTATATTGAACTAATGTTATCCTTAATTAACAGATCTATCCCATTATATTTTTCTTGCTTTGTGTCCTTCTGAAATATCATGTCCCTTTGATTATTTAGCTACTGCCCTTTGTCACCTTGTAGCCATGTCTCTGTAATAGCTAACAGATTATACATATTTATTTCTATTTCAGCAGGCAATTCATATCTTTTGTTATGAATACAGTGGACAATTAGCCATAGAGCTTTGACACTCAGGCAGAATTAATCCAGTTCATAGAGGTAATGGGTCTATAGCAACAAATTGTCATTAGTCACCTTCGACACTGCTACTTCTCTCGTATCTATGAAAATAATTTCAGACATGCAAGTTTGAAATATTATTTGCTGAACTTGCAGGGTTTAATGAGTGGAGCATCCTCAATGAATGATTTGCTCAGTATTCAGTTAAAACATATCACCACAAATCCCAGAAATGGCTTCCCACTTCCAAATGAGAGAAAATACCACTTGTTGCTCAAAGATTAGAGTTAAGTCGTTTCTGAACGAAGATTGGGAAAGGGGTCAGGAAGTCAGGGGAGGAAGCATTGAAACTTTGTGCAGCCCAGGGGAACACTGCTATTCCTCTTGTCAGCATTGTCGAGAAGCAATGGTATACTTGGAACTGGGACAGTACTGCAGAGACTTAGGCAAATGTTCTGAGGAAGTGAATTCAAATCTTTTCATGGCATCTTGAGGAACTTAAGTTCAATGAATTCATAAATCTGGAATTGAAAGCTTATATCATTTGGATCCAGTGTTGGAGGTGGATGGGTATTAAGACTGGCGGAATGGATGTGTCTGGTCTGGCGTGGTCAGGACAGTGGTGAGAAGATGGGTTCAGTTGGGAGGGTCTCAGACCTGCACAGTGGGTAGAGTGATTATGTCCTGGAGTGGTCAGATCGTGGCTTACAGATATGGGTTCAGCAGGGTGGGGTTAATTTGTATATAGCGTCAGGTCAGGGATGGGGTCTGGTGTGAGTGTAGTTGCCAGGAACACAGAAGGAAGAATTAAGTAGTTGGGTGCTCTTGTTGAGGTTTCATTGGTTAATTGGGGGTCATTTTACCCAGGAGTTAGAGTAGGCTTTTAACTCTCTAACATTCCCTGAGTAACCATTAATTCAATGTGGAATAGGTGTTGCCAGTAGTAAGAGAGACTAGGACCTGAGCATCACCTCAGAGTGAAGGGATAACCTTATAGAACTGAGATAAGGAATTTCTTCAGCCAAAGGATGGTAAATCTGTGGAACTCATTGCCGCAGAAGGCTGTGGAGCCAAGTCATTGAGAATATTTCAGACAAAATAGACAGGTTCTTTATTAGTAAGGGGATCAATGGTAATGGGGGGAAGGTAGGAGAATGGGCCAAATGGCTTAATTCTGCTCCCTCCTTCAGAAATGGGGAGATGGAACAGGACCTGAGAAATCAATAAAGAGAGGAAGGGTGGGCTCAGGAAGGTCAGTGGGATGGTGGTAGGTGAATGCTGGTTGACAGTGGTGGGGATTGGTCAGTGAGGCGGAAGGAGCAGATAGGTGGGAGAGAAGGTGGACGGTTGTGTGAGGTTAAGGAGGTGTGATTGACAGGGACAGTTGGATATGGGAATGAGGCAGGGGTGGGGAGATTTTAGTAAAGGATGAAATCAGCGACAGGATATTGGCTCTGAAAATCTAGTTATAGAATCAATCTGGGTAGAGCCACTAAGGAAAAAAGGTGGAAAACATTAATGGACATTGTCTATAGGCATCCAGTCATAAGATAGGGGATGTCAAAAACAGGAAATAGAGAAATATGTAGCAGGAGATGCTACAGTAGTCATGGGGGACTTTAAATCCACAACGAGACCAGGGAAACCACATTGGCAATAACACTGTGGAATATCAGTTCTTGAATGCATGATTTTTGTCAGACTAGGGCATTGAGGCACAAACTAGGAAACAGGTTATATTAGATTAGTCATTCTGAAATGAGAAGAGGTTAATTAATTGTTGTATGGGGTCCTTGAGGGAAGAGTGACTGTAATATGGTCAAATTCTTCAAGGGGAGAGAAAGTGAAATTGTCCAATCCAAAACTATGGTGCTAAAACTAAACAAAGAAAACTATGAAGGTATCTGATATGAATTGGATATGATAGATTAGATAACTTCATTAAAATACATAACAAAGGATAGATAATTGTTATTATTAAAGGAGCTAATTCACGTATTGCAACAGAAGATTGGGAACAGTTTAGTACTAAGTAAAGGAGGACCAGGAGATTCATTAAAAAGTAGAGTATTAAAAATAAACTGCAAGTTACATAAAAGTGGACCAAAAAGTTTCTTTAAGTTTGTAAAAAGATAAAGAAGTGAAGATAAGTGCAAGCTCCTTACAGTCCAACATGGAAGAATTGATAACAGACAACAAGAAGATGGTAAAGGAGTTAATCAGGTACTTTAGTTCTGGTTTCACAAGAAAAGACAAAAGACAAATAACTTCCCATTAATGCTAAGGAAGTTAGGGTCCAGTGCAAAGCAAAATTGAAGGAAAATAGTATTAGTGAAAAAAACATGCTGGAGAAATGAACAGGACTGGAGCCAAAAAATGTGCGGGGCCTAAGGATCTACATTCTGGGATACTAGAGGAGGTGGACACAGAAAAAGTGGATACTTTGGACTGTCGCCATAACTATGTAGATTCTGAAACAGTTCTGGCAGATTGGAGAGTAGTAAATCTAACTCCACATTTGTCTTTTAGAAAGGAGAGAAGAAGAGAATGGAATTATAGACTAGTTTGCCTAACATTTATAGTCGGGAACATGTTAGAATTGTGTTAAATGAAGTGATAACAAGGCACTTAGAAAATGTCAGTGGGCTTAGGTAAAGTCCAAACGGATTTATGAAAGGAAAATTATGTTTGAAAAACTTACTAGAGTTCTTTAAGGATTATTAGACTATTAATTATTAGACTAGATCAGGGAGAACCAGTACATTTGGTATATTTGGAATTTCAGAAAACTTTAGCAAAAGTCCCATGTATGTAGTTATAGTGCAAAATTTAAAGCACATGGGAGTAGGGGTAATATACTGGCATGAAATGAGAATTGGTTCACAGACTGGAAGCAGAGTAGGAATAAAAGTGTCTTTTTCAGAGTGAAAAGTGGTGTTGAATAGGACATGCAAGAATCATTGCTTGGGGCCTCAGCTATTTACAATAGATATTAATAAAGGAAATGAATTGGATGAAGGAAGCATATGTAGTATTTCCAAGTATGTTGGTGATACAAAACTAGGTGGGATTGTGAAGACGGTGTAAGAAGACTCCAAAGCAGAATGGCCTACTCCTGTTCCTATTTTCTCCATTGTTATGCCACTCTCTGAGTTCAGAGAGTTCCAAATGCAGGAGAGTTGTCTTTCGGAAAGAACAATTCCAAGAACGAGTCATCTTGAGTTTTGAGACATATAGTCCAGGCTATGCTGCCCAAAACCTCTCTGGTCTAAGGAATACCTGGGCTATGATGTATTTGAAATTTTCAACATTATAAAGAGAATTGACAAAGTTGATCCAAGCGAACTGATTTTTGTGGTTATAGTTTTAAATGCTAAGGGCATTCCCTCTAGGTTTTTTTTTACAGTGACTTATTTAAGTGTGTGGAACATTTCAATTTTTTTGCAGCTGCTCACATGCTAATTTAAAGGGACTGACTTGTAAGTGCCTTCTCAGGAGCTGTAGGATTACTGCACAGACATGGCTTAAAACACACATAACAAGGGCTGCAAATCTTTTTGAAAAGGAGCTAGGTATAAAAATGAAGCTTTTTTTCTTACCAAAAGGGAATAGATACCTGCAATGGGTTATCAAGAAAAACAATTGAATTGGAGAGTAAAATTAGCTTCAGAAGGAGAGAGAGGCTGATAACAGGGAGACATAAAAGGGACAAAACATTCTCTTAATTGATAACCTATCCATATGTTTAAAAACACTTAAGTGTGTTTTTGGCTGAAACACCACTATTCAAGAAAGGAGACAGGGATAGAAAAAAGCCACAGGTAGAAACTTGGTATCTTTCTATAGAAAGACAGAATGTCAGGAGCAGCACCAGATGTACCTAAAATCTAAATGTTAACTTGGTAAAACTACAACACAGGTCTACTTGTGAACCAAACAGCAGAAGCAACAAGTAATAGGCAGATCTAAGCGATTCCACAACCAATGGATCAGATTCAAGCTCTGCAATCCTGCTATGTCCAGTTATGAATGATGGTGGACAGTTAAGCAATTCAGTGGGGGGGCAGGAAGCTCTATCGATATCCCTATCCTCAATGATGGGAGAGCCCAGCACATCTGTGCAAAAGCATTTGCAACAATCTTCAGCCAAAGATTCAGAGTGAATGATGCATCTTGACGAACTCGAGAGTTGCCAGGCTTCAGCCACTTCAATTCATTCCACATGATACCAGAAACAGCTGAAGACAATGGATAATTCAAAGGCTATGGACTCTGACAACATTCTGGAGATAGTACTGAAGGCTTGTGCTCCAGAACTTGCCGCTCCCATAGCCAACCCTGGTTTCTACCCAATAATATGGAAAATTGCCAAGGTATGTCTTGAAACAAAAAGCAGGACAAATCCAACCTGGCCAATTACTGCCCTATCAGACTACTCTCAATCATCATTAAAGTGATGGCAGGTGTCATCAACAGTGCTATTGAGCAGTACATGCTCAATCACGCCCAGTTTGGGTTCTGCCAGGGCCACTCAGCTCCTGATCTCATTACAGCCTTGGTTCAAACATGGGCTGAATTTCAGAGCTGAGGTGAGAGTGACAGCCTTTGAAATTGAGATCGCATTTTACTGGGTGTGGCATCAAGGAGCCCTTGCAAAAAGTGTTTCAATGGAAAACGGGGGAAAATCTCCATGCTGGTAAGAGTCAGACCTGACACAAAAGAATGTGGTCGTGTTTATTGTAGGTCAGTCATCTCAGATCAAAGACATCTCTGCAGGAGATACTGGGTCCAACGGAATCTTCAATTGTTTCATCAGTGAACTTCTCTCCACGATGAGGTCAAAAGTGGGGATGTTTGACATTGTATAGCCAATGTTTGGCACCATCCACGACTCCTGAGATGCCAAAAAAATCCATGTCCAGATGAAACAATACCTGGATAATATCCTGGCTTGGGCTGAGAAATAGTAGTTAATATTTGCTGCACACAAATGCCAGACAATGGCCATCTCAAATGAAAGAGAATCTAATCAATAGACAATAGACAATAGGTGCTGGAGTGGGCCATTCGGCCCTTTGAGCCAGCACCACCATTCATTACGAATATGGCTGATCATCCACAATCAGTATCCTGTTCCTGCCTTATCCCCATAACCCTTGATTCCACTATCTTTAAGAGCTCTACCTATATCTATATCTATCATTGCCTCTTGACATTCAATGGTGTTACCATCACTGGATTCCCCACTATCAATATCCTGGGGTTTACTATTGACTAGAAACTGAACTGGACTCACCATATAAATACAAAGAGCAGGTTAGAGGCAAGAGCTCCTGCAGAGGGTAACTCGCCTCCTGATTCCTCAAAGCCTGTCCACCATCTACAAGGCACAAGTCAAGAGGTTGATGGAAGACTCCCCACTTACTGGATGAACTGTGCTGTAATGTTCTATGTTCTATGAGTGCAGCTTCAACTCAAGAAACTTGATATTATCCAGGACAAAGCAGCCTGCTTGATGAGCACCACATCCAAAAACATTCAATCTCTCCACCACTTAGTTGAATGGCAGTATTGTGCACTATCCACATGATACACTGCAGAAATTCACCAAGGTTCCGTAGACAGCACCTTCCAAATCTGCCTGTAGTACCATCTGAGAGAACAAGAGTGGCAGATACATGGAAATACAACCACCTGCAAATTCCCCTCTAAGCCTTTCACCATCCTGACTTGGAAATATATCACCGTTCCTTCACTGATGCTGAGTCCATATTCTAGAACTGTTCTCTAACAGCATTCTGGGTTTACCTACAGCACATGGACAGCAACAGTTCAACAAAACAAAGGGAGAGGCAACTAGGGAGATGCAATAGAAGCTGACCCAGCTGGTGAAGCCCACATCCTACAAATGAATAATAAAAAAACCCCCACAGTTTCAACTTCTTGCCAAATTGTGCTTCATTAATGTTTCTCACAGCGTTTCTTGTTTTAAGAAAATATTAAGAAGTATCTACATGGTCAAATTTAAATGGCCTATGCCTAATCTATTTATGGAATATAGAACATAGAACAGTACAGCATAGTACAGGCCCTTCAGCCCATGATGTTGTACTGACCTATTATCTTGCTCTAAGATCAAACTAACCTGCATACGCTTCATTTTACTATCATCCATGTATCTATCCACGAGTCGCTTAAATGTCCCTAATATATCTGACTACAACACTCTCTGTGTGAAGAACCTACCTCTGTCATCTTTCCTATACCATCTTCCAATCATCACAAAATTATGCCCCCTCGTTATAGTCATTTCTGCCTTGGGAAAAGGTCCCCAGCTACCCAGTCTATCTATGCCTCTCATCTTCTTGTACACCTCTATCAAGTCACCTGGCATCCTTCTTTGTTCCAATGACAAAAGGCATAGCTTCCTCAACGTTTCCTCATAAGATCTGCCCTCCAGTCCAGGCAGCATCCTGGTAAATCTCCTCTGCACCCTCTCTAAAGATAATATAATGAGGCAACCAGAACTGAACACAATATTCCACGTGTAGTCTAACCAGAGTTTTATAGAGCTGCAGCACGACCTGGTGGCACTTAAACTCAATCCCCCTGCCAATGAACGCCAACACACCATACACCTTCTTTTCAACCCGGTCAACTAGGGTGGCAATTTTGAGGGATCTTTGGATGAGGACCCCAAGTTCCCTTTGGTCCTCCATGCTGCCAGAAACCCTGCCACTAACTCTGTATTCTGCATTCAAATTTTACCTTCCAAAATGAAGCACTTCATATTTTTCTGTGTTGAATTCCATCTGCCATTTCTTTCTGCATCTTGTCAATGTCCTGTTGCAACTGACAACAGCCCTCCATACTATCCACAATTCCACCTGTTCCCAATTTATCTCCACAAGTCCTGCCTAACAGCTTTGTGATGTCCCCTCCGCCAATTAAATACTTTCCCATACCATCTGTCTCTCTCTATGACCATAGTAAAGGTCAGGGACTTCTGATCACTATCACCGAAATGCTCTCCCACCGAGAGATCTGACACCTGACCTGGTTTATTGCCAAGCACCAAATCCAAAATGGCCTCCCCTCTAGTTGGCCTATCTACAAATTGAGTCAGAAGTCCTTCCTGGGCACACCTGACAAAATCTGCTCCATCCAAACTATTTGCACTTCAGAGGTTCCGGTCTATATTAGGGAAGTTGAAGTGACCCATGACAACAACCCTATTACTTCTGCACCTTTCCAAAATCTGCCCCCCAATCTGTTCCTCAGTATCTCTGTTGCTACTGCGGGGTGGGGGGGTTGAAAGAAAACTCCCAATAAAGTGACTGGTCCTTTCCTGTTTCAGACTTCCACCCAAACTGACTTAGTAGACAAACCTCCCCAACGATCTCCTTTTCTGCAGCTGTGATACTATCCCTGATTAGCATTGCCACTCCCCGACTTCTTTTACCTCCCTCCCTGTTTCTTTCAAAGCACCTATACCCTGGAACATCCAACAACCTTTCCAGCCCCTGTGTTATCCAAGCCTTCGTAATGGCCACAACATTGTAGCTCCAAGTACTGATCCATGCTCTATAAGTTCTTCACCCTTATTCCTGCCACTTCTTGTGTTAAACTAGAGGAGCATATAAGCCATATGTTACAAAATTCATTCAACTGTCACCCCTGTGATTTCAACCTGTCACATTGTTTACAACTTTGATTTAAACTTATGTCTGTTTTCTATTACCCTCTTGTGGTTGTATTTAACATGAAAGTAACTTGACTTCTAAGCACTTTTGCTCTCTTACATTTTATTTGTCAGCAGAAAAATACTTCCCTGTCAAAATTTTCAATCTTGCTGCCTAAGTGGTAATACAATAGTGATTGCCCATTATAAACCTTATGTAATTAGCACCCTACTGAAATCACAGGGGTGACAGTCCGACAAATTTTGTAACATATGGCTTACATGCTCTTCCACACTTCACTGCATTGCATCTACTGAGACTGGTAGATTTCACAAGGTAGGTGCTTTTTTTACTGCACCTTTCAGGAAGTAAATGGAGGGCAAACTAAACACAGCAGAGAAACCCAAACTCAGCAGAATTCATGCTGAGTTTGAATGTACCGCATTTCTACTGCAGAGAGGACTTGAACCTCTGTAGCGAATTGATATAATAGATGAAAATCTTCTTGAAGGATGATAAGGTCTTTTTAAATTATATAATTTGAGTTTTCTTAACACCCAGTTGTTTTAAATGCAAGGTTGTCTTAAGCTGAGAGTGCAAGATGAAAAAGCATGACTGTGGGACTCCTTTGATTGACAGCTCACCTGGTGTAGGTTTAAAGTAAAACACTGGTGAAACTGTGTGCATGGATGGGGGAGTCAATTCTTGCCAAATCCCATGGCTTGCTTGGCTCGCTGATAGAGAGTGCTGGTGGTGCAGGCAAATGTGAGTTCACAGTCTCATTGTTAGTTTGAAGAGGCTATAAAATGATTAGCTGTTTTTAATGAGGAAATTGAATAGAAGTTTATTTTCTTTTATAATGGATTGAACACCTGAGGTTTGGAAGCATTGAATTGAAGCAATTTTTCACTATCAAGTGTGCTCAGGGAGAGCTGCATTACATTGTTAGAAATTTATTTTGGATCTTCACGTGGCTCCTGAAGTCTGCCAGTCATGGATAGCTGGTGAGCAGCAAAGGCAATGGTTTGATGTTGTGATGGGCCATGGAGGATAAGATGGGGCATGGGAGTGTGGGTGGAGGAATGAGAAGAGGAAGGATCAGTGATCTCTAGTGGAGAAAACTTTGATGCCTGGCTAGATATCCTCAACACTGGTTCCCTGCAAGGCTGCGTACTCAGTCCCTTACTATACTCCCTATACACTCATAATTATGTGGCCAAATTTCATCCTAACTCCATCTACAGGTTTGCTGATGACACCATCAGTGTAGGCTGTATCTCAGACAATGACGGGACAGAATACAGGAAAAAGATAGAATACTTGGTGGTATCATATAAAGATAACAACCTCTCCCTCAACATCAGCAAAATGAAAGAGCTGGTCACTGACTTCAGGAATCAAGATGGAGGGCACCCCCTGTCTAATTAATGGTGCTGAGGTGGAGATGATTGAGAGTGTCAAGGAGTGATGATTACTAACAATCTGTCCTGGTCCATCCATGTTGATGTGACATCAAGTAAGCACAACAATGCCTCTACTTTGTTGAGAGGCTAAGGAAATTTGGCATATCTATAAAGAGTCTTACCAATTTTTATATATGCACCATAAAAGCATTCTAGCTGGATGCATCACAGCTTTATAAGGCAACTTGCTCTGCCCAGAACTGTAAGAAACTACAAAGAGTTGTAAACACAACTCAGTCTACCATTACCCCATATATACTTCCTACTGCCTTGGGAAGGCAGCCAACACAATCAAAGACCCTTCTCACCTCAGTTACAATCTCTTCCAACCTCTTTTTCTGGGCAGAAGACACAAAAGCTTAAACACACATATGAACAGATTCAAGAACAGCTTCTTCTCTGCTGTTATTAGACCTCAGGCTGTGTCCACTTAACCCACTGGACTGGTGGTACATAACCCATAGGGCTGAACATAACGCATTCTGAATCCAGAAGTATGAACTCCCTGACTCTGCTTGCACTGTGTGGGCAACTGACCATGCTGATCTCCTGTATTGATATTGGAGGCTGTTCTTGATTTACTGAGCCAGGACCCCCGACTGAACGCTATCTCCCTGGACTTGACAGCTATTTCCTTTAGACTTTGAGATATTGTTGTTTGCTTGCAGCAATGCAATGAATTTCTTCTTGTTCAATGAGTTTTTGGGTGTCGTGGTGCATCAAGTATTCAAAATAAGCATGCAGATGTTGTAGGTGGTGAGGAAGGAAGATGGTTTGTTGGCCTTCAAAGCGCAAAGATTCGAGTACAGGAGCAAGAATAGCATGCTGTAATTGTACAAGGCCTTAGTGAAACCACATCTAGAGTATTGAGTGCAGTTTTGGACTCCTTATTTGAGGAAGGATATTCTGGCTGTGGAGGGAGTGCAATGAAGGTTTACCAGACTGATTCTGGAATAGCAGAACTCACATATGGAGAGAAATCAGACAGTTAGGACTAGTGAATTCTTTAATTTTCCTACTGGCTGTGTAAGCCTCTGAGGACCATGTGAGAAAGTGACTTCAATCAGAAGTTAATACTGCATTGCCTTGGGGTGAATATTGGTTAGGACTATCTTCAAGAATGGAAGAGCAGTCTCATAGAAATGTATACATTTCCAACAGGATTGAGAGAGTAAACACAGGAAAGATGTTCCCAATGACCTGGGAATCAAGGTGACAGTCTGAGGATACATGTAGTCCATTTAGGACTGAGATGAGGAGAATGTTTTTCACCCAGAGAATAATAAGCACATGGAATTCTGATCCACAGAAAGTGGTTGAGGCCAAAACATTGAATATTGTCAAAACGGAGTTATATATAGTTCTTTGGGTGAAAGGGATCAAAGGGGATGGGGAGAAATTGGAAACAGGGGACTGAGTTGTATGACCAGCCATGTTCAAATTGAATAGCAGAGCAGGCTTGAAGGGCCAAGTGACCTACCTCTGCTCCCATTTCTATGTTTCTATATGCCTGTTTAGCAGCATTGTTGAATTTATGCAATGCATCTTTTAGGTAGTGCACACTGCTGCTACTGATTGTTGATAATGGAGGGAGTGAACGTTTGTGGATGTGGTGCCAATCAAGCATCTACTTTGCTATGGATTGTGTCAAGCTTCTTGAGTTTTGGATCTGAAGTCATCCACGAAAGTAGTATGTATCTTCATGTGCCTCTAGACATTTTAAACACACAGTGGGTTGCCTTGTATGTAGGTGGTATAAGACACAGGTGTGAGATTGACATAGTATTGCATCATTCAGCAGCATATCCACCTCCTTGACTGCTAACTACTGACATCCATGGAAAGCTGCCAGGCTTTGTGTCTGTGCTAAACAGCAAGGAAGACAGAAGTATTGTGAGCCTTTGAAATGCAGCTGAGCAGGGATCATGCTAAAAAGGCACGGAAAGATCGAGCTGTTGTGCATATCCAGGGAGGTTCAGAATGAATGACTGTTAAGAGACCAAGTAAGAAGCTCTAAAATGCAGCCTGGTCCATTCTGTGAGTTGAGTGCCTGTCTCCAAATTCAAAGAGTCCTTGTTGCAGCATTGCAATCAGATGTGCTGGTGGGCATCCCCTCCCTCCACCATTGACACTCAGCAACAGCACTGTGTACTATCTACAAGATGTGCTGCAGAAATTCATCAAAGATCCTCAGACAGCACCTTCCAAGCCATATAGAAGGACAAAGGCAGCAGACATACGGAAACACCATCACCTCCAATTTCCCCTCCAAGCCACTCACCATCCTGACATGGAAATATATTGCTGTTCCTTCACCATTGCTGGGTCAAAATCCTGGAGTTCCCTCCCTAATGGCATTGTGGGTCACCCTACAGCTGGTGGACTGCAGCAGTTCAAGAAGGTAGGGATGGGCAAGAAATGCTGGCCAGCCAGCAGTGCTCACATCCCACAAATGAATACAAACAAAATCCAGCACTGAAATGCAGAAACACTAGGTGGATTAGAAATGTGCTAAGATGGTGAGGGAAATTGACATGTGTCAATGCCAGTGTCTACAGAGATGGAACGTGTGCAATCACTGCCTGTGGAGTGGGTCCTGAGATGTTGGTGCTGAGTGTCCAAGATAGAAGACCCGAGAAGCAAGGAGTGGGGTTACCAGCCGGTGATAGAATAGGACAGTACTTACCAATGAGGTGAGCTGAGTAGTAAGAAGGATGATAATGAATGGTAATGCTGTTTAATTGGCCTGTCGTTGCTCACTTATGAGAATTTTGTCTCGGTGTTCGGAACCTATTTGGAAAATGAAACTTGTGGGTCTCACCTTTGAGAAAAGTCTCATTTGACTTTTCTTGACGTTCTCCCAAATTTCTTACCGTAGTCCGAGCCATTCAGCACCTGGGAAGATTCTACGCAATGCTTTTTTATTAAAGGTTACTCTAAGCAGGCTGACAAACAAGAGGGCTTGGATGGCAAATGATGGTGTTCCTACCTTTGAGCCAGGAGACCTGGGTTCAAATCCCTTTGTCTTCAGAGATGTACCCCAACATGTCTGAGTGCGTTGTTAAAAATGTCTAGAGCCAAATGAAACTGTCTGCCCAACAACAGGCAAACTCGTTACTGCATCATTGATACCAGAAACTTATCCATATTTGTACGTGTGAAATTACTGACTAGATGTCATTTTCTAAAATAAAGTTTGGTTGTCTCTCAAATAAAGGAAATAGTTACCAAAAATGCTGAGCATTTTCCTTTTGATCTAAATTGTTCTTATCTTTGTATCTTCGTCAGAGTTCCGCAAATGCAATGAGCAAAAGATCAAATCTCTTTGACTTTTGCATACCCTATATATGGAACAAATATACAAATTAGGAACAGAAGCAGGCCATTGAGCTCCTTGACTCTGCTCCACCACTCAGTGAAGTCATTAGCTTATCTGTTTGGGTTTTGGATTCTGCATTCCCATCTAACCCCGATAACTTTTGATCTTCTATCTTAAGTATTAAATGACTGCACCTCCATTACTTTCTGAGGCAGAGTTCCAACATTTCACAACCATCTGAGAGAAAATACTTCTCCTCACTTCTTTAACCAGCATCCCCTATTTCAGGACTGACCCACATGCAGAAATATCCTTTCCACATTCAATTTTCAAGACCATTCAGAATCCTATTTAGAGATAATAGGAGCTGCAGAAGCTGGAGAATCTGAGATAACAAGGTGTAGAGCTGGATGAACACAGCAAGCCAAGCATCACCTTCGGAGCAGGAAAGCTGACGTTTCGGGCTTAGACCGGTCTAGGCCCGAAACGTCAGCTTTTCTGCTCCTAAGGTGCTCCTTGGCTTGCTGTGTTCATCCAGCTCTACACCTTGTTATCGCAGAATCCTATTTACTTCACTTTTCTAAATTCTAATGAAGACAAGCCCAGTCTGTCCAACCTTTCCTCATGACAATGTGTTCCTTTCAGGTATCATTCTCATAAACCTCTTCTGAACTGCCTCCAATTCAAACACTTACCGTATCCTTACTGAAATAAGGAGACCAAAACCACACAAAGTCTCACTAATGCCCTATAAAACTGAAACATAACATCCTCACTTTTGTGATTACAGTTACTTAACATAGCCAGTTGACAATTTATTGCAATTTTCTGATAGTTTGTTGAGTTTAAGAAGTAGCAGCAGTTTACATGTGAAACATTAGTTAATTAGATTTAAAAAGTACACAACCATGACAACTAGGGCTGGTTCACTGATACCAGAGGAGAAACCAGCTGTTGGTGCAGAATACTTTGGTCTCATTAAAATGGGTGGGGGCAGCACCCTGATCGCTATCTGAGGTGCTAGGGAACTCCGCTCCTGGTTTTCTTCCTCTTCTGGTCAATCTTCCATCTGCCTGGTCAGGGCTGTTCAAAGAAAACTGTTTTGGGGTCTGCCCAATGACAGCTGCTGCCTGCCAGTCTGCTTGATGAGAACTCCCTGGTACTTATTGTTGTATCATATTTCAAGGGGCAGGGAACTTGCACCATGCCAATCAATTCTCTAACCCCTTTTGCCAACGGCCATGGGTCCCATCACATTGGATCACCACTGCCCCCCTTCGTCTGAGGGTTGGTTTACCATTCTTTTTAAGAACAAATACTTCTTATTTTTGAAAACAACATATTGATTAATAGGGTGCATTGGCACCAGACAATTTGTTGACACTGGTTAAATGGGCAGTGTGACTTCTATATTTTTCATAGTTTTTATCTTTGTTTCATATGCTAGAATTTTGGCAAATTAAATTCTGACAAAGTAGCTGTTAAACGAAATCTGTTGCTACTCAGTAAATACTAGGAAAAGTCCGTTTTTAAGGGTCACCAATAATCAACAATTTCACATTTAACATCTCTCACAATAAAGGGTAACATTTCATTAGCTTTCTTAATCACTTGTTGTTCCTGAATATTAACTATTTGTGATTCCATGTTCCAGATGAAAAGGTGGCTGCATGAAATCCAGACTTAGTGACTTTATTTGGTAATTAACCTGGTCAATGCTTCAACCTGGTGTGTTCAGAATTAGTAACCTTTGTTAGGTATGTGTATTTTGTGCTTCAATTGTCCTTAGGTTGATAGGAAAAAATTAATATCAGAGATAATGGGAACTGCAGATGCTGGAGAATTCCAAGATAATAAAATGTGAGGCTGGATGAACACAGCAGGCCAAGCAGCATCTCAGGAGCACAAAAGCTGACGTTTCGGGCCTAGACCCTTCATCAGAGATGATGAAGAGTCTAGGCCTGAAACGTCAGCTTTTGTGCTCCTGAGATGCTGCTTGGCCTGCTGTGTTCATCCAGCCTCACATTTTATTATCTAGGAAAAAATTAACTCAGGTTTTCATTCAATAACTAGAAACTCCTACTGCCATATGAGGATAAAATTTGTTTGATTTTAATGCTGCAATTGCCAAATATCCTGGTAATGCACACATATTGGATAAATTGTCTGTGTAAATGAATCATAAAGGAAGGTGGAGGAGGCTGAGAACATTTGTGAAAAACAGAAAGAGCACAGATTCACACTGTGACCTCATAGATTGACTGAAGTAGGTCTTGAGGCACAATGGGTAGAGTGACTGTTTCTAAATGAGAAGCTCCACCTTCAAGTGCCAGGCCAGGTCTTGTGGCTAGGGAAGGTAGTTTGTAACACAGCCAAACAGGATAAGGATCACTCTGCAAATCCTCTGAGTATCACTCAGTACACACAGTATCTAGAGGTAAGAGCAAAAGGAATTCCTGGTCAGCTGTATGCTACAAAGAAAATTTGAGCCTTCAGCATCACTACCTACAATTTGAGGCTGTGCCCCAAAAAAAACCTGCATGTTGCTACAGCAACTCTGTCTCTCTGAATGAACTGTAACACACAACCACATTGACTAATCTGATCCTTTGAAACAGCACAAATATATGTTTCAATCTTATCAGGTATTGTGCAAATACAGTCCCATGCAAATGGTACCAAACCAGTGATGACTATCTCTTGACAACGTGACAATTGACATGTTCACTCTGTGGGCAAAGGAAGCTCTTGTATTACAAAACTGTAATGCTTGAAGCATGAATTCTTTTAATTCTGTATGCCTAAAAACATTTTAATCCAGTCAAAGAAAAAGAAAGTCATTTTTTGAACATTTTTAATAAATGTTTACCCTCGCTTGGACCTACTTGATATCTTACGTTTCTTTTGAATGGATTCATGTTGTTATCATGTATAGAATACAGAACAGTACAGCACAGGAACAAGTCCTTTGGCCCACCACGTCTGAGCAAGCCATGATGCCATTCTAAATTAATCACATCTGCTTGCACATGATCTGCATCCCTCTATTCCCTGCCTGTTCATGTGTCTGTCTAAATGCCTCTTAAATCTTGCAATCATATCTGCTTCCATCACCTTCCCTGGCAGTGCATTCTATGTATTTCCGTGTTAAAAAAACATGCTTCGTACGTACTAAAATTTTCTCCTCTTAACTTAAACCTATGTCCCTACTATAAGACCATAAGACATAGGAGTGGAGGCAAGGCCATTTGGCCCATCAAGTCCACTCTGCCACTTAAATCATGGCTGATGGGCATTTCAACTCCACTTCCCTGCACTCTCCCCGTAGCCCTCGATTCTTCTGAGATCAAGAATCTGTCAATCTCTGTCTTGAAGGCATCCAACGTCCCGGCCTTCACTGCACTCCGTGGCAATGAATTCCACAAGCCCACCGCTCTCTGGCTGAAGAAATGTCGTCTCATTCAGTTTTCAATTTTCCCCCTCTAATTTTAAGGCTGTGCCCATGGGTCCTAGTCTCCCCGCCTAACGGAAACAACTTCCTAGTGTCCACCCCTTCTAAACTGTACATTATCTTGTAAGTTTCTATTAGATCTCCCCTCAACCTTCTAAACTCTAATGAGTACAATCCCAGGATCCTTAGCCGTTCATCATACGTTAAACCTACCATTCCAGGGATCATCCGTGTGAATCTCTGCTGGACACGCTCCAGGTATAGTATGTCCTTCCTGAGGTGTGGGGCCCAAAATTGGACACAGTATTCTAAATGGGACCTAACTAGAGCTTTATAAAGCCTCAGAAGCACATCGCTGCTTTTATATTCCAACCCTCTTGAGATAAACGACAACATTACATTCGCTTTTTTAATTACGGGCTCTACCTGCAAGTTAACCTTTCGAGAATCCTGGACCAACACTCCCAGATCCCTTTGTACTTCTGCTTAAATGGGGATGGATGCAATATCCATGCTGTATACCACTGTATTCAGGGATGTCTCGCAGGGAATAATGAAGGCCACCAAGAGTAACAGTGAGCTTAGTCACACACATGAATTGCAATGTAATGCAGAAGGATACAGGTTCCTTACATATGGCTGAACAGGACATGATTCATGCAGGATGGGCCTCACCATGGTGAGGTCAGGTGCTGAACAAGATTGCACCAAAGATACGAGCAGACTGATAGGAACAGTCTGATAGGAGAGGATATGATGATAAGGACGGAAATAGTGGGAAGAAACCAATAATATCTTTGCTGCTATGTGTTCACAGATCCACTTTTCCGTTCAAAATATATAGCCAGGTCAATTCATTGGGTCAGCAAGCCTGAGGAAGAGAAGCCAAAGAGAGGCCCCAGGGTAGGTAGAGGGTCAACCAATTTTGTTACAGAGCCCTATAAATAAGCCAAAGACAATAACTAGCAACACCACCACTGCCATCTGCCACGACCTGCAGAAGATCTGTAGTTGCATGGAATGGGAGGCAGCGTTGTGCCCGTAGCAAAGGTCACCACAGCATTAAACTAACTCATGACTGACATCATTTAAAGCACAACTAGGGACTTAGGTGGCATCTCCCAATCAGTCTCTCTCAAGTCAATTTATGAGTTTACGAATGCAATTCACCACTGACACAGACAGCCAAGCTGCATGAGCTGTGGAATTTGTAGCTGTTGTCAGGTTCCCTCAGGTCCAAGAATTGTCTGACTGCACACATGTAGTGTCCAGAGCATCATCCAGCCAGATTCACTTGGGCTTGCGCTCTCTCTGTCCAGCTCATGTCTGACCACAAGGGACAGGCTGCTCCTGACTTGCTGGAGATGATGCAGTCACTGGCAGAGGCAGCATGGCAGGGCACTCTTGGACTGGGCTAAGGTGATAATCCCTGGATGTCTGATTGTCCCTGCTCCACATGCAGATGACAGGAAACAAATCCTGAAAAATAAAAACCAGTGATCATTCTGTCAAATTCAGTAGAACAGAAATTAGGAACAGTGAACAGTTTAATGTCAGGGACTCTTGTGCTGCAGAAGTAGTGTTGGAGGGGTGTAATCACGTCAATGAGAAAAATGTAAAAGTCCATTGTTAGTTCTCCATGAAACACTTTCACAAACTATTTCCACTCTCATTCAGTACAATGTTTAAAATTCTGACCATTCAGTTGCTGGAAAAGCTCAGCAGATCTGGCAGTATATGTGGAGGAGAAAACAGAGTTGAAGTTTTGGGTCCAGTGACCCTTCCTCAGAACTGATGGTGGCTGGGAAAATGTCAGTTTGTATGCAGAAAATAGGGAGATGGTGGGTCGGAAGTAAACGATAGGATAGGGCCCAAAGAGAGAGAAAGACAGTTGGACAGAAAAAGGATTTGATAATGATCAGATTGGGAGGGTGAATAGTTGTTAATGGGTTCTGTTAGTGACAAACAACAGGGGCTGTGTAGTGGCAGGCTATGTGGTAACAAGGCCTGGTGTGTGGGGTAGTGGGCTGGGACATGGGAGAGTGTAGGCTCTAAAATTATTGAGTCATTATTGAGTCTGGAGGGCCATCGGGCCCCCAAACGGAAAATAAGGTGTTGTTCCTCCAGCTTGCGTTGGGCTTCACTGGAACACTGTAGCAAGCTGGAGACAGGGATGTTGGCCAGGGAGCAAGGTGGGGCATTGAAGTGGCAGGCAACAGGTAGTTCAGGGTCTTTTTTGCGAGCAGAATGTAGAGGTTCTGTGAAGTGGTTGCCAAGTCTACGCTTCATTTCCCCAGTGTAGAGGAGACAACATTGTGAGCAGCAAATGCAGTAGACTAGATTTTTGGAAGTGCAGGTGAAGTGTTACTTGTGAAGTGTTACAGGTGAGGATGCCTTAGGGCTGTAGGGAGTTGTTGGGCGGTGAAGGAAGTATGGATCAGCATATCCCGGAGGGAACAGTCCCTGCAGAAGGCAGACAATGGAGGGGACGGGAATGTGTGTCTGGTGGTGGCATCTTACTGGAGGTGGCGGAAATGGCGTCTGATGATCTTCTGGATGTGGATGCTGGTGGGATGGTGGGTGAGGATAAGGGGAACCCTATCGCTATTGCAGGAGGGAAGAGAAGGGGTGAGGGCAGAAGTGCGGGAGATGGGTCAGACTCGGTTGAGGGCCCTGTTGACAACGGAGCTGGGGAATCCTTGGTTGAGGAAGTATGTGGACATTTCGGAGGCTCCCTTGTCAAAGCTGGCCTGATCTGAACATATACGATGGAAATAGAGGAACTGAGAGAATGGGATGGAGTTGTTACAGGAAGTGGGGTGTGGGGATGTATAGTCCAGGTAGCTGTGGGAGTCAGTGGGTTTGTAATGGATATTAGTGGCCAGTCTATCCCCAGAAATGGAAACAGAAATGTAGAGGAAGGTAAGGGAGGAGTCAAACATAGATCAAATGCGGATGCTGTAAATCAGGAACAAAAACAAAGTCGCTGGAAAAGCTCAACTGGTCTGGCTGCATCTGTGGAGGAGAAAACAGATGTTAAGTGTGCTTTAATCGGCTTGGACAACTGTAAATGCATGTTTGAGGTTTACAAATGGTATTGGTGGTAATTTTAAAATGCGACTCGTTTATATTCTAAAATTTAAAAATAACCCCAGAAATTGTTGGGAAAAACTCAGCAAGTCTGACAGCATCTGTGCACAGAAATCAGAGTTAATGTTTTGGGTCCAGTCCCTTCCTGAGAATCCTTCATATTCTGTATGAATTGGACCGTCACCTTCAATTAGTGATGTAACATGGAAAGATGCTACATACAAGGTTGGTGATTAATCGGTTCATTAACTCGTTTCTACGGCTTTGGGACTGAGTTTACAATACTGCTACCTACTATGGACAACTTGACTTCGTCGTGTACTCTAGTCAAAGACGTCAATTCCTCCTACAATCCACCTATAATTATTATAATCTTCATCCTCGGATTTATTGGAAATATCGTTGCTTTATGGATCTTCAGTTTTCATGTGAAATCCTGGAAACCAAACACAGTCTATTCACTGAACCTGGCGATTGCAGACACTCTGTTAATCTGCTGTTTACCGTTTCGAGCAGATTACTTTATCCGGGGGAAGAACTGGATTTACGGTGATGTTCTTTGTCGTCTGAAGATATTTTTGATTTCCCTAAACCGAGCAGGAAGCATCATGTTCCTCACGGCGATGGCGATCAATCGGTATTTGAAAGTGGTCCATCCTCAGCACAGAGTGAATACGATGCCTACAAGCTGTGCAGTGAAGGCAGCCGCCGGCTTGTGGGTTCTCGCAGTGGCCATTTGCTCACACCTCTTAGCAGAACCTCATTCCTTCGAACTCGACAACCAGACGTACTGTGAACCCTTTAACATAAGGCGGCCTCTAAGTCCGACAACAATTTGGACCAATATTGTTTTTATTCTTTTCAAGTTTGCGCTACCAGCTTCGATTATCCTCTTCTCCACGTCCTGCATCATCTGGAAATTAAAACAGGTTAAAACTAAATCCAGGAGTAAATATAATCGAGCGATGAAACTTGTGATCGCTGTGTCTGCAGTTTTTGTGCTTTGTTTCTTGCCCACAAACATTGCTGTTCTTGCTGTGTTAATCACGAAACTGAGAGGTACTGAAAGCTGCAAGTCATATGAAACAGCTGTTCACGTCTTCTATAATACACTATTCATGACATATCTGAACAGTGTACTGGATCCAGTTATTTACTACTTCACAAGTTCGACTTTCAAAAAATGTTTTAACGAAATTAAATATAAGTTGTTCCAGACCCAAAACTGATGCAGCAATGCAACCGACAAAACCGTGGGAAAAGCTTTAACGGTCCCTACCAATAAATGACACCAGGCTGTCATACCTGTGAGCACTCCTAGAATCTATACTGACTGTATGTCCTAGCTGCTAATTACCAGCTTATGTAACTAAAGTACTTCCTATAGCGTGCAAAACATTCGAATACGTGGTTTTATTGACATTTTACGTTTTTGGCATTTGGTGTTAAGCATTTATAACTAATACTTTTAAGCCGACACAACTTTTTAGAGTCAAGCTATATACCAGCAAAATCATGCTTTCGATTGTATAAGGTGATGGAGTGATTTAGGAGTTGACCGACCATGGTCTTTGGTTGGTCAGATAGAACCTGCAGACACTAGTATAGTCAGGAGACAGATTTTGTGTAGTGAGCGAGACTCCCAAAAGGGTGGGCATGTCTATTTGCTGGCTAACAAAGTGAGAAGCTGGATGAACACAGCAGGCCAAGCAGCATCTCAGGAGCACAAAAGCTGACGTTTCGGGCCTAGACCCTTCATCAGAGATGGGGATGGGGAGAGGGAACTGGAATAAATAGTGAGAGAGGGGGAAGTGGACCGAAGATGGAGAGAAAACAAGATAGGTAGAAAATTTGCTGGCAGATGTGTTTTGGGCATCTTAATTGCAAGATGAAAGAAATGGATTGCCGAGTCAGAAAAGTTTGGCTTTAATGTTGTTGATGGTGGGGAGAAGTGGACTCGTCCTTATGGAATAAAGAGTTAATGATACATGAGTATTGCTGCAAAAAAGTATTTTGTCAAATCTTTTTGTCTTGCTCTGGGCTATTCAAAGAATATCGAATTAATGGGAAAATCAACATTTGGTTTGCGTTAAGAAAAAAAAAGCGAGGGTGAGTTTGGTGCTATTTGTCACCCTGGCATTTACATTGATTTACAGTCGTTTTTTGGAGTTTGGATGTATCCCCATGAAACTGGGAGCATACTTAAACAAGGCATGTTTTGCGGTGTAACACCACAGAAGAAACTACAGACCGTACGCTCTAGCTAACTTCTTCCCCCCCTTCATTTAATGTTCCGGCAGTCTCTTCTAACACCTTACCATGTACTTCTCATCTGACGCTATTCCTTTTGACTTCATTGACTTTATTTGGCTGATTTAGTTACTGGTGCTGCTGTCCGAGCTTATCAACGCCACTCTCTTACTGGGTGGGATTTGCATCCCATTCCTTTTATTCATAGTAAGTTCCAGAAATTGTAAACCAGGTGAATTAACTCTTGAACTTGATTATGTCACGTTCGGGTAAACGGTTTGAGACAGCCTGACTTTAGATTTTTGCGTTTGTACCAACTGGAATTTTGTAATAGAACATATGAAGTCAATTTAATCGATAACATGTACTGGGCCCAATAGGATTCGCAACAAATACTCAAACAGCAATCGGAGCTGGGAAATGCTGTAAGTCAGAAACAAAACCAGAAATTGCTGGAAAAGCTCAGCAGGGTCTCGCAGCATCCTTGAAGAGAAATCAGAGTTCTTCAGTTCTGAGGGTCACTGGATCCCGAAACGTTAGCCTGATTTCTCTGCACAGATGCTGCCAGACGTGCTGAGCTTTTCCAGCAACTTCGGCTTTTGAATCAGAACTGGGCGCCCTAGTAGTTTCTCTTTGCTATGCAATAAATAATGCTTGGATACTGGTTACTTTTGCTGCTCTGATCTACAGTTTAGATTAGATTCCCTACAATGTGGAAACAGGCCCTTCGGCCCAACAAGTCCACACCGCCCCTTGAAGCATCCCACCCAGGCCGATCCCCATATAACCCACACACCCCTGAACACTACGAGCAATTTAGCATGGCTGATTCACCTAGCCTGCACATCTTTGGACTGTGGGAGGAAACCGGAGCATCCGGAGGAAACCCACGCAGACACGGGGAGAATGTGCAAACTCCACACAGACAGTCCCCCGAGGCAGGAATCGAACCCGGGTCCCTGGCGCTGTGAGGCTGCAGTGCTAACCACTGAGCAACCGTGCTGGACTGTGAACCTTTGTGAGAGTGAGTGAGTAATAGTGTCTGCGTGGGTTTCCTCCGGGTGCTCCGGTTTCCTCCCACAGTCTAAAGATGTGCAGGTTAGGTGGATTGGCATGCTAAATTGTCCATAGTGTTCAGGGGTGTGTGGGTTATAGGGGGGTGGGTCTGGGTGGGATGCTTCAAGGGGCGGCCTGGACTTGTTGGGCCGAAGGGCCTGTTTCCACATTGTAGGGAATCTAATCTAAACTGTAGATCAGAGCAGCAAAAGTAACCACTATCCAAGCATTATGTAAATTTCCCTCAGGCTACAGCTATTTCATCAATATGTTAATAAACCAAGTCCATCGAAAATATAGTTTGCATAAAACACTTTAGTGACCCTTTAGTGAACAACAGGGTGGCTCAGTGGCTAGTAATGCTGCTTCACAAAACCGTGGGTCGGGTTCAGTTCCAGCCTTGGGTGGCTGTGTGGAGTTTGCACGTTTTCCCTATGCCTGCGCGAGTTTCCGCCGGCTGCTCGTTTCCTCCCACAGTCCGAAGATGAGCAAATTGTGTGGATAGATGATGCTAAACTGCCGCAGAGTGTCCAGGGATGTGTAGGCTAAGTGGATTAGCCATGCGGGGCGTTAGGGATAAGGTTGGATGCTCTTGTCAGTGCAGAGTCGATGGCCGAGTTGCCTCTGTCTGCACTGTAGGGTTTCTAGAGATAATTGGAACTGCAGATGCTGGAGAATCCGAGGTAACAAAGTGTGGAGCTGGATGAACACAGCAGGTCAAGCAGCATCTAAGGGGCAGAAAAGCTGACGTTTCGGGCCTAGACCCTTCAGGTCAGCTTTTCTGCCCCTAAGATACTGCTTGGCCTGCTGTGTTCATCCAGCTCCACACTTTGTTATCTCTGTAGGGTTTCTATTCTTTTGAGTTGCTTTGGCGAGGTTACTCCTTTCATCTTTTTCCTCAGTCAGATTCAACTCACAAATAACTCATTTCTAAAACAGCTTATACATATTTCGTATCTTCAAAAGCAAATTACATCTAACTAAACACTATTGGCTCAACTGGCACCTCCATGGTTCATTCTCATCAACTGCTGACGAGGTTTTTTTTTCGAATTCATGGAGAGAAAATTTGATAGTGAACATAAAAAGCAGTACGTGTCTAACAAAATCAGATTAAATCTTCACCGTACTGAACATCCGTCCACCAAATAAAAACCGAAAGAACTGCGGATGCTGTAAATCAGAAACAAAAGTTGCTGGAAAAGCTCAGCAGGTCTGGCAGCATCTGTGAAGGAAAAAGAACAGAGTTAACGTTTCGGTTCGGGTGACCATTCCTCACGACCTGAATCGTTAACTCTGATTTTTTTTTCTTCACAGATGCTGCCAGACCTGCTGAGCTTTTCCAGCAACATTTTTTTTATCTCTCCACTAAAGCCTTGAATCTCCTCCTCACAAATTCAATAGAGAAACACGGAGCTGGAAGTGCTTAATGATCACAGAACGAGACAAGCTTCTAGTTATATGAACAGCACACCTTACAGCAGCTAATTTTCATTTTACATTGACTTGGGAAATATTATCACTTATAACAGACATTACCGTTAGAGAGTGTTGTAGGAGGAGCCACCATAAAGAGCTTTGTGAACTTCAGTGGAAAATGGTTGGGCTTCTGAAAATTCAATATTTTAACATCCTTAGCAAGATCAAATATCTTCTAATCGATATGAATAGTTTTCTGTAAATACATATCAAAGGTTTTCTTTAAATATCGTTAATGTTATTTTACGTACAAACAATTCATACAACTGACTTTAATTGAGCTCCACCCACAATCCATGATGAAACGTGGAAATGTCCGATATATAAGTGTGGGCATCGTTCAGTTTAACAACGCGTTTCTGAGGCTGTAAGTCTGACTTCACTGCATAACCACGAACAATGGACAACGGCACCCAACAATCGCGTCGTATGGGAGACGTTAATTCCTCCTACAATCCACCTATAATTATTGTAACGTTCGTCCTCGGATTTATTGGAAATGCCGTTGCTTTATGGATCTTCAGTTTTCATGTGAAATCCTGGAAACCAAACACAGTCTATTCACTGAACCTGGCGATTGCAGACACTCTGTTAATCTGCTGTTTACCGTTTCGAGCAGATTACTTTATCCGGGGGAAGAACTGGATTTACGGTGATGTTCCTTGTCGTCTGAAGGTATTTTTGATTTCCCTAAACCGAGCAGGAAGCATCATGTTCCTCACGGCGATGGCGATCAATCGGTATTTGAAAGTGGTCCATCCTCAGCACAGAGTGAATACGATGCCTACAAGCTGTGCAGTGAAGGCAGCCGCCGGCTTGTGGGTTCTCGCAGTGGCCATTTGCTCACACCTCTTAGCAGAACCTCATTCCTTCGAACTCGACAACCAGACGTACTGTGAACCCTTTAACATAAGGCGGCCTCTAAGTCCGACAACAATTTGGACCGATGTTGTTTTTATTGTTTTCAAGTTTGCTATCCCGGCTCCGATTATCCTCTTCTCCACGTCCTGCATCATCTGGAAATTAAAACAGATGAAAATTGAGTTGAGGAGTAAATATAATCGAGCGATGAAACTTGTGATCGCTGTGTCTGCAGTTTTTGTGCTTTGTTTCTTGCCCACAAACATTGCTGTTCTTGCTGTGTTAGTCACGAAACTGGGAGGTACTGAAGGCTGCAAGTCATATGAAACAGCTGTTCACGTCTTCTATAATACACTATTCATGACATATCTGAACAGTGTACTGGATCCAGTTATTTACTACTTCTCAAGTTCGACTTTCAAAAATGCTTTAATGAAAGCAGTCGCTTCTCTGAATCTAAACTGTTCCAGATCAAAAACTGAGAGAGCAATGCAATCGAGAGATTCCATATGACAAGTAGATGTAGATCATCATTTTTAAAGGACAGAGTTCGTTCATAGCTATGAATGATCCCAAACTGTGTCTACCCTGTCTGCACGACCCAGCTGTTGGTAGTCGCTTGTATCTTTAGTCTACCTTTGTTGCAAAATAGCGAAATTACTTGGACTTTTGGATATTGCAAAAGCTGTTAATTTGTTTCTCATGAGTAAGGGGTAAAATAAACTGTGCTTTTTAAATCCATTATCCATGTGCTGAAAAGTTGCAATGCTTTTACTCTGCAACATTGAATAGGGATTTTCAATGATAAAGTGTTTAGTTCCACAAGGAGCGAGATTCTTGTAATGATCAAAGAAAAGATTAAAGGAAAATAGAAGGAAAGATTGGGATAATGCCACTGTTTCTGAACTCTAGTATAGTGTGTGGATTGCTAAGAACATGCAAGAGGACGTTGTTCTTGGAGGTGAATCATTTGTCAGTGCACAGTATACTCACTACATTCAATAGGACAAGACATTATTTGGTGAATTGGTCTGGGGAACTAAAGCGGTTCAATTCAAACAAGTCATTTACTTTACTCTCCACAGATATTGACAGACTTGCTGGGTTTCACCAGCATCATCTGTGATTGTTTCAGATTTCCAGTATCGTCTGTATTTCGCTTTTATTTACACTTTACCGTGAATTGACTGGGCAATAAACAGTGAGTTTGGCACTGCCAAGAAGATTGAAGGATTGGGCCATTGTTGTGAAGGGTTGCCAGCTGCATTGATGGCACAGGATCTGAGGTTTACTCACAGCTTGCAGCAGGCCATAGTGTGAGCTGTCCTGTGGGAGGTGCTGGATGTGGCACTGGTAGTGAACAAATCTAATTTATTTCCATCAATCACTGCTATTTATGAAAACAAATACTTGTAGCTCTGGTAGCAACAAACACTGATAACAGCATCACTTTGCCTGGGTAAGTCCTGTCCTACTGCCAGGACTGTCCCAGCCTGGGTGGCAGTACTGGTAAGAAGGAGTTGCCCTAGGTGTTCTCAATTAGAGCTCCAGACTTCATTAAGTCTATTGGCATCAGGCCAAACATGGGCAACAATAACTTCCTGTTAATTAGCGCCCATAACAACTCCAGCTACTCCAGGCTGATGAATCCTTCATACTGAACATGACTCAAGGAAACACTGAGGGATGCACAATATACTCTGGATAGGGGACTTCAATGTCCATCACCAAGAATAATTAGGCAGCAGCACTATTGATTGTGTGGTTAGGTCCTAAAGAACAAAGTTGCTCGACTGGATGTGTGGCACATGGAGAGGGAATCAACAAGAGGGAAGAATATATTTGACCTCATCCTGGTATCATGTGATTTCTAACCTCTGTCCATGTCCAGTATATGTAAAATTGACTGCTGCATAGTGCTTGCAAAGACAAAGTCTGACCTTTACATTGATGATATCTTCAATTGTATTGTGTGGCATTATCATGCTAAATGGAACAGATTGTGCAACATTGGGCACCATGAGGCACTGTACTCTTACACAACCTGTAACTTCAAGGCATGACATATCCCAACTTTACCATTATCATCAAGTCTATGTTCCAGCCGTGGTTCAATCAAGAAGACAGGAGGACACACTAAGAACAGCACCAGTCATACCAAAAAATGAGGTGTCAACCTGGTGAAGCTACCAAACAGGACTAATTGCATACCAGAGATAATGGGAACTGCAGATGCTGGAGATTCCAAGATAATAAAATGTGAGGCTGGATGAACACAGCAGGCCAAGCAGCATCCCAGGAGCACAAAAGCTGACGTTTCGGGCCTAGACCCTTCATCAGATGAAGGGTCTAGGCCCGAAACGTCAGCTTTTGTGCTCCTGGGATGCTGCTTGGCCTGCTGTGTTCATCCAGCCTCACATTTTATTATCTTTAATTGCATACCATACAGCATAAGTAGCAAGTGACAGGCAGGACTAAACAAATTCACACTCAATGGATCAGACAATTTGATTAGCTTCACGACATCCAACTCTATTTCACCAACAAATATAGTGACTCCTCCATTGTTGCTCAATGATCAGGCTGCTTAGCCAACAACTTTCACTGGATGAGCATTAAACTCCCCTAATTAAATACAGATAAGACCAAAGCCATAGACTTTGGTCATCATTATAGACCATTTCCTACAGGTACCAACTTCATCCCTCCCCTTGACAAATGCTTGAGACTAAACTAGCCTACTAGTAGCCTTGGTGTCAAATTTGATCTCAAGCTGTGAACTTCGGACAATATATTCTTCCCAATACTATAACCACCTATTCCCACTTTAAGAGAATGCCTGATTCTATCCCTTCCTTGAGTAATTTGCTGCAGAAACTTTTATTGGCCTTTCATTACATTTACACTTGATTATGCCAATGTGTTCCTGGATGGTGTCTCAAATTTAATCATTTGTAAACTCTCAAGAGCATCCAAAACCTAGGTTCCTGTGATCTTTCTCACAACAAGTCCTATTGACCTGACTGACTAACATTGGCTCATGGCCAAGCAATAACTTAATTTTAAAATTCTTACCCTTGTTTTCAAATCACACCAACTTCTTATCCAAATGACAAAAAAACATTTTGGGGGATAGCGAGGTTACCACTATAACAACGCACAGTCAGTCAGTTAGCCAGCAAAAGAAATATGATTACTGACAGAGAGATAAACTGTCGCAGCTGTGGAAACAGAAACTGGGCAAGCGTGGTACTCTGAAGACAAACCGTCATCTAAGATCTGGTGAGAGGTGCGCTGAGCTGAATGTTTGACTAGAAAAAAGAGAAAAAATACACTTAGAAAAAGAGAGGTCTCAGCAAAGTATAATCTGCAGGGAGCAGGAGAAGCCTTCAGCAATATTGCTAAGGGAAAATGGAGACAAACTTTACAATACGGTCCAAGGACCAGAAATGGAAGGCAGGAATTTGTAAGATTGAGTTCTCAACTCTCATGAGTTCTGCTATTATCGAAAATAGGTTCTAGGAGGCATAGTTTCAAAGGACAGTAAAATGGCAAGGAAGTACAAAAACACAATTTGACTGGTGCTGAGGAATCAGTAGGCTTCCGAATTTATTTACAATGGTAACACGTAAATTTTTTAAAAAGTAGAAGAAGAAAAGTCAGGATAAACTAAATATTTAAATAGACTGGTACTCAGTAATTAAACCACAATTTCACCAGGAAGAATTATAAGGGTTTGAAACAAAAATAAATTTCTTGAGAAATTCGGCAGGTCTGGCTGCATCTGTGAAGTGAAAGCAGGGTTAATGCTTTAAGTTTAGTTATTATTCCCCAGAATTATTTAGTTTTTGGTTTTATTTTAATTTTGAATTATAAGGGCCCCTGCCAGTGAAATTTATTTTGCAATTTGTGTGGAAATAAGTGCTTGGTGTTTTAGACTGCGAAAGGAGGCACAACATCCATTTTAACCAGGAAGGAGAAAAAATTGCTATCACTGCTGTAGCAGCTGGGGAAACCCTGGAAGAGGTGGCGAACCACCATGTAGGTGATTAAATAAGATGGGAAAACCCACTATGCAATACAGAGAAGCAGTATTACAATGAAACAGAACTGAAAATCTCAATTGCAGTATTATCACAACGGAACAGTTAGTGAACAGAATCTAAAGCTTCATTGAAGAATTTACTCCTGCATTGCTGCAAAATGGAGTTTTAAAAAAGCATCAAATAAAGAAAATACTGCATGGAGCTGTGTACATTCTACAGTAGTTAAATTTGAAACAGTAATGGTGAATGCAGACATATAAACTTAAGGAACAGTAGACTATAAGCATTATTGAGATCATACAGAATTAAAACACTTCTACAGTAATAAAATTTAAGAAATAGAAAAAGACCTAACACTTCCACGACATCCAAGGCCACAGAAGCACCACAAAGAATTCAAGATTGCACATCAATGCTTAAGGCACAGCATTGCCTCAAAAATTAAATACTGCTTCTGAAGCTAAGCACATTAATTAATTATTACTTTACAAATCATTATGAATTTTAAATCATATTATGGACCAGACCAGACCTCCCTCAAAGTATATTGTTGAGATTGCACTGTCTGTATCTTTTATGTTTTTTTTAAAGGCACGTGCAAGGCACATGTTCTAGATATGATTCGATTGGTCTACCACTAAGCTTTAGTCTTACAACAAAGAATAAAGGCATACCTTTATTCTCCTGAAATACTTAACAAAATAATGTATTATTTAACTACTTATTCTCAACTATTCCCACATAGGCAGCATCCTATAAGTGCATGTTTGGCAAAGGCAAGTCAGCAACTCAGTAATTATTTTCATGTCCAATCTCTCTCCAGTCCAGCAGGATGCAACAGTCTGCCCCTTTTTTTAAAATATAGATTACGAGAGGGAGTCTCTCTGTCTAAGGCTTCACTCTAGCAGCAGAGAATTCAATCCTTCAGCTCTAGCAACCAGCAAAACCCTCCAACTAACTGAAAAGCAAAACCAAAATTCTTTTGGTGTGTGTAGTCTGCCCCCATCCACTCATACTTCTTTTGTCTTGCTTTAAAGACAAAGCAACTGCCTGTCAGAAGGAGATTTTTCAGCACCACTGTGACAACACCCCTCTGCAAGAGAAGCTAGACGGAACAAGGCTGTTAAAGATGCAGTATTGTCATAATCAACATCATATTGAAGAGGATAAAGGAACTTTTGAAGATGTCCTAAAAGCTTCTGATTGTTACTCAATTTAAGAACCAACAAAATCCCTGAAAGAGCAAAATTGAACAGAAGAGTTCTGTTTTCAGGGAAATCGGTAAACAATTTCATTAATGGCCTCTACAGCTTAAGGAAATCTGACTATTGAGTTTTGAAATCAGAATTCATTAAAGAGGAGAAGTTATTCTTGGCATCATTGATCAAACTTTTTCAGATTTCCTAGAGTTCAAGAGTTAACTTTGGGGGATACTACACAGATTGTAGAGGGAGCATTAACCAGAAAGAATCACAAATGCAGTTCTTACTATCTCAGAATCACAGATGGATCATGAGAGGTGAAGAACTATCTAAACTCAGAAGAACAACAGAGTCTATTCACTTTATAAGATGCAGACATTATAAACAGGCACCTGATAAGTCAATACTATGACTGAGCTAAACACAGTTGCAAAGAACCAAATCTCTGCACTATGGAATAACAAGGTCCCAGAGACAATGTTCAGCCATGACAAAGGAATGTTACATTTGTTGAACTGTAAGAGGCTTCCAGAAGATGTGTGGAGAAGGGTCACTGGATTCAAAAAGTTAACGCTACTTTCCGTTCTTTTCACAGATGCTACCAGACCTGCTGTGTTTCTTCAGCAATTTCTGTTTATTGTTAATTTTATGTTTGACACAGGAGAGAGTGTTATTGTCTTAAAGGGAATTCAGGAGGTCAAGGGCGGCATGTGGCTCAGTGGTTAGCATTGCAGCCTCACAGCACCAGGGACTCGGTTTCGATTCCAACCTTGGACGACTGTCTGTGTGGAGTTTGCATATTCTCCCCGTGTCTACGCGGGTTTCCTCCGGGTGCTCCGGTTTCCTCCCACAGACCAAAGACGTGCAGGCTAGGTGGATCGGCCATGGTAAAGTGTCTGTAGTATTCAGGGGTGTGTGGGTTATAGGGGAATGGGTTTGGGTGGGATGCTTCAAGGGGCGGTGATGACTTGTTGGGCCGAAGGGCCTGTTTCCACACTGTAGGGAATCTAATCAAAGAGTCTTTCAAACAGAATAATGGATAAACCAGGTGTACAAGCAATGTTATCCTTGTAAAGGATATTCAAGTGTGAGATTATCAAGTGGAGAAATGATACTCAAATCAGATCCAAGGTCAACAGTCCTCAGGAAGATGATTTACCTGTCTTCCATATCCAAATAGGGGTAATCTGGGAGAGTCGTGAATTCTCAAAAATCAAGAAAAATAAAATATTTCAAGACTTTTCCAGTATGAAAGCCAAAATAAGTTTTGAATAGTTGGCTGAAAAAGAAATTTCAAAGAACTTATAGAAGCCTCCAAACGACATTTAAATAGAAAAAAATAACACCAGCTTTATGAGATAAAGAGGTCGAATAAAGAGGAGTAGGACGTAATGCTTGATTCCATACTCTTGTTGAGATAAGTGATAAGGAAAGCAGTGGAGGTTTGTGATATTATCTGGTAACACACTGTGGTAAAAACATGACCTGGTTTAACCAGAACATTTACAATATCTTTCAAAATAAACGCTGTTTTCTGTGGACAAACCTGTTTTTTTCTACGAACAGCGGGATTCTTAATTTGTGTAAAGATTAAAGAAAGATTTCCAGAACGATGTTCTCTAACATTCAGCCATCCCACTTTCTATTCACAAGTTCCTTAAACGTGGAGTCTCTCAAATTACTGAAGTAAACCTTCCTTGTTTGGCGGCGGGACTCGGAAGAGAGTGATCGGGCGGTCGGAAAGATAAGCCTTCAGTTGAAAAGACTTACTTCATGAGACGGTGGCGGGAGTCGGGAGAGAGCGCGAGGGGATTGCTGGGTAAGTAAAACCATTTATTCTGGCAGTGTAAATTAAAGGAATATTATTAAGCAGGAGAGGGCTCAGAAGAGATTCATCAGGATGTTTCCAGGTCTGGAAGGTTAGAGTTAAAAAGTATTGCTGGATAAGTTGGGACTTTTTGCGCCAGAATTTAAGAAGTTGAGAGGTGACCTTATCAAAGTTTATAAAATCATGAGAGGTATAGATAGGGTTAATAAAAACAAAAGGAACTGCGGATGCTGTAAATCAGGAACGACAAACAAAGCTGGTGGAAAAGCTCAGCAGGTCTGAAAGCATCTGTGAAGGAGAAAACAGAGTTAATGTTTCGGCCTGGTGACCCTTCATTGGAACTGATGGTAGGTGGGAAAACGTCAGTTAAGATGCAGAAAAGAGGGAGGTGGGTGGGGTAGGAAGTAAATGATAGGATAGAGTCGAAAGAGAGAGAAAGACAGTTGGACAGACAAAGGAGTTGCTAATGATCAGGTTGGGAGGGTAAATAGTTGTTAATGGGGACTATTAGTGACTAACAACAGGGTGTGTGTAGTGGCAGGCTGTGTGGTAACAAGGCCTGGTGTGTGGGTTGGGGGGGCTGGGACATGGGAGAGTTTAGGCACTAAAATTATTGAAGTCAGTATTGAGTCCAGAGGCCTGTAGGGTCCCCAGGCGGAAAATGAGGTGTTGCTCCTCCAGCATGCGATGGGCTTCACTGGAAAACAGTAGCTGGCCAGGGAGCAAGGTGGTGGGTAACCCTAGATAACTCTACATAGGGCTAATGGTAGATTTTTTTTCCCCTAGGATAGAGATTTCACGATGAGGGGGCACATTTTTCAGGTGAGAGGAGAGAAATGTAAAAAAAAGCATGAGAGGCAATTTTCTTTTATAAAGAGGATGGTTCACATGTGGAATGAACTTCCAGAGGAAGTGGTGGATGTGACTACAGTTACAATGTTTAAAAGACATTAGGATAATTACATGAAGAGGTAAGTTTGAGGGAAATGGGCCAGGAACAAGCACGTAGAACTAGTTCTGTTTGGGATTATGTTTGGCATGGACTGGTTGGACCAACGAGTCGTTTCTGTGTTGAATGACTCTAGGACGGCTTTCACAGTTTTGCTCATTCAGCGCTGTCACAGTATTAATGTGGAGGTGCCGGTGTTGGACTGAAGTGGACATGGTTAAAGGCCACATGACACCAGGTTATAGTCCAACAGGTTTATTTGAAATCACAAGCTTTTGAGCAATGCTCCTTCATCAGAGGAAGTGGAGAGACCACCTAGGCATAAACTTTATAATCAAAAGATCATAAAAATCATGTGAGTGGAATGTCAACAGACTGAATAATAGGTCTCTGCAGGTGCTGAAGAGAGTCACTAAAGTGTCAACCGCTAACTAGGCAGTACAATCGTAGAACCCCCACAGTGTGGGAGCAGACCATTTGTCCATACCAACTGTCTGAAGACCATAACATCAGATCCATCCCTCTATCATAGTAATGCTACATATCCTATGGACAATCCACCCTATCCTGCACATGTTTGGATTGTGGGATGAAACCAGAGCACCCAGAGGAAACCTATGCAGACACAGGGAGACTGTGCAATCTGCACACAGACACTCGAAGGTAGAATCAAACTCAGTTCCTTTGCACTATGAGGCAACAGTGCTAACCACTGATCCACCTCATCATATCACTTTCATGGATTTCCCCCCAAAACCCTTGATTCCCCTGAACTCATTGATTTCTAACCCAAACGATTTCTGTTCATGTGTTGGCAAGCTATTCCATCTCATTGATTGGACATAATCATGTACCTTCTAGCAACAGAAAAAGTCACAAAGACAATTGGGAAATAAAAGGTTGCTTCTATCATCCCCAGCCCATTTGGTCACAGAGTTTAATTATTATATTCAACTATTATGTCAGTTAAGAACAACTAATTCATTAGAAAACAAGAATCAAACCGATTTTACAGTTACACTGGTATGGCTTTTATGTACTTTAAACCATGTTACAATAAAAGATGCTGCATAAAGGGCAGTAGCTGATCATCTAGATGACCATTTAGGCACCTCTGTGATTTTAACAAAAAGGTGTTTTTAAATTTCATTGCTCAATTTTTCTAGCTCTGTGAAAAGTTCATTATTTATTTCTATTCCATCATGCTCACAGATTATCAGAAAATAAATTTGCTTCAGATGTAGGAGGGAACTCCTCATATAGCACTAAGACCCCTTGAATAATGAGGGTGCAACCTATACCTTATTCCTCCTGTTTACATTCTCAATTAGAGGTGGAGCATAGGAGGTTGAAAGGTGACCTGATACAGTTAATGGCAGTTTTCTTTTCCTTAGGATGGGGGATTTCAAGACTAGGTGGCACATTTTGAAGGTGAGAAGAGAGAGATTTTAAAAAAATGAAGCAAATTTTTTACACAGTAGATGGTTTGTGTGTGGAAGGAACTTCCTGAAGAAGTAGTGGATACAGTGTTTAAAAGACATTTGGATAGAGGCATGAAAAGAAGAGGAAAGGTTTGAAGGGATATGGGCCAGGAACAGACAGATGGAACTAGTTTAGTTTGGGATCACGTTCAGCATGGGTTGGTTGGACTGAAGGCTCTGTTTCCATGCTGTATGATTTTATGACTTTAATAATGTATAAAGTGAAAAGTTGTGGTCCCAACACTGACCCTTGTGGAACACGACTTGTCACCACCTCCACCCTGAGAAGGACCCTTTTATCCTCACTCTCTGCTTTCTGCCAGACAGCCAATCTTCTATCCATGCTAGCACCTTGCCTCTTACACTGTGGGCCCTTATCTTACTCAGCAGCCTCCTGTGTGGCACCTTGTCAAAGGCCTTCTGGAAGTCCAAGTAGATAACATCTATTGACTCTCCTTTGTCTAACCTGCTTGATACCTCTTCAAAGAATTCTAATAGATTTGTCAGGCATGACTATCCCTTGATGAAACCATGCTGACTTTGTCCTATTATACCGTGCACTTCCAAGTATTCAGAGATCTAATCCTTCACAATGGGCTCCACAACCTTACCAACGACCAACATCAGCCTAACTGGTCCGTAATTTCCCATCTTTTGCCTTACTCCCTTCTTAAATAGGGAGGTTACATTAATGATGTTTCAGTCCTCTGGGACCTGCCTGACTCCAGTGATTCCTGAAAGATCATCACAACCCTTCCACTATCTCGTCAGATATCTCCTTCACAACTCTGGGGTGTAGTCCATCTGGTCCAGATTGATTTATTCACGTTCAGACCGTTCAATTTTTCTAGTACATTTTCCTTGGTGATGGCCACCATGTTCACCTGACTCTCTTGAATATTTGGGCTGTTACTCATGTTTTCCACCATGAAGACTGACGCAAAGTACTTGTTCTGTTCCTCCACCATTTCTTTGTTCCCCATTACTACTTCTCCAATGTCATTTTCCAGTGGCCCAGAGTCTGCTTTTTCTACTCTTTTGTCCTTTTATATATCTAAAAGAAACTACTACAATCTTCTTTTATAATTACAGGATAGCTTACCATCATATTTAATCTTCTCCCTCCTATTTCTTTCTTCGTTGTCCTCTGTTGGTCTTTTTGGGCTTCCATATCCCCTGGCTTCCCACTTCCCTTCGCTGCATTATATGCTTTCTCTTTGCTTTAGTGCTGTTCTGACTTGCCTTGTCAGTCACGGTTGCCTTACTCTCCCTTTAGTATGCATCGTTTTCCTAGGGATGAATTTTTGCTGTGTTTCTTGAATTATTCCCAGAAAACCCCACCATCGCTGTTCCACTGTCTTTCCTGCATGGCTCCTTCCCCAGTCAATTCCGGTCGTCTCCTCTCTAATGCCTCGGTAGTTGCCCTGATTCAACTCTAAGACTGTTACACCTGATTCCACCTTTTCCCTCTCAAATTGCAGAGTAAATTCCGTCATTTTATGGTCACTGCCTCCTAAGGATTCCTTCACCTTAAGCTCCCTGATCAAGTCTGCCTCATTGAACAACACTTAATCCAGAATTGCCTGTTCCCTGGCAGGCCACACCACAAGCTTCCTGTGCGTACAATCTACAACCAACCTGGTTTTCCCAGTCCACCTGCATATTGAAACCCCCCCATGATCTCTGTAACCTTGCCTTTCTTACACATCTTTTCTATCTCCTGGTGTATCTTGAGCCCCACATCCTGACTGCTGTTTGGAAGCCGATACTTAACTCCCATTATGGTTTCTTTTTGCCTTTGCAGTTCCTCATCTCTATCCACGCAGATTCTACATCCTATGTCGTTTCTTGCTATTAATTTAAGTTAACTTCATATGCCTGTCTAGCCTTTCACATTATACACTTTGCATGTTTGAAGTCAGCAAAACCTCCAGTGCCTGTCATCTAACTCCCTCCATTATACTTTCTAATCACACAATATTCAGTGATTTACATTTAATCAGTGATTGCATCCTGGTTAGAACAAGTGTTCTCTCTCATTTGCATACTGACTGCATAGGCCTCTGAGGCTGGTGCTCAGCAGCTCTTTCCGGAGCCAGAAGTTAATGCCATGATCAGCACACCAGTTGCAGAGCATAGAAGATCGGTGTGCGCAGCCGAGCAGGGAAGATTTCATATGGGTTGTAAGAGGGAAATTGTGGTTTACAGATTTGTTAGAATTCTCTGTATATGCTGTGAACAAAGAGAAGCCCTTTCATGTACAGTGCTTAGATTTTCAGAAGGCATCTGACAAGGTTCCATATATATGGTTGTTGCACAAAATAGGAGGTCATAGTGTAAGGGGCAACATGATATCATGAGAGAAGATTGGTTGGCTGACCGAAAACATAGTATGTGTAAATGTGATAATGGGAACTGCAGATGCTGGAGAATCCAAGATAATAAAATGTGAGGCTGGATGAACACAGCAGGCCCAGCAGCATCTCAGGAGCACAAAAGCTGATGTTTTGGGCCTAGATCCTTCATCAGAGGGTCACCCTCTCTCTG
Source organism: Stegostoma tigrinum (assembly GCF_030684315.1). Lineage (NCBI taxonomy): Eukaryota > Metazoa > Chordata > Chondrichthyes > Orectolobiformes > Stegostomatidae > Stegostoma > Stegostoma tigrinum. The sequence continues at coordinate 26,318,852 of NC_081379.1, forward strand.
ATGAAGGGTCTAGGCCCGAAACGTCAGCTTTTGTGCTCCTGGGATGCTGCTGGGTCTGCCGTGTTCATCCAGCCTCACATTTTATTATCTTAACAAAGTGTGGAGTTGGATGAACACAGCAGGCCAAGCAGCATCTCAGGAGCACGAAAGCTGATGTTTCGGGCCTAGACCCTTTATCTGATGAAGGGTGTAGGCCCGAAACGTCAGCTTTTGTGCTCCTAAGATGCTGCTTGGCCTGCTGTGTTCATCCAGCTCCACACTTTGTTATCTATCTGTAAATGTGTCCTCTTCAGATTGGCAGGATGTGACAAGTGGGGTACAAAAGGTGTCTGTGCTTGAACTCTCAACTGTTTTACAATTTATTGTACTGATTTAGATGAGGAGATAAAGGACTAAATGATAACAAAGTTTACAGATGACACAAAAATAGGTAGGAAAGTATATTGTGAATATTATATAAGAACGATGCAGATTGATATGTATAGATTAAGTGAGCAGCAGATGGAGTATAATGTCAGAAAATGTAAAGTTGTTCACTTTGGCAGAAAGAATAAAAAGTATTATTTAAATGCAGAACATTTACAGAATCCTAACGTGTAGAGGGATCTAAGTAACCAAGTGCATGAGTCACAAATTGTTAGCATACAGATACAGCAAATGATTAAGATAGCTGATTGAATGCTAACCTTCTTTACAGAAGGAATTGAACATAAAAGTAATGATGTTATTCTTCTGTTGGGCAGGTAGTTCAGAGGGGTTTTACTGCACTTATACCTGGAATGAATGAATTGTCTTATGAGGAAAGATTGCTCACTGGAATGATAGAGGTTGAGAGGTGATCTGATAGGGGCTTCTAGAATAATGAAAGATATAGAGAGTTGAAGGTAGTTGTATTTTCCCTAAGGAGAGGAATTTCAAGACTAGGAGGCAAATATCCCCCCACTAGGTGAGAGGAGAGAGATTTAAGAAAGACATAAGAGGCAAGTCTTTTACACAGAGAATGGTTTGTATGTGGAATGAACTCCCTGATGAAGTGATGGATGCAGGTACAGTTACAATGTTTAAAAGACACGTTTATGATAGATTTACTATGTGGGATTATGTTCAGCATGGACTGGTTCGATTGAAGGGTTTGTTTACTTGCTGTATGACTCTATGACTGTATAACTATAGCTGGACTTGTTTTCGCTGGTGTTTGTGGAATCCAGAATGGTCTTGAAAGGTCAACATGGAAGTGATTTTCACTCTTGTGCATTAATAGACACTGCATTGAAATTACCCTTTTGAGACAGAGCTGAGGTGGTTTGTTTTCTTATCAGGAATAAATTCAGGAGTTGAAAAGTTAGATAAACGAATTGGATGGAAATGTGGGGAGGGTCAAACATGATAGGTTTGACAGGGACTGCAATGCAGAACCAATCTTGAAGGTTTAGGAGGTTGTCACCTGCAATAAGAGGTAGACCTGCAACTGACGTCCTTGAGTGCAATCTGGTGTCTGGATGGGTATATGAATAGGAAGGGTTTAGAGGGATATGGTCCAAATGCTGGAAAATGGGACTAGATTAATTTAGGATATCTGGTTGACATGGACAAGTTGGACCGAAGCATATAATGTGGCGAAGGGCAGTGTGAAACCAGAGGACTGGGAAACTTACAAAGACGACCAGAGGGCAACAAAAATGAAATAAGGAGGGAGAAGATTAAACATGAGGGTGGGCCAGACAGTAATATAACTGAAGACTGTGAGAATTTCTTTAGGTGTATAAAGGGCAAAAGAGAGGCAAAAGTGAACTTTGGATCACTGGAAAACAACAGTGGAGAGACAGTAGTGGGGAACGAGGAAATGGCTGAGAAACTGAATAATTACTTCGCGTCACTCTTTATGGTGGAAGACATGAGTAATATCCCAAAAATTCAAGAGAGTCGTGGGCCGAGCTGAGTATAATGGCCAACACCAAGGAAAAGTTACTAGTAAAACTGATTGGCCTGAAGGTGAATGAATCACTTGGATCAGGTGGACTACACCCACAGTTCTAAAGGAGATAGCTGAAGAGATAGTGAAAGTATTAGTGGTGATCTTTCAGGAATTGCTAGAGCCAGGGGTAGCCCCAGAGGACTGGAAAATTGCTAACGTGACACCCCTATTTAAAGAGGGAGTAATGCAAAAGACGGAAAATTACAGGCTGATTAGCCTAAACTTGGTTGTGGGTAAGATTTTGGAGTCCATTATATAGGATGAGATTGTTGAATGTTTGGAAGTGAATAGTAAAATAGGGCAAAATCAGCACGGTTTCATTAAGGGGAGGTCATGCCTGACAAATCTGCTAGAATTCTTTGAGGAAGTAACAAGCAGTGTAGGCCAAGGAGAGCCAATGGATGTTATTTACCTGGACTTCCAGAAGGCCTTTGACAAGGGGCCACACAGGAGACTGCTGAGTAAGATAAGAGTTCATGATATTAGAGGCAAGGCGCTAGCGTGGATAGAAGATTAGCTGCCTGGCAGAAAGCAGAGAGTGGGGATAAAGGGGTCTTTCTCAGGATGGAGTCAATGATTAGTAGTGTTCCGCAAGGGTCAGTGTTGGGACCACAACTTTTCACTTTGTACATTAATGATCTAGATGAAGGAACTGTGGGCATTCTGGCTAAGTTTGTAGACGATACAAAGATAGATGGAGGGACAGGTAGTATTGAGGAGGTGGCGAGGCTGCAGAAGGATTTGGACAGGTCAGGAGAGTGGGAAAAGAAGTGGCAGATGGGGTACAACGTGAGAAAGTATAAGGTCATGCACTTTGGTAAGAAGAATAAAAGCATGTACTGTTTTCTAAATGGGTACAAAATTCAGAAGTCTGAAGTGCAAAGAGACTTGGGAGTTCTAGTTTAGGATTCTCAAGATAAACTGCAGGATGAGTCAGTAGTCAAGAAGGCAAATGCAATGTTGGCATTTATGTTGGGATGATTTGAATATAAAAGCAGGGATGTACTACTGAGACTCCAGAAGACTCTGGGCAGGCCACATTTGGAGTATTGTGCACAGTTTTGGGCCCCATACCTCAGGAAGGATGTACTGGCCCTGGAGCAAGTTCAGAGGAGGTTCACGAGAATCGCCCCAGGAAGAAAAGCTTAACAAATGAGGAATGTTTGAGGACTCTGGGACTATACTCGTTGGAGTTTAGAAGGACGAGGGGGGATCTAATTGAAACTTACAGAATACTGAATGGCCTGGACAAAGTGGATGCTTTGAAGATGTTTCAGTTGGTAAGAGAGTCTAGGACCTGAGGGGACAGCCTTAGAGTAAAGGAAAGACCTTTTAAAACAGAGATAAGGAGAAACCTCTTCAGCCAGAGAGTGGTGAATCTATGGAAGTCACTGCCACAGAAGGCTATGGAGGCCAGGTCATTGAAAACACTTAAGACTGAGATAGATAGGTTCATGCTTATCAAGGGGAGCAAGGGTTACAGGGTGAAAGTGGGCGAATGGGTTTGAGGAACTTATCAGCCGTGATTGAATGGCGGATCAGACACGTTGGGCTGAATGGCCTCATTTCTGCTCCTATGTCTTACGGCCTTATGTCTTATGATCTTATGGTCTATTTCTGTGCTGTACAATCTATATCTCTATGGTAAGTCTTCCATCTTCAACTGGTTCTCAACTGTGTCATAAACATGAAAAATACCAGCACAGTGGACAGAGGAAGTTTGTTTTGTCTTCAGGAGGGGGTTCTCCACTTTGGGAATTGTAAAGCCCTTAGAGGCCCAATTGCAATGATCAGACCTCCCTAGATTAGATATTAAAGACATCTGAAGCCATAAAATCTCATGTGCACCAATTCTTTTTATTTGTATTTAGATGAATACAAATAAGAAGAATTAATGGCAGTGAATCCATCCAAGACACCTCAGATGGTTCCACTGTACGCAACTATGACAAATATGATGCTGCTTGCCTTCTCTGTCCAATTTTGCACACTTGCATGTGTTGGTGTATCTTCAGGTGACAGCAGAGCTGGTTTCCAATAATACACCAGCATAAACATGCATAAACAAAAGAACAGAAAAGAAATTACAATTACAAATTACTTAAAACTCAGAGTAGGGGCATTAATTTGCATGAATTAGAGTTCATTAAGTCAATGTCAGTAAGGTTTTTGCAGTTGGATACTTCTGCAGAAGGCATTTTTGAAGGAGGTGGACACAGTTCAAGATGCAACAATATAATCCTTGCAGACAGGGAATTTATTCATTTCACTGGTGAAACTTAGTATTCTTTCTAAAAATCAGATTTTGAGATGGGTCATGATAAAAGACATACTACAACCAAGCCGAGAGCTCTTTTCTTGTCCTGACATAAAAGAAGTCTGTGGAAAGAAGTCTAGGGTGCATAAGTACAAATCTATTCAAAACCATAAGATTGTCATGTGAGATAACAAAGTGTGAAGCTAGATGAACACAGCAGGCCAAGTGGCATCTCAGGAGCACAAAAGCTGATGTTTCAGGCCTAGACCCTTCATCAGAGAGGGGGATGGGAAGAGGGTTCTGAAATAAATAGGAAGAGAGGGGGAGGCAGACCGAAGATGGAGAGAAAAGAAGATAGGTGGAGAGGAGAGTATAGGTGGGGAGGTAGGGAGGGGATAGGTCAGTCCAGGGAGGACGGACAGGTCAAGGAGGCGGGATGAGATTAGTAGGTAGGGAATGGAGGTGCGGCTTGAGGTGGGAGGAGGGAATAGGTGAGAGGAAGAACAGGTTAGGGAGGCGGGGACAAGCTGAGGTGGTTTTGGGATGCAGTGGGAGGAGGGGACGAGCTGGGCTGGTTTTGGGATGCTGTGGGGTAAGGGGAGATTTTGAAGCTTGTGAAGTCCACATTGATACCATTGGGCTGCAGGGTTCCCAAGCGGAATATGAGTTGCCATTCCTGCAACCTTCGGGTGGCATCATTGTGGCACTGCAGGAGGCCCATGATGGACATGTCATCTAAGGAATGGGAGGGGGAGCTAAAACAGTTAACGACTGGGAGGGGCAATTGTTTATTGCGAACTGAGCAGAAGTGTTCTGCAAAGTGGTCCCCAAGCCTCCGCTTGGTTTCCCCAATGTAGAGGAAACCACACTGGATACAGTGGATACAATCTACAACATTGGCAGATGTGATGGTGAACATCTGCTTAATTTGGAAATCATCTTGGGGCCTGGGATGATGGTGAGGGAGGAGGTGTGGGGGCAAGTGTAGCACTTGCTGCGCTTGCAGGGGAAGGTGCCGGGTGTGGTGGGGTTGGAGGGGAGTGCAGAGCGGACAAGGGAGTCGCGGAGAGAGTGGTCTCTCCGGAAGGCAGACAAGGGTGGGGATGGAAAAATGTCTTGGGTGGTGGGGTCGGATTGTAGATGGTGGAAGTGTCGGAGGATGATGCGTTGTATCCGGAGGTTCGTGGGGTGGTATGTGAGGACGAGGGGGATCCTTTTAGGGCGGTTGTTGCAGGAGCGGGGTGTGAAGGATGTGTTGTGGGAAATGCGGGAGACGCGGTCAAGGGCGTTCTCGACCACTGCGGGGGGAAGTTATGGTCCTTGAAGAACGTGGACATCTGGGATGTGCAGGAGTGGAATGCCTCATCCTGCAGATGCGGCAGGAGGCGAAGAAATTGGGAATAGGGGATGGAATTTTTGCAGGAGGGTGGGTGGGAGGAGGTGTATTCTAGGTTGCTTTGGGAGTCGGTGGGCTTGAAATGGACATCAGTTTCTAGCTGGTTACCTGAGATGGAGACAGAGAGGTCCAGGAAGGTGAGGGATGTGTTGGAGATGGCCCAGGTGAACTTAAGCTTGGGGTGGAAGGTGTTGGTGAAGTGGATGAACTGCTCAAGCTCCTCTTGGGAGCGAGAGGCGGTGTTGATGCAGTCATCAATGTAATGGAGGAAGAGGTGCGGTTTGGGGCCTGTGTGGGTGCGGAAGAGGGACTGTTCCATGTAACCTACAAAGAGGCAGGCATAGCTAGGGCCCATGCGGGTACCCATGGCCACCCCCTTTGTCTGTAGGAAGTGGGAGGAAGTGAAAGAGAAGTTGTTGAGGATGAGGACAAGTTCGGCTAGGCAGATGAGAGTGTCGGTGGAGGGTGACTGGTCGGGCCTGCGGGACAGGAAGAAGCGGAGCGCCTTGAGGCCATCTGCATGAGGGTTACAGGTGTATAGGGACTGGACGTCCATGGTGAAAATGAGGTGTTGGGGGCCAGGGAATTGGAAGCTGTGGAGGAGGTGGAGGGCATGAGTGGTGTCACGGATGTAGGTAGGGAGTTCCTGGACCAAGGGGGAGAAAATGGGGTCCAGATAGGTGGAGATGAGTTCGGTGGGGCGGAAGCAGGCTGACACAATAGGTCAACCAGGGCAGGCAGGTTTGTGGATTTTGGGAAGGAGATAGAAACGGGCCGTGCGGGGTTGGGGAACAATAAGGTTGGAGGCTGTGGTTGGGATTGTCATGTGGCTGAGGTTCTATGTTGTGACAACTGAGCTAACAAGAGAAGTTTGATATCCCTTGTCAAACCAATCTGTGATGTAGGAGATAATTGTGGAGATCCATCTCATGCATAATGCATTTCCATAGTTTCCTTTGTTCATAGTTGGCGGAGGTAGACTTCTTGTTGACCATTCCTTTCTGTCTTTCTGGAGAAGGGTCCCGACCTAAAACTTTGGCTTCCCTGCTTCCCCGATGCCTGCTGTGTTCCTCCAGATCTACCCTGTGTTAACTCTGACTCCAGCATTTGCATTTCTTGCTATCTCCTTTGATTGCTGTTGCTTAGACTGTTTACACAATGTAAATAAGGTAATATTCCAGGAAAATGAGGTAGGTACTGGTTACTGCTGGTGAGAACAGAAAATGTCCAGCCATTCAAAGTGAATGTTTTATCTGTCAAGCAATAGCTCTTTTTCATAAAGTGTGTTGACACAGTTTCAGAAAAGTGTGACATCTAATAGTTAGCTGCACAGAGATGTTCATGTAGCAGAAGTCTACAACAGAGAAAAATTTAAGAAGTGTTCCAAGGGAAGTCAATGATCCAGACCTAACGTTTTGGTAAACTGATAATTATTTTAATGGTCATCTGACAAATTTTCACTTAGATCTTGGGGTGATTGTCACTATTACCAGACTATGTTCCATGGTTAAGAGAGTGTTGACTCCAGCTGAGAACAAGGCAACTACATGGTCCAGGAAGAATAGCATTTAAAATGCAAACTGTGCTAAAAGCAACTGTCCAATGTTTGTGATATCAAGTAATAGAAACACTACACGTATTTTACAATCAAGAATCTTGGTTAAGAAGGCACACCTATTGAAATGACACAATGCTTTCCACAGCTATCAATTTAATAAGCACTCAGACTGCAAAGTTTGTGAGAAAAAAAACAAGCAACGAGAAAGTCAATGATCAGCTAATTGGTGAATATATGACCAATGCCATTTCAAGAGCAATGCAACTTGATGAACAGATTGCTATGATAAATTCAAGTCTGGTATAAAATGCTGATGTCACTTGGAAGTGACAAGTTGAAGCAGAATATCTGACTTTCTTTGCAGGAACAATTCTCTGTAATTGTGGCGGTGATCATACCAAGCCGGAAGCAATCCTCAAACAATGAGGAAGTGAACATATTGACTTCACCAGGTGTGGTGCCTCCGCATTATGAAAGTGACCACTGAAAAGGGAAGACCAGTGTTCAACAATTCAAGATACTGCAGGAAAGAAACTGACTGCCTCAGACATTCTGGATCCTACAAAGAAGAAAATGTAATTTCAGCAGGAAGACATCTCTGCTAAGGAAATTCAGGAGATTAAAGGTCGTGCAGTTTGAAAGGATGTTCATGAACAGTCAGGAAAAGAGTCAAAGATGATTGTCTTCCACCCAGCAAACTAGCAGGCTTCCAGTTGGAAAAAAAATTGTTCAGGAGAATGGTGATACCTCCAGACTGTTCGAATTTGTAAATTCAAAAAATTGGAAAGAAACAAGGTACCAATAAATGCATTATATACACACCATAAATAATATTATTTATAAAAGAAAAAACTCGGTGGTGGGGTGGATTTGATATTGTATATGAGCCTGAAAGGATCTGAAAAGGTTACTACTGAGGAACCACTACCAAGGGCCACCACCTGCCATGGTGATATTGTATGGAGCAGATAAGGATCTTAATGGAGTGAGACTTAACAACTACTCCTCCACAAAATGTCTCTAACAATGCCTATCATATCAATGTAAGCTGTAACCAGTGACTAACATGCAGTAAATAATCAGTTTTGAAGAAGGATCTCTGGACCTGAAACATTAATTCTGCTTTCTCTGCACAGATGTTGCTAGACTTGCTGAGTTTCTCTAGCAATTTTGGTTTGTGTATGCAATAAATTATATCTTGTTAACTGCGAGATACTCTTTTAGTTACAGCAGGAAATTGCCTTCTTCTACCATATTAGACCAAGCAAGCCTTTAGTTCCCTACACTTAAAGAGAATGATGACAGCAGCCTTTATAAAGAGCAGCAGCTCATACAGCAGTCAGTTGTCATGCCCATGTAATAGGCCATTCAACCCATTTTGCACTTTGTCAGTTCTCAAAGAACTAACATTGAGCTGCACTTCCTGCCCTACTGCCATAGCCTCGTACTTTTTTTTTTACCCTTTAAAAATCATATCAATTCCCTGTTGAAAATTGCTATTTAATATGCTTCAATATCTTAACAACCTGCAGTGAAAAAAATCTCGTTTCCTTGACATTTATCAATTTGTTTAACCTACAAATTATGAGCAGCAAAGCGAAATGGTCAACAACTTTGTAGTAATTATGTACTGCATTCATAGACAATATCATTTGGAGCTGTGTAGAGCTCCATATATTGTAAAATAAAATACAAAGCACCTTTTCATAAGTGGACTGATGAAGGTATATGGAAATTTACAGTGCATTAACAGTGAGGAAATTGGAAGATGGGGAAGTGCATCACACCTTCAAAGGATAAGGTACCAGAACTAAAATTTCAAAGAAATTAGCAGCCATTGTCATAATTTCACTGAGTGAAATTGACAAGGAATGGAGAAGGACTGAATGAACGAACGTCAGAAACTAATGGTTCACATAGACATAGAGATGTAAACGAACCAATTTTAACTCAGAAAAATTTATGATAGTGGAATGGTTTGAGTAGCAAGGGTGTATTGTCGGTGTTATGGCTTGGAAAGGTTAGTGCGTTGGAAACAATGTCCCACTATTCCCAGAGTTGTCACAAAAGTTAAACATTTTGTGAAGTACACAAAGTGCCTGACTTTCAGACTGAGATTGCTAGAAAGCACAAACCAGATTTCTATATTGAAGAAGAGGCATTTCTTTTACAGGCAACTAGACACTAGTGATAGGTAAACAATCATACAAACTTTTGGCATATAACACTACAAACTAAAACTTTAATCCCCTTCTAAACACCCCCTTATGCACACATAGATAGACAAAAAAACTGGTAAGATAGGTTATGGGGTAGAGGGGAGAAACTGGAAAGACAGTTCAGTTGCCTTTGTTACTGGATTCTGATGCTAAGATGCTCATTATGACCTTTCTGCTAGTCAGCTCAATGCTTGTAGCCGTCTTTCTTCTGGAGCTCCAACTGTTTGGTAAGGGACACAAGGTGGCTCGTTCATATAGAAAAGTCTCTGACATATCAGTTAAAAGTCACAGCTTACAATAATGGTTGCAGGAAAGATAAACTGGTTTTCTTTAGGTTTACAGTGAGATTTGAGGACAGAGAACAGAAAGACCGCTCCTCAGTCAGGGAAGAACTGAACGCTTCTGCCTTTCTGTCTGTAACCTTTCTCAGTTCCAAGCTTTTCAGCTATCTGAGAACCAGTTATGCTGTTTTTTTAAAGCAGGATTTGGCCCTGAAGGCTCAAGGCCTACACTTATCTGGGACTCAGAAACAGAACAAGGCCTGTGCAGAAGCCGTTTCAAATGGGAGGGTACAAATAGCAGTTGAGACTGAAGGCATGCAATTACTTGTGACTCCAAATACAGCAGACCTGTTGGGGACCAGTGCAAAGTGGCAAAGCGTATAAATAGCGTCCACAGCCTACACCCACTTGAGTCTGGAAAACTTCATAACCTTCATTCAGCTGTTTGCAACTGATCCGCATTGAGTTTAAACAAAATCAATAAAGTGAAAGTGAGGGCCGATATCATCAACGGACTGCCTGTATTGCATTGCTCCAGCTTCTGAGCAATGATAGGAAATGCAATGCTGGACAGTGTGAATCACTCCGGCTTCCCACCGAGAGTCAGTACTGCCTGTATGATTGCCTGCCACTGCTGCTTCTCCCTGTGGATCTGCATGAAGCAGAGACACAGAGCCAGCTCCTGCTGGGAGCTCAACAGGTGCCTGGTCTCCAGCAGTTCTCTGATTGCCAAGGCCTGGGATATTTCTCCTTCACCCACGTGTGGATCTGTCGGTATCTGGAAATCACAGTGCGCTCTTTTGGAGCTCCCCGCTGCAAGAGACAGTAACTGATAATGGTCCCACCAATGTGTCTATGCAATTATCTGGGGAGATGGAGGAAATCGCCTTTGCAAAAGTTGGGCTGGTCCTTTGGGGGGTAAGCGCACATGTAAGACATAAGCTTTGCGGCCACTGGTTAGAGGTGATATTTGATACATGCTTAATGTGGCAATTTCAGGGGCATGACAAGATGTAATTATTCAGGCATCAGGACATGGATATCTCTGTATCCCTGCCCAAGCTGACTCTGTCTTTTCTCCTGCTAAGGCAGGTATCTTTTTACAGAGGGGTGAGGACACCCCACCAACTGTCTTACATTGCTCCACCTTGTTATGGGATGTGTTCTTCTTTAATGATATAAAAGGGGTGAATGAATAAGTTGCTAAAATGGATCTGCAGCGGTCAGTGTGGGAATGAACTAGAGGGAAAAGCACTATCCCTACCAATCTGCCAGTCACAAATGCACCCATTTGAAATCTACCTTTAAGCAGAGCTCACAGACAGAAAAGACTCAATTCCTGACCTGCTTTCCTCACCCACTACAGTGTATGTGGGGACATGTATTTCTGACATTTTTTCTTCTTTCCCAGGTCAGATTCAACTCCCAGCAAAGACGCAATTGTACAACACCTGATCATGATCACTGGATATTTCTAGCACTTAATATACAATGGATTCTTTTTGCCTCAGATGCGTTTTTATATTCAAATTTTCATTCATGGTGAGTAAGCTGTAATTTTCCTATATTCAGGAAATGAAACTTGCCAGCGAACAACAATTGTGAGCGATCTTTCTCTAATGCAGATTAAATTAGAAGTACAGAGCCTCCCTCGGTAAAAAGGGTGAATGTACACAATACCAGAAGCGTGTATATACTGAGGAGTGGCATTGCTCAATGCTTGTGGTTTTAAACAAGCTTCTAGTGAGTTGACAGTCTGCTGTTAAACATGCTAGAGTTTATTTCCCAATAGTTTAGAAAATCATTCCCAAGTTATTAACTTCACTCTCAGTGCAGACTATACTGAGACCAATTTCCAAGAATAACAGTAATCTTTCTGTCAGTCTCAATGGTAAAGAAATTAGTTACAAACAATCCATTATCAATTCTCTATCAATGCATTTTCACATTGACCAATACTGTAATGAGGGGTATGTTAGGGTCATGTGTTCGTTAGTGATAGGGGAATCTTTAGTCAGGTGTTCAGATAGATGTTTCAGAGACATCAGAATGGCATGCTGTCTCCCTAATGTCATGGTCAAAGATGTCTTGGAGATGGTGCAGAATATTCTGAAAGCAAGAGGTTGCTGTACACATTGCTACGAAGGACTAGGCACAGAAAAGGACAAGGTTCTGAAAAGAGAATATGGGAAATTAAGCCGGAAATTAAAATGTAGGTCCTCGAGGGTCGTAGTAGTTGGAATACTACTAGCTCCACCTGCTGGTGAGAGTAGGAGTAGATGGATTCAGTCAATGAATGTATGGCTGAGTTGCTGGGGCAGGGAGCAGGGATTCGCATTTTTGGATCATTGGAATCTCTTCACGGGTAGAAGTGATGTGTGTAAGAAGTGCTTTTCTTTAATTTATTCACTTGTGGGATGTGGGCATTATTGGCTGGGCCAGCATTTATTTCCCATCCCTAGTTGCCCTTGAGGAGGTGGTGGTGAGCTGCCTTCTTGAACTTCTTGGCAATAGCCCTTGCTCTGGGATGACCTACAATGCCATTAGGGAGGGACTTCCAGGATTTTGACCCAGCGACTATGAACAAATGGTGATACATTTCCAAGACAGGATTTTGAGTGATTTGGAGGGGAACTTGAACATGGTGATACTTTGGTCGCTCTTGTCCTTCTAGATGAAAGAGGTCTTGGATTTGGAAGGTTCTGCCTGAGGATGTACTGCTGATACTGAGCAGGTGGAGGGAGTGGATGCTTGTGGGTCTAGTGCCAATCAAGCGGGCTGCTTTGTCCTGGATGGTGTTGAGTTCTTGAGTGTTGTTGGAGCTGCACTCATTCAGGCACGTGAGGAATATTCCATCACACTCCTGACTTGTGCTTTGTAGATGATGGACAGGCTTTGGGGAGTCAGGAGGTGTGTTACTTGCTGCAGTATTCCTAGCCTCTGACCTGCTCTTGTAACCACTGTGTTTATCTGGTGAGTCCAGTTGTGTTTCTGTTGGGGAATTCAGTGATGGTAACACCATTGAATGTCAAGGGGCAGTGGTTAGTTTGTCTCTTATTGGTGATGGTCATTGCCTGGCATTTGTGTGGCACAGATGTTACTTGCCACTTGTCAGCCCAGTTTGGATATTGTCCAGATCTTGTTGCATTTGGACATGGACAGCTTCAGTATCTGTGAAGTTGCAAATGGTGCTGAACACTGTGCATTCAATAGTGAATATCTCCACTTCAGATCTTATTGTGGAGGAAGGTCATTGATGAAGCAGCTGCAGATGGTTGGGCCAAGAACACCATCCTGAGCAACTTCTACAGAGATGTCCTGCATGTGAAATGACTAACCTCCAAAAGCCTCCTATGTGTCAGGTTTAACTATAACCACCAGACAGTTTGCCCCTGGATTTCCATTGGTTCCAGTTTTGCAGGGGCTCCTTGATACCACAGTCATTCGAATGCAGCCTTGATGTCAAGGGCTGTCACTCTCACCTCAGCCCTGAAATTCAGCTCTTTTGTTGATGTTTGAAACAAGGTTGTAATGAGGTCAGGAGCTGAGTGGCCCTGATGGAACCCAAACTGGGAGTCAGTGAGCAGGTTATTGCTGAGCTGGTGCTGCTTGATATCACTATTAATGACACCTTCAACAATTTTACTGATGATCAAGAGTAGACTGACAGGGCGGTAATTGCGCTGAGGTTGGATTCATCCTGTTTTAGTGTACAGGACATACTTGGGCAATTATCCACATGGTTGGAGAGATGCCAGTGTTGCAACTGTACTGCAACAGCTTGGTTAGGACAGCAGCAAGTGCTGGAGCCCAAGTCTTCAGTACTGTTGCTGGAACGTCGTCAGGGCCTTTGCCGTATTGAGTGTCTCTAACCATTTCTTGATATCACGTGAAATGAATCGAATTGGCTGAAGATTGGTGTCTGTAATGCTGGGATGACTGGAGAAGACCGAGATCATTCATCCACTTGGCACTTCTGGCTGAAGATTGCTGCGAAAGCTTCACCTTATCTTTTGCACTGATGTGCTGGACTTTCCATCATTGAGGATGGGAATATTTGTGGAACCTCCTCCTCTAGTGTTGTTTCACTGTCCACTACCATTCATGACTGGATATAGCCAAACTGCAGAAATTAGATCGGATACGTTTGTTGTGGGATTGCTTAGCTCTGTCTGTCATTTGCTGCTTATCCTGTTTGGTATGCAAGTAGTCCTGTTTGATGGCTTCACCAGGTCCACATTTCATCTTCAGGTATGCCTGGTGATGCTCCTGGCATGCCCTCCTGCACTCTACATTGACCCAAGGTTGATCCCCTGGCTTGATGGTAATGGTTGAGTGGGGGATATGCCGAGCCATGAGGTTACAGATTGTGCTGGAGTACAATTCTGCTGCTGTTGATGGCCCACAGCACTTCATGGATGCCCAGTGTTCAGTTGCTAGATCTGTTCTAACTCTGCCCCAGTAAACACAGTAATAGTGCCACACATCACGATGGAGGTTATTTTGAAGGCAGAATTTCATCATTTCATCTCCACAAGAACTGTGCGTTGGTCGCTCTTACCAACACTGTAATGGACAGATGTAGCTGCAGCTGGCAGATTGGTAAGGATGAGGTCAAGTATGTTGTTCCCTCTTGTTGGTTCCTTCGCCACCTGCCACAGACCTAGTCTAGCAGCTGTGTCCTTTGGGAGCCAACTAGCTCAATCAGTAGTACTGCTGCTGTGGGGGATTTAAATCTTGGACTTTTAAATCCCCCACCCAGAGAATGTTTTGTGCCCTTCCCATCCTCAGTGCTTCCTCCAAGTGTTGTTCAACATGAAGGAGCATTGATTCACCAGCTGGTGGAGAGTGGTCTGTGATAATCAGCAGGAGGTTTCCTTGTCCATGTTTAACCTGAAGCCATGACATTTTATGGATCCAGAGTCAATGTTGAGGACTCCCAAGGCAACTCTCTCCTGTTTGTATCCCATTGTGTGGCCACCTCTGCCCGTTCTGCCCTGCCAGTGGGACAGGACACATCCTGGAATGGTGATGGTGGTATCTAGGACATTGTCTGTAAGGTACGATTCTGTGAGCATGACCATGTCAGGCTGTTGCTTGAAAAGTCTATCAGACAGCTCTCCCAATTATGGCAATAGCCCCCAGATATTAGAAAGGAGGTCTTTGCAGGGTCAACAGGGCTGCCATTGTCTTTTTCAGTGCCTAGGTCGATGCCAGGTGTATTGCCAGGTTTCATGAGTATTTAACATCAGTATTTGTTGTGGAGAAGAATTTGTAAGTTATAGAACTATGAGAAATAAATAGTGATATGGTCAAAAGTGTACATGTCACAGAGGAGGAAGTGCTGGACATCTTAAAATGCATAATCGTGGATAAATCCCTGGGACCTGATCAGGTATACCCTAGAACTTTGTGGAAAGCTAGGGAAAGTGATTGCTGGACCCACTTCTTAGATATTTGCATCATCAGTGGCATGGATGAGGTGCTGAAAGCTGGGAGGTGGCTAATATTGTGCCATTATTTAAGAAAGTTGGAAAAGGAAAGCCAGGGAATTATAGACTGGTGAGCCTGATGCCGGTGGTAGGTAAGCTGTTGGAGGGGATTCTGAGGGACAGGATTTGCAGATATTTGGAAAGACAAGAGCTGATGAAGGGTAGACAACATGGCTTTGTGTGTGGGTATGCATGTCTCACTACCTTGACGGAGTTTTGTGAGGAGGTGACAAAGCAGATTGATGGACGTTGAGCAGCAGAAGGGGTCTATATGGACTTCAGCAGGTATTGGATAAGATTCTGCATGGTAGACTGATTAGCAAGGTTAGATTGTGTGGAATCTATGAGGAGCTAGTCAATTGGATACAAAATTGGTTTGAAGGTAAAAGACAGAGGGAGGCAGCAGGGTGTTGTTTTTCAGACTGGAGATCTGTGACCAGCAGTGTGTGGTGTGGATTGGTTCTGGGTCCACTGATTTTTGTCATAAACATAAATGATTTGGATGTGAATATAGGAGGTGTGGTTAGAAAGTCGCAGTTGATGCCAAAATTGGTGATTTAATGGACAGTGAAGAAGGTCATCTCAGAGTACAATGGAACATTGATCACATAGATTGATTTAGCATATTTGGTCGGCATGGAAGGGTTGGTCCGCAGGGTCTGTTTCCATGCTTTACAATTCTAACACATCATGACTTAAGTAGAGGACCTCCCCAATCTGTAACATAACGTGGGGATGTACTATATAAAGAGTGACGCTGTCCGTTCATCGACTCGATTCTGTGGCTGTGTGACTGAGTTTATCATAATGCTAACTGCTATGGGCAACTTGACTTCGTCGTGTGCTCCAGGCAATGAAGTTCATTCCTCCTACAATCCACCTATAATTATTATAATCATCATCCTGGGATTTATTGGAAATGCCGTTGCTTTATGGATCTTCAGTTTTCATGTGAAATCCTGGAAACCAAACACAGTCTATTCACTGAACCTGGCGATTGCAGACACTCTGTTAATCTGCTGTTTACCGTTTCGAGCAGATTACTTTATCCGGGGGAAGAACTGGATTTACGGTGATGTTCCTTGTCGTCTGAAGATCTTCATGGTATTTCTAAATCGGACGACAAGTGTCATGTTCCTCACGGCGATGGCGATCAATCGGTATTTGAAAGTGGTCCATCCTCAGCACAGAGTGAATACGATGCCTACAAGCTGTGCAGTGAAGGCAGCCGCCGGCTTGTGGGTTCTCGCAGTGGCCATTTGCTCACACCTCTTAGCAGAACCTCATTCCTTCGAACTCGACAACCAGACGTACTGTGAACCCTTTAACATAACGCGGCCTCTAAGTCCGACAACAATTTGGACCGTTGTTGTTTTTATTGTTTTCAAGTTTGCTATCCCGGCTCCGATTCTCCTCTTCTCCACGTCCTGCATCATCTGGAAATTAAAACAGGTGAAAATTGAGTTGAGGAGTAAATATAATCGAGCGATGAAACTTGTGATCGCTGTGTCTGCAGTTTTTGTGCTTTGCTTCTTGCCCACAAACATTGCTGTTCTTGCTGTGTTAGTCACGGAACTGAGAGGTACTGAAGGCTGCAAGTCATATGAAACAGCTGTTCACGTCTTCTATAATACACTATTCATGACATATCTGAACAGTGTACTGGATCCAGTTATTTACTACTTCACAAGTTCGACTTTCAAAACTGCTTTAAAGAAAGCAGTTGCTTCTCTGAATCTAAACTGGTCCAGATCAAAAACTGATACAGCGATGCAACCGATAGAATCCACATGAGAAGTAGATATAGATCATCATTTTTAAAGGACAGCGGTCCGTCATAGCTATGAATGATCCCAAACTATGTCTACCCTGTCTGCACGACCCAGCTGTTAATATCTGTTAAATGTCTTTAAAGTATAATCTATCCATTCTTGCAGAATGTTGAAATTTTTTGCATTTTTTGGTGTTGTAAAAGTAGATAGCGTGTTTCTGATGAATAAGTGGTTAAAATTTTTTAATCGTTATCCATGTGTTTAAAAACTTGCAATGAATTTACTCTGTAACATTGACTGACTAGGGATTTTCAATGATAACGTGTTTAGCTTCATAAGGAGCTAAGTTCTTGTAATGATCAAAGATTAAAGGGAAGTAATTAGACGAAAGACTGGGATAATGCTATTGTTTCTGAATTCTGGTGTTGTGTGCGGATGGCTGAGGACACATAGCAAGAGAGATATTTGCTGGGAATGTGAATCATTTGTCAGTGCACTGTGTGCTCACTGTGTTCAATGGGACTGGCTATTGTTCACCAGATTGGTCTGTGGAAGCTAAAGCCCTCCAAATCAGTCATATTCACAGATACAGCATCATCTGTGATTGTTTCAGATTTCCAGTATCGACAGTATTTTGCTTTTATTTGCACTTTACCGTGAACTGACTGGGCAAGAAACAGTGAGTTTGGCACTGCCAAGAAGATTGAAGGATTGGGCCATTGTTGTGAAGGGTTGCCAGCTGCATTGATGGCACAGGATCTGAGGTTTACTCACAGCTTGCAGCAGGCCATAGTGTGAGCTGTCCTGTGAGAGGTGCTGGATGGGCCGTGAGAAGTGTGCATGGGGGTGGTAATGAACAAATCTAATTTACCTTTATCAATCTTTGTTTTTTATAAAACACAAATGTTTGTAGCTCAGGTAGCAGCAAACACAGATATCACCATCACCTACGCTCGGTAAATCCTGTCCCACTGCCAGAACAGAAATGTCAGGGTGGCAGCACTGTTGGGAGGGAGTTGCCCTTGTTTTCAACAAGAGCTTCAGATGCCATGAAGTCTATTGGCATCAGGCCAAACATGGGCAAAGTAGCCTCCTGTTAATTAGCACTAACTACAAACCAACCCACACCAGGCTGCCAAACCAGTTGTCTTCCATGTTGAACATCATGTGAGAAAGCACTGAGGGATGCACAATATACTCCAGATAGGGAAACTTCAATGACAATCACCAGTGTAGCTTGACAGCAGCACTACCAATTGAGCTGGTCAGGCCCCTGAAGTACATAGTTGCTGGACTGGGTGTGTGGCAGTTGGTGAGAGAAACAACAAGAGGCAAAAACATATTTGACCTCATCCTGTCCATGACAGTATTGGTAAGAGAGACCACTGCACAGTTCTTGTGAAGAAGACATCTCATCTTTACATTGAGGATACCCTCCGTCGTATTAGGTGGCATTACCACTGTGCTAAATGGGATAGGTCTGAACAGATTTAACAATATGACATTGGCACCATGAGGCATGTGGACCATGACCATAACCATTGTTCTGGTGGTATATAAAAAGGAGATCATGTTATCAAAGAAAGGCATGGTCCCTCATTTGTGGGAAATTCCAGATAAACAATAGTACTAAGAAGCATGCATGAGAAGAGAAGGTGACTAATGCCTCAAGAAGTACAATAATGTATTGGTACTAACTACTCACTTCCTCAGCCTCAGAATCAATAGGAAAATTCTCTACTGCATAAGTTAATGACAATGAAACCATTAATGTTCAATTGGTGTAGCTTTATCCATTATATTGACATCACACACATAAACTTCATAGGCTGAAGATGTAAACTATACAGTTTGCAAGGGTTCGAATCATTTTGTCTGACTTGTAATGTAGTTGCAATTATTGCCATTATATGAGAACCTATCTTGTTCAACAAATCAATGAAAGACAGTGTTTATTCTTAATGGCTGTATGCTAGTTTATTTTCCAACACTGATCATTAAATAGATCCAACACAAAGTGTGGACAAAGGAGGGGTGGTGGCTATGAACTACCTAAAACAACCCTTAAATGCAAGCAAAGTACTGTGGGATGCAAGTAACCTGAAATAAGCACAGGAAATGCCAGAGAAAGGCAGCAGGTCTCGCAGCATCTGTGGAGACAGAAACAACGTTAATGTTTTGAGACTGAATCAAAATCATAGTGCATGTGAAACATTAAATCTGTTTCTCCCTGACCAAATGCTGCCAGAGTTTCCCCAGCATTTTCTGTGTTTGACTGAAACAACCCTTACTCAGAATTATATAACTTCTGTGATGGCAGGAACCAAGAGGTGACAGTTGTGACATGCAGGGCAATACTAATGGTGAGAAATTACTGGATTCAAACTCCATGTATAGAACCACAACACAAGGAGAGGAACAAACAAAACAAAAAAATTTTGGAGGATTGTATGTTTACCACTTTAAGAGCATTGCTGCTTTAAGAATGCACAGACAGTCAGTCAGCAACTGATATATGATTACGGGCAGAGAGAGAAATTGTGGCAGCCATGGAAACAGTAACAGGGCAAACTTGGTACTCCAAAGATGAACCTTCATCCAGAAGATGGTAAAAAGTGCACAAAGATGAACATAGGCTAGGAAAAGAAAGAAATAACCAGTTACACTTAGAAAAAATGGAGGCCTCAGCAAACAATTGTCTGAAGGAAGCAGGGGAAGCCTTTGGCTATATTGATAAGGGAAAGTGGAGAAAAACTGCACAAAAATAATTCAAAGACCAGAAATGGAAGGCAAGAGTTTGTAAAGGTAAGTTCTCACCTCTCACTTGAGTGTTGCTACTAATGAAGATAACCTTTATGAACCATAGTTGTGAAGGACAGTAAAATGCATAAAAAACAAAGAAAATGCACGAAACACAATTGGACCAGTTCTGAAGAATCAGTCTGCTTCAGAATTTATTTACAATTGAAAAGTGCAAATTTTAAAAAAGTGTAGAAGAAGAAGAGAAGTCAAGATAAACTAAATAAACTGGGACTTGGTGATTAAACTACATTGTCAACAGGAAGAATTATAAAGCTCTGAACAAAAACAAAATTTCTGGAGAATCACAGCAAGTCTGACAGCATCCATGAAGAGAAAGCAGAGTTAATGTTTCAAGTCCAGTTACTCTCCGTTGAATTATTTAGTTTTTGGTTTTATTTTATTTTTGAATTATTAGGGTCCCAGGCAGAGAAATTTATTTTGCAATTTATGTGGAAATAAACGCTTGGTGTTTCAGACTGTGAAAGCAGGGAAAACATCCATTTTGCCCAAGAAGGAGCAAGAAACACCATCACTGCTGCAGAAACTGGGAAAACCTTGGAAGAGGTGGTCAACTGCCAAATGGGTAACTAAATAAATGGGAAAACCCAGTATGCAATTCAGAGATTCAGTAATACAATGAAACAGAACTGTAAATGTCAAATGCAGAATGCCACTACTGAACAGTTAGTCAGCTTTGAATATGAAAATTATTGTTGGAATTATTGATCAAACGTTGTTAGATTTCCTAGAGTTCACTTCGGAGAAAACATTGCAGATTTTATAGGGAGCAAAAACCAGAAAGAGTCACAGGCAAATTATGACAGGTGAAGACCTACCTAACCTCAGGGGAAGAACAGAATCTGTTCACTTTATAAGGTGCAGACATTCTAAAGAAGCAATAGACAAGTCAACACTATGACTAAGCCAAACACCAGATGCTAAAAACCAATGTCATCACTGTGAATAATAAGGCCTCACAGGCACAGATGAAGGAATGTTACATTTGTCGAACTGTAAGAGACATCTGAAAATGTGCAGAGCAGGAACACCAGATTCAAAACATTAACTCTGCTTTCCTTCACAGATGCTACCAGACCTACTGAGGTTGTCCAGCAATTTCTGTTTACTGCCAAATTTATGTTTGCTACATGAGTGTGTGTCACTCTTCAAGAGGGAATTCAGGAGATTACGAGGCTTCCAAAAAGAGTAATGGACAAACAAGTTCTACAAGGAATTTTGCCCTTGTGAAGGATATATGAAAGACAGATCATCAAGTGGAGAAATGATACTTGGATCAGATATAAGGTCAACAGTCCTCAGGAAGAAGACTTAACTTTCTTCTGCATCCTAGTAGGTGCATTCTGGGACAATTGTGAATTCTCAAAAATTAGCAAGAATAAAATGTTTCAAGATATTTCCAGTAGGAAAGCCAATATAAGTTTAGAATGATTTGCTGAAAAAGAAATTTCAAAGAACTTATAAAGCCTCCAAACTACATGTAAACAGGAAAATGATACTAGCTTTACTGGAAAAAGAGATAGAATAAAGAGGAAGTAGAATGTAATGCTTGATTCAGTACTCTGTTGGTTGAGATAAGTGACAGTGAGAAGTAGTGGGGGCTTGCGATATTATGTGGTAACACATGGTGGTAAAACCTTGACATAGTTTAACCAGAACATTTACAATATCTTTCAATAAAACACCATTTTCTGTGGACAAACCTGTTTTTCCATGAAGAGGTGGATTCTTGATTTGTGTAAAGATCACAGAAAGAAAGAAACATTTCCCGAATGTTCTCCTCTAAGGTTCAGCCATCCCATTTTCTATTGACGACATGTTCCTTGAAAAGGATGGAGTCTCTCTGTGTGACCAATATACAAAAGTAAAGAGCAGAACAAATACATGGCAAATAATTTCATTTATTTTTCAGGAAGAAGAGAAATGTGTCCTTTTATATTTTTTCTTGGATGGATGCCAGATGCTTTGACAATATACTCTATGTATAGTAAAAACTTGCTATTGGATAAAAAAATAATATTTTTGGTTAGTTATTAATTAATGACTCATAATTAATATTAATTATTCTTTAACTTTTGGAATATTTACTACGAACTTGCAATTGACCAGTCAAGTTTTGCTACATGTGACTCAATTTCAGATGCATTCCCAAAAATTGGCAAGGAGCAAATGAACCACTGTCCTGGAATTGGCCTGTTTGATAGAAACTGAAATTATTTCGCTAATACCTTCTGTTTCTGGTATCACCATTGCTTTTGAGTGAGAAGCACGAAAGTAAATTGGGATAATCGTTTAGGGGAATGTGAGGGTTCATGTTTCTGGGATAATATTTTGTTCTGTATCAGAGCTGGATGTATACAAAGAGTGGGTTTTGCCGCTCCGTAGTAATTATTTGTCAGTGGAAAAGTTTTCTCTCCGTTAATCAATCATGGCATGGTTTGTTAGGCATATGTGTGATTGAAGCAAAGGGGTAGAATTCAAACGTGTGCAGACTTGCAGCACTTGACTGACAGACGCATGAACAATTTGTTCTGTGACCCCATTGTGTCAACAATTAGGGAGAGTCGGGGGCAGAGTTGAGTATGGTAGGCATTACAAAAGAGAAAGTGCTAGAAAAGCTAAAAGGTCTAAAAATTGATAAATCTCCTGGGCCCAATGGGCCACATCCTAGAGTTCTGAGGGAGGTGGCTGAGGAAATAGCGGAGGCTTTGGTTGTGATCTTTCAAAAGTCACTGGAGTCAGGGAAAGTCCTAGATGATTGGAAAATTGCTGTTGTAACCCCCCTGTTTAAGAAAGGATCAATGCAAAAGATGGAAAATTATAGGCCGATTAGCCTAACCTCGGTAGTTGGTAAAATTCTAGAGTCCATTGTCAAGGATGAGATTTCTAAATTCCTGGAAGTGCAGAGTCAGCTTAGAACAAGTCAGCATGGATTTAGTAAGGGGAGGTCATGCCTGACAAACCTGTTAGAATTCTTTGAAGAGGTAACAAGTATGTTAGACCAGGGAAACCCAGTAGAAGTTATCTATCTAGACTTCCAAAAGGCCTTTGATACGGTGCCTCACGGGAGGCTGCTGAGCAAGGTGAGGGCCCATGGCGTTTGAGGTGAGCTACTGGCTTGGATTGAGGATTGGCTGTCTGACAGAAGGCAGAGAGTTGGGATAAAAGGCTCTTTTTCGGAATGGCAACCGGTGACGAGTGGTGTCCCGCAGGGTTCAGTGTTGGGGCCGCAGCTGTTCACCTTATACATTAATGACTTGGATGAAGGGACTGGGGGCATTCTGGTGAAGTTTGCCGATGTTACAAAGATAGGTGGACAGGCTGGTAGTACTGAAGAGGTGGGGAAGCTGCAGAAAGATTTAGACAGTTTAGGAGAGTGGTCCAGGAAATGGCTGATGAAATTCAATGTGAGTAAATGTGAGGTTTTGCACTTTGGAAAAAAAAATACATGCATGGACTATTTTCTAAATGGTGAGAACATTTGCAAAGCAGAAGTACAAAGGGATCTGGGAGTGTTGGTCCAGGATTCTCTAAAGGTTAACTTGCAGGTAGAGCCCGTAATTAAAAAAGCGAATGTAATGTCGTTTATCTCAAGAGGGTTGGAATATAAAAGCAGCGATGTGCTTCTGAGGTTTTATAAAGCTCTAGTTAGGCCCCATTTAGAATACTGTGTCCAATTTTGGGCCCCACACCTCAGGAAGGACATACTAGCCCTGGAGCGTGTCCAGCGGAGATTCATACGGATGATCCCTGCAATGGTAGGTTTAACGTATGCTGAACAGCTAAGGATCCTGGGATTGTACTCATTAGAGTTTAGAAGGTTGAGGGGAGATCTAATAGAAACTTACAACATAATGTATGGTTTAGAAGAGGGTGGACACTAGGAAGTTGTTTCCATTAGGCGGGGAGACCAGGACCCGTGGGGACAGCTTTAAAATTAGAGGGGGTAAATTTAAAACTGAAATGAGATGACATTTCTTCAGCCAGAGAGTGGTGGGCTTGTGGAATTCATTGCCACGGAGTGCAGTGGAGGCCAGGATGTTGGATGCCTTCAAGGCAGAGATTGATAAATTCTTGATCTCACAAGGAATCAAGGGCTACGGGAAGAGTGCAGGGAAGTGGAGTTGAAATGCCCATCAGCCATGATTTAAATAGCGGAGTGAACTTGATGGGCCAAATGACCTTACTTCCACTCCTATGTCTTATGGTAAGATAATTTTTAGAGGACCAAAGGATTTGGTCAGTGATGGGCGGGTCACAAGTTGATGCATTCGGAATGACAAACAGAAGGAGATCAGATGTTCATATCCAGTCTACAGAAGTCAGCTATTTAAAACAGAACACAATCATCCAGATTTGGTTCAGTAAAACCTGTGAAATGTAACTTCTTCCCTTTGTATCCTGATCCATTTACAGAATCATTGAATTGCGAAGTAAACCATTTCAGCCCGTCATACCAACTTTTCCAACATTCTATTAACATTCAACTGCCCATTTATCGGCTTTTGAAGAACCTTCATCTCAACATATAAATTACTTTGCACCTCCACAGTTTCTATTCTTTTACCATTTCAAAAATAACTTGATGGCTTTCTTGGATTTCAGGTGCAGATTTCCGCACTTTCCATATTTGATCAATCAGTTCTTTCACAGATTTGCTCAATCAGTAATCTCAAAGTATGATCCCTGGATAGGCAATGCTGTAACGTTTAATTACAGCACCATCTAAGGGACATTTCTAGAATGACAAGAGACCAGAGAACAAAGAATATCGAACAGCACACTAAAGGCCCTTCGGCCCATGATGTTGTGCCGAACTTTCACCCGAAACCCAAGGTCTGTCTAAACTTCACTCTGACCTTATACTATCATCCATATGCCTACCTAATAGCCGCTTAAATGGCCCTAATGAGGCTGACTCCACTACCCTCTCCAGCAATACATTTCATACCCCTACCACTCTTTGAGCAAAGAACCTTCCTCTGACGTCTCCCCAATATCTACCTCCACTCATTTTAAAACTATGTCCCCTCGTAACAGCTGCCTCCACCCTAGGAAAAAGTCTACAGCTGTCCACTATCTATACCTCTGATCATTTTGTACATCTCCATCAAGTCACCTCTCATCCTTCATTGTTCTAAAGAGAAAAGCACTAGCTCTCTCAACCTTTCCTCGTAAGACCTTCCCTCCATTCCAGGCAACATTCTGATAAATCTTCCCTGCACCTTTTCCAACGCTTCCACATCTTTCCTGTAATAAGGTGACCAGAACTGGACACAATACTCCAGATGTTGCCGAATCAGGCTTTTGTGTAGTTGGAGCACAATGTCACGGCTCTTGAACTCAATCCCTCTATTAATGAAAGCTAACACACCATATGCCTTCTTAACAACTGTATCCACCTGGGCGGCAGCTTTCAGGGAACTGTGAACATGAACCCCAAGATCCCTCTGCTCTTCCACACTGCCAAGAATCTTTCCGTTAACCCTGTATTCTGCTTTCAAGTTTGTCCTTCCAAAACGAATCACCTCACACTTTTCAGAGTTAAACTCCATCTGACACATTTCAGCCCAGCTCTGCATCCTATCAATGTCCCTTTGTAACCAAGAACAGCACTCCGCACTGTCTACAACGTGACCGACCTTTGTTTCATCCATGAACTTACTAATCCACCCTTTTACTCCTACATACAAATCAGTTACAAAAATCACAAATAGAAGAGGACTCAGAATAGACCCTTGTGGTATACCACTTGTAACTAAGCACCATGTTGAATATTTTCCATCCACTACCACCCTTTGTCTTCTAACGGTCAGCCAATTCTGAATCCAATCTGCCACATTTCCCGCTATCTCATGCCTCCTTACTTTCTGCATGATCCTACCATGGGGAACCTTATCAAACACCTTACTTAAATCCATGTATACCACATCCACTGCTCTACCCTCATCCAGTTGTTTGGTCACCTCTTCAAAGAATTCAGTAAGGTTTGTGAGGTGTGATCTATCCCTACAAATCCCTGCTGGCTATCACAAATCAAACTGTGCCTATCCAAGTGATCACAAATCCTATCTGTCAGAGCCCTTTCCAATAATTTTCCCACCACTGAAATAAGAAGAACATTGCTAGAGTATTCCTCCATGAACCAGATCAGATGTTTGGGCTGCTGCTGTTGCTCTATAAACTTTGTTATAAACTTCTATAACTATAAATCTTCCTATACCTTCCTGTCTGACTTATCTGACACTTGACCTCACGACCCCAGTCTACCTGATCTCTGTGGGTTGAAAGCTAATGAGCT
Organism: Stegostoma tigrinum; assembly: GCF_030684315.1. Lineage (NCBI taxonomy): Eukaryota > Metazoa > Chordata > Chondrichthyes > Orectolobiformes > Stegostomatidae > Stegostoma > Stegostoma tigrinum. Next base: position 26,344,923 of record NC_081379.1, read on the forward strand.
CCTCTTGCACATTACATCTTGAGCAGCAATGTGCAAATGAGTTAAATAGTCACCCGACTGGGCTTTCTAAGTGTCCTCTTGGCCTACAGTTTGGCTGGAACTTTCACTTTTTCCTGACTGTATATGGTGGGCTGAAAGGCTATGAGTTAAAGATGATATTCAGCAGCTGCATGAGGAAACAGCTTGTATGTGATAGGCTGAAGGGCTAAAATTGTTGATGATATTCGACGGCTGCATGAGCTTGAATGAGTCCTGCGAACCTTCCTGTGTGTGCTGGAGCTGGCACAATAACGTCTTTTTCTGTAGCTGTGTTTTCTGTATTAGCCAGCAGTTTGGTCTACTGTACTGTTTTCTATACTGGCTGTTTGTATTTCTGTATAAGAGAGAGAGTTTTCTTCCAAGTGCTGGACTTCACCTCAGACTGGGATCATGAATGGTGCCAGGAACTAGCTCAGCCTCCAGACAAGACATGGATTGAGAGGTCCCTGACATGCAGAATGGCGTGAGACTTATTATTTCTTTCCTCTCTTTTTCAGCTATTTGATAAATGTTCTTTTCTTTGTTGGCTTTTATTATTACTCAGTAAATGTTCATACTTAAGCAAATTGCTGCTGTCCAGCCTTCTCTTAACTACATTTAACTGAACCTGAAAAGAACTGCTTGGGCACATTCTGTGATTAAAGACACCGACTCTCTGACTCACAGTCTATCAGGAATCCCAAGCGCCAAGCTGATTTCAAGTGCCAACTGTGAGCACTGTGGGGTCATCTATTTGTGGAGGGACACTACCATCAAGCACCTTCATTGACTTTTGACCTTTACAACCAAAGCTTATACCTAAGACCGAGTCATTCTGATCTCCAGGGAGGCTGCGAACCTCAACCCAGATGTCTCCCAACATGCAAAATGCCCAAAGAGGCGGAAGTAGCCTTGACTGGCCACTTATGTGGCTCAATTGACTTCCCAGTGGATTTCTGAGTAGCCAGCTGTCTGGCCCTGGTGAAACAGCCCAATAGCATTCCATGCTTTATGACTAGCCTTCCCCCTTTCCGATCCATCCTCAAAAGACGTAAGTATTTACAGCCTTTAGTGTCTGTCTTAACAATGGAGTGAATGGATAGTATAATCTACAATCCAGGGAACTGAGAATGAATCAAAGACTGAAATTGACTGAAGCAAATGTAAAGTAGGAAGACAGCAAAATAAAAATAACGGCACCACGGACTGATAATCCCAAGGTCTTGATGGTCACCAAGATTTAAAGAAAGCAGTTGTGGAAAATTGCACTGGTTTAACTATATTGTTCCAATACACTTCAAATTGTTGAAAAAGAAAGCAAAAAATAAGGAATGGGACCTGTTGGTCTTACCTTTGTTGTAGGAATGTTATTGAAATCTATATTCAAGGATGCAATGACTGGGCAATAGGGATTTTTAAACGTGGGTCATATTGAATAAACCATATTGGATTATTTCAAGGAGGTAACTGAAATTGAAGACAGGGAAATGTTTATGGCAGAAGAAGGCAGTATAGTGTGTGTGTATATTCACTTTAAACATACACGATGAGTGCAGGCTCACAAATTTCGGCGTAAGAGGGCTTTGGCTACTCAGTACATTTATCAGTCACCTAAAAAATGCAATGGGCATATATCCAAGTTTACTGATGACTTATTTATTGGTCTACTCAACAGTTTGAAGTGAGCATAAAATTACACAGAAACACTGACAGATTAAATGAGAGGGGCAATCTGAAACAGATCGCAAGTGCGGGATCATCCTTTTTGGATGAAAACTGATAAATGCAAGATATATTTACATGACAAAAAGTTAATATAATAAAGCCCAGAAAGATTTTAACAATCAGTTACAAAACATAATTGAAAAAATTAATAGGAAATTTGTCTTTGCAACTTATTTTTTCACAGCCAGTGGAGTACAAGGCAAAGCTTGAGTCAGTTTTCATGGCTAGTGTTTCCTCCTGGAACAGAAAGCCAGCCAGCGGCTATAGCTTGGGGGATGCCATGCTCATCAAGTAAATTGACCAGGCAATTCTCCTGCTTTTACTGTCTGCCAAAGGATTACACATTGATAATTAATCTGTCTGGCCACACACAGTACCTTGGCCGAAGATTCGTAGAGGCATTCAAATCCAGAGATTCTGGCTCAGAGGCAGGGACATTGCCCACTGCAAGACAACCTAAATTCAAAATGTAGAGGGATTGTGAGCAGCATGTTGCACAATGCTTTTTGCTTGGGCTTAAAAACTCCCAGGCTGACCCTGGCACATGACCACTAGTGTTCTGGAAAATTCTCTGGTCTGGCATAGCTTCAAGTAATGGGGATACAACTTGCACCTTATTCCTCGTGTTCGCATTCTCAATTAGAATGTCCATTGAGAAATAATGGGAACTGTAGATGCTGGAGAATCCAAGATAATAAAGTGTGAAGCTGGATGAACACAGCAGGCCCAGCAGCATCTCAGGAGCACAAAAGCTGATGTTTCGGGCCTAGACCCTTCATCAGAGAGGGGGATGGGGTGAGGGCTGTGGAATAAATAGGGAGAGAGGGGGAGGCAGACCGAAGATGGAGAGAAAAGAAGATAGGTGGAGAGAGTTTAGGTGGGGAGGTAGGGAGGGGATAGGTCAGTCCAGGGAAGACGGACAGGTCAAGGAGGTGGGATGAGGTTAGTAGGTAGGAGATGGGGGTGCGGCTTGGGGTGGGAGGAAGGGATGGGTGAGAGGAAGAACAGGTTAGGGAGGCAGAGACAGGTTGGACTGGTTTTGGGATGCAGTGGGTGGAGGGGAAGAGCTGGGCTGGTTGTGTGGTGCAGTGGGGGGAGGGGACGAACTGGGCTGGTTTAGGGATGTGGTGGGGGAAGGAGAGATTTTGAAGCTGGTGAAGTCCACATTGATACCATTAGGCTGCAGGGTTCCCAAGCGGAATATGAGTTGCTGTTCCTGCAACCTTCGGGTGGCATCATTGTGGCACTGCAGGAGGCCCATGATGGACATGTCATCTAAAGAATGGGAGGGGGAGTGGAAATGGTTTGCGACTGGGAGGTGCAGTTGTTTGTTGCGAACCGAGCGGAGGTGTTCTGCAAAGTGGTCCCCAAGCCTCCGCTTGGTTTCCCCAATGTAGAGGGAGCCACACCGGGTACAGTGGATGCAGTATACCACATTGGCAGATGTGCAGGTGAACCTCTGCTTAATGTGGAATGTCATCTTGGGGCCTGGGATAGGGGTGAGGGAGGAGGTGTGGGGGCAAGTGTAGCATTTCCTGCAGTTGCAGGGGAAGGTGGCGGGTGTGGTGGGGTTGGAGGGCAGTGTGGAGCGAACAAGGGAGTCACAGAGAGAGTGGTCTCTCCGGAAAGCAGACAAGGGTGGGGATGGAAAAATGTCTTGGGTGGTGGGGTTGGATTGTAGATGGCGGAATTGTCGGAGGATGCTGCGTTGTATCCGGAGGTTGTTGGGGTGGTGTGTGAGAACGAGGGGAATCCTCTTTTGTCCATTGCACTGTTTGAGAGGTGGAGTGTGATTAGATTCCCAACAGTGTGGAAGCAGGCCCTTCGGCTCAACAAGTCCACACTGCCCCTTGGAGCATCTCACCCAGACCCATCCCCCTATAACCCACACACCCCTGAACACTATGGGCAATTTAGCATGGGCAACCCACCTAGCCTGCACATCTTTGGACTGTGGGAGGAAACCGGAGCACCTGGAGGAAACCCATGCAGACACAGGGAGAATGTGCAAGCTCCACACAGACAGTTACCCAAGGCTGGAATCGAACCTGGGTCCCTGGTGCTGTGAGGCTACAGTGCTAACCACTGAGCCATCGTGCTGCCCTAATCATTAGTGCGATTATATTGTCATGTAATCCCACCCTCATAAAAATTGCTATTATAGCATTTGGCCACACATCATTTACCATTGTTGAGCATTGGAGACTGTGAGAATATTGTTTTTGAAAACTTATATCCATGGTGTAATAAAACACATATTATGACATACAATGTCAGAATGCTCTGGATTCTAATTAGCTCAGGAGTTGTCAGTTTGAGATATGCCCTATTCATTAAAATGTATGTGAACTAATTGAAAAGAATATTGCAGATGCTAGAACTACTTGGCAGATTTTGCAACATCTGTGGACAGAGACACAGAATTACTGTTTTAGATTGAGCACATTTCACCAGACGTGATGCGGCAAAATTTTGTGGTGGAGGCGCTTTGCCTCAAAATGTGGGGTCAAATTTTCTGAGGATTGGCGATCTCATGCAAAAGGCCACCCCAGCCCTTCTATTTTTACAAAGAAAGAGAGCTACACAATTCTGGGAGGAGATTCTGCTCAAGCTTTCCTCAGAAATGCAGAGCCGTTCTCATGAAGGGTCTAGACCCGAAACTTCAGCCTTCCTGCTCCTAAGAAGCTGCTTGGCCTGCTGTGTTCATCCAGCTCTACACCTTGTTATCTCAGATTCTCCAGCATCTGCAGTTCCCATTATCTCTCATTGATAATTCCATTCTGACTGTTCTCTCGTAGTCTAGGAACTGCAGAGGAAGGCAAATGACATTACTCTTTTACTGGAATCAACTGCTCAATTTTGACATTCAAAGGCCCTGACAGACATTTGACTGCTGCTGTGAGATTATAAGTATACAACGTAAGCATGAGGTTAAGGTGCCATGAGGGTAGAGTGCTAAATGGGGAGGAGGAATAGAGGACCAGGTAAGCAGGATACTAGATGGTAGAGTGCCAGCTAAGTAAGATGGTAATGAGATTGTACATGAGCTAGGGAGGGGGCATGGTCTTGTGAATAGGATATCAGATGAGTACATGATGGGGTGTCATATTAAATTGCCAGCTGGGTAAGGTGCCAACTGGGGAGAGCGCGGGTCAGCTGGGTAATATACCAGATAGGTAGGGTCAAATAAATAGAGTTCCAGGTGGGTAGGCTGTCAAGTAAGTAGGTCTCAGCTGGGTCAGATACCATGGCAAGGAGATGGGATACCAAGGGGCAAGGTAAATGAAGCAGTATTTACTTTAGCTTGGAGTTGTGAGAGAAATTGGTTCTAGTGAGAGGGGGAACACTCAGGATGAGTGCTGTCCAGCAGATTGGTGGGGTGTGGTATCCATCAGGCTGGGTTTAGTAAGGGGCAGGGATGCCTGGTCGTGAAGAACTGCAAGGCTTGCGTTGGGTGGGGGGTCTGTTGTGGTTGTTGGAGTCCAGACCAGCAGAGATAGGCGCATGTGGTATCGGCAGGTATAATTGGTGGAATGTGATGTATGTTTTTGGATCAGCTTAATAATTACTTGAGTGTTAGATTGCATATTTAAGACTCTATCTTTAACTAATTATTTCACTTAATTTAATCAGAATTCTGTGAAGTTACCGATTTAAGTGGAGACCTTGGGAGGATTCCATATGTAGAGAAATGGCCCAACAGAATCTTCTTTGGGGAATGCTATGACAGGGAATTTGCAGCATGCCCTGTGTGCAACCCTTAGCTGTGTTGGATTATCTGTACCAGCTATTTCAAAATGCAAAGATCAAAGATACAGCTAGTAATAAAAACAAGGACATTAAATAAAAGTACCGGTCAAACAACAGGATATAGGATGATCATTTGTTTACTGAATCTAGATAGCAGGAAGAAGGTTTTGCAACTCGTGTGAAATGTAATAGCAATCTTGATAAAGATTAACAAAGATATAGCACTGACCCTAGGTTGGATGGCAGCACCTCTGATCAATGTGGGCACTCCATTTGCACTGTCACATACTAGGAAGGAATACCAGGTATGCAGACTATGCATCTATTGCAGCCTCCCCACTGGGCAGATTGTAACTCAGAGTAATTGCAGGAGGAGGATCCACAAGCATCTCCATCCTTAACAGCAGGGGAGCCCAACAACTCAGTGCAGAAAGCAAGGCTGAAGTATTTGCATCCACCTTCTGCCAAAAGCGCCAAGTGGATGATACCTCTTGATCTCTTCCTGAAGTCCCTAGCATTATAGTGAACTTGATTCACTTCATATGACAGCCAGGAAATGCTGAATGCACTGATGTAGGAAAGAATATTTTTCTTAACATTGCAGCTGTCAGAATGGATATTATACTCCAGAGTAAGACATATCTCTGAGCTGCTTGAGTAGAACTGCAACACTGACATCTACTCAATAATGTGTCCAGGTTGTCTGTCTGCCGTCCCCCCAAAAGAGGAACAAATCCAATCTGAGCAAGCACTGCCAGAACAGTTTATTTTTCAATCATCATTAAACTAATAAACAGTGCGATCAACAGGCACTACTTAGCAATAACCTGCTTCTCAATTTTTCAGTTTGGGTTCCATCATTGTCACACAATTTCTGGCCTTATTACATTTTTGTTGCAACCCTGAACGAAATAACTGAGCTGCAGAGATGAGGTTGTGGTTGTTGGAGACCAATCATCTTAGCTACAACATCTTTGCAAGAGTTGCAGAGGGTAACATTCTACACACAGCCATCTCTAGCTGCTTCAAAGACCTTGTGTTTATCATGAGGTCAGAAGTGAGAATGTTAGCTGTTGATTGTACGTTCAATACTACTCACCACACGCCAGATGTTTAAACAGTCCGTGTTCATTGTGATATAAGCTATGTAATAAATATAATTTATCTTAGAGGTGTTTTTTGAACTTGTGGTATGTGGGCTTTTTAACAAATATCTCTCCATATCCTTCCTACTGAAATCAATCAGTTCTCGTTAAACTTTACCTGCCACTTGTTTGTCTATTTCACCAAGCGGTCTCAGCTTTAGAAGACCTGGACTATCCTCCACGCAATTCCGAATGCTTCCAAGTTTTGCTTCATCGACAAACAATAAAATAGCATCCTCTACAGGAAGGGGGAGGTCATTAATATATAGTAGGAAAAGCGAGGAAAAGCAAAGTCGTTTAACTTTTCGCAAATTTACTTTAATACTATCTAGAACTGACGGCAACTATTCGGGATATTCAGAAGAAGGGTCCCGACCCGAAACATTAAGCTTTCCTACTCCTCTGATGCTGCTTGGCCCGCTGCTTCACACCGTGTTTATCTCAGATTCTCCAGCATCGGCAGTTCCTGCTATCTCTGTGGCAACTATTCGGGTTGTTTTAACAGCTCTTCGAAAATTAATTTCACTCTGAGTTGTAGAATGTTTAGTCATCATCGCCTTAACTGCTCATGGAGTATTTTGGACAGTAATGGTTTGTAAAGATGTCTTCAGTTCTCTCTGCCGTTTCCTTGTTTTGATTTGCTTTTAGTAATAGATTCTGTCCTGTCTATGATTTCTGCTTGAAGTTAGACTTTCCAGAAGCGGCGATTTAATTTCTGTGATGACACAGTGTGAGCTGGAGGAACACACAGCACGCCAGAGGAACAGGGCTCCACACTGCGTTATCTCTGATAACCAGCATCTGCAGTTCTTGCTACCTCTGTTTAATTTCTGTCTTTCGAAACTTCCCAGCGGTTAGATTTAGCATCTGGAGGATTTGACCGGAGCTGCAGAATCCGCATGGTGGCTTCTGCGGTTGCTTCACTTCCAGGCAGGTTGATGTTCTGCGGTATAGCAAGGAGCTAGTTAAGGTTTTAATTCTGCTCAGTCGTTTCTTCAAAACCATGGTGCCACTATGTTACATCTTCTCCTTAACGGAAATGTACTCTTTGTAAGGACTGATGAAACGATGATGTGGGATCTTTAGTTGAAGATAAGACGATATACAAATAGCGTTGGCCAGAAGACTAGAAATTGGACATGTGACACCGGTACCCGCTACTGAGTGACAAGTCATGAAGTAAAATATCTCAACCTGTCAAGGTGGTAGTGTCTGACAATTAAGATGCACCTCCTAACTGTACACAGACGTAATATCTACTGCCTCTCCTGAAAATTAGGACACTGTACAACCTGCATAGTTCATTGTCTGTAAAGGTAGAACTTTTCTGTGATTCTACTTTCATGAATTAATATGCATTTTTCAAAAGCCAAAGAAAATAAAACGTCACATGGCTTCTGGTTTGGTTAGAATATGGGCATTTCTTGCAAAACCTGCATTAACTGCACTCGCCTTGTTCTTCGGGAAGGTAGTAGAGCTCTCTAACTTTAGGGTCACAGAGTCATCCAGCAAGAAACAGACCCTTTGATCCACTTGTCCATAATGTCAACGTTTCCTAAACTGAACTTGTCCCCTTGGCCTGCATTTCGCTCATATCCCTCTAAATCTTTCTTTTCCATGTATCTGTCCAAATGTCTTTTAAATGTTGTAATTGTACCTGCCTCTACTGCTCTGGCAGCTCACTCAGAATACACACCACCTTATGTGAAAAAGTTGCCCTTTTAAATCTTCCCACTTTCACCTTGAACCTATGCCCTGTAGTTTGGGGTTTTCCTATTCCAGGAAAAAGACCTGGGCTATTCACCCTATCCATGCCCCTCATGATTTTATAAACCTCTACAATGTTACCACCCCTCAGGCTCTCGTCTCCAAGAAAAAAGGTCCCAGCCTATCCAGGCTCTCCTTACAACTCAAACCCTCCAGTCTCAGTAACATCCTTGTAAATCTGTCGCTAGCTCAGCTCACAAAAGCTCTCACCTATCCCTTTGTTACTTGATCAGATTTAAGTATTCCAATTCACACCTGATGAAGCCTTCCACATTGTACACTTAGCAAACCTGAGGTCAGCAACATCTCAGATAACAAAGTGTGAAGCTGGATGAACACAGCAGGCCAAGAAGCATCTCAGGAGCACAAAAGCTGACGTTTCGGGCCTAGACTCTTCATCAGAGAGGCCGAAACGTCAGCTTTTGTGCTCCTGAGATGCTGCTTGGCCTGCTGTGTTCATCCAGCTCCACTCTTTGTTATATTGGATTCTCCAGCATCTGCAGTTCCCATTATCTCTGGTCAGCAAAATCTCCACTGCCTGTCACCTAACTCTCACCATTGTATTTATCTACCACACAGTATTCAGTTATTTACATTCAATCAGTGATTGCATCCTGGTTAGAGCTAGTGTTCTCTCTAATTTGCTTATTGGCTGCGTAGGCCTCTGAGGCTGGTACTTAGCAGCCATTTCCCGAGCTGGAATTTAATGCCACGATAAGTACACCAATTGCAGATCATGCAGCCATGCAGCTTACCATGCATATTGGTTTGAACGACAAAAACAAAGTTGCTGGAAAAGCCCAGCAGGTCTAACAGCATCTGTGAAGGAAATAACAGAGGTAACATTTCAGGTCTGGTGACCCTTCCTCAGAACTGATGGTGGCTGGGAAAACATCAGTTTATATGCAGAAAATAGGGAAGTGGGTGGGGTAGATAGGAAACAATAGAATAGAACCCAAAGAGAGAGAAAGACAGTTGGACAGACAAAGGAGTTGATAACGATCAGGATGGGGTGGTGAACAGTGTTAATGGGTACTGTTAGTGACTAACAACAGGGGGTGTGTAGTAGCAGGCTATGTGGTAACAAGGCCTGGTGTGTGGGGTAGGGGGCTGGGACACGGGAGAGTTTAAGCCTGAAAATTATTAAATTCAATATTGACTCTGAAAGGCTGTAGGGCCCCCAAGCGGAAAATGAGGTGTTGTTCCTCCAGCGTGCTTTGGGCATCGCTGAAACTTTGCAGCAAGCCAGAGACAGAGATGTTGGCCAGGGAGGAGGGTGGTGCATTAAAGTGGGAGGCAACAGATAATTCAGGGTCTTTTTTACAAGCAGAACGTAGATGCTTTGCAAAGCAGTCGCCAAGCCTACGCTTTGTTTCTCCAATGTAGAGGAGACCACATTGTGAGCAGCAAATGTAGTAGACTAAATTCTGGAATGTGCAGGTGAAGTGCTGCTTCACCTGGAAGGTATATTTGGGCCTTTGGATACTGGGGAGGGAGGAAGTAAATGGGCAGGTGTTGCACCTCTGATGGTTACAGTGGAAGGTGCCGTAGGGATGTTGGGAAGAGTTGGGCGGTGAAGGAAGTGTGGACCAGGGTCCCAGATGGAACAATCCCTGCGGAAGAAGGAACTGTTCTGAGGTGGGGTCACCGGACTCAAACCGTTAACTCTGACTTTTTCATCATAGATACTGCTAGACCAGCTGAGCTTTTCCAGCAACTTCTGCTTTTTAAAAACTATATAAAGTTAAGAACAGCGAATCAAAAAACATCTGGTCAAGGAACAGCAAGTCAGGGAGCAACCAGACAAAGGAAGCTGTTAGAAGGTTCCATAGGGATTCCTCAAATCATGGTACAATCTAAACTGAAACAGATTAAATTGAGATCAGTTATTAGAATCCCTACAGTGTGGAAACAGGCCTTTCGGCCCAACAAGTCCACACTGAACTTCAGAACGTCCCACCAAGACCCATCCCCCTATAACCCACCTAATCTACACATCCCTGAAGACTATAGGCAATTTAGCATGGCCAATCCACCTAGCCTGCCCATCTTTGGGCTGTGGGAGGAAACCGGAGCACCTGGAGGAAACCCACGCAGACACGGGGAGAATGTGCAAACTCCACACAGGCAGTCGGCCGAGGCTGGAATCAAACCCGGGTCCCTAGTGCTGTGAGGCAGCAGTGCTAACCACTGAGCCACCGTGCCGCACTTAAATATTATGTTTGTATAAGAAGTTTATTACTTTTTGTCAATTAGCTGGAAGCAGGTGACTCTATTGAAATGACACAATGCTTTCCACTGTTACCAAATTTAATAAGCTCTCAGATTGCAAGGCCGAGCAAGATTTGGGAGAACAAACAAGCAATGTCAATGATTAGCTAGTCATGAATGTACGACTGATGTCATTTTAAGAGCAATGCAGTATTGATGAACAGATTGCTATGTTAGATTCAAATCTGGTGTGAAATGCTGATGTCACTTCGAAGTGACAAGTTCAATCAGAATATCTGGCTTTCTTTGCAGAAACAATTCTCAGTAATTGTGGCAGTGATCATACTAGGCCTGAAGCAATCCTCAAAAAATGAGGAAGTGAGCATGTTAGTTTCACGAGCTTCAGTGTCTCCAGACTGTGAAAGCCAGCACTGAAAAAGGAAGACCAATGTCCAACAATTCAAAATACCGCAAGAAAGAAACTGACTGTCTCAGAGATTCTGAAGAAATTGTTAGTTCAACAGGAAGACATCTTCTGCTAAGGAAATTCAAGAGATTAAAGGTTGTGCAATTTAAAAGGATCTTCAGGAACGGTCAGGAAAAGAGTCAAAGACAATGAATTTCCACTCAGCAAACCACCAGGCTTCCAACTCCAAAGAAATATGTCCAGGAGAATAATGATACCTCCAGATCATCTGAATTTGTGAACTCAGAGAATTGGAAAGAGCAGATGTACCAATAACTGCAATATATAAACACCATATATAATATTACATATAAAAAAAAACTTGGTTGGTGGGGGGTGGTAATTGAAATTGTGCCTAAATCTGAAATGATCTGAAACGGTTACTATTGAGGAACCACAATCAAACGCCGCCTCAAACCACCATCCACTATGACAATATCATATGGACTTGTAAGTAAAGCAGTTTAGGATCTTAAAGGAGTGAGACTTAACAACTACTCCTCCACAAAGTCTCTTTAACAATGCCTATCATATCAATGTAACCTATAACCAGTTACTAACTCGCAGTGTGCAACTGGTTCTGATGAAGGGTCACTGGGATTGAAACATTGACTCTGCTTTCTCTTCACAGATGTTGCCAGACCTGTTGAGTTCTCCAGCAATTTCTGTTTTTGTATATTTGTATAGTTTGTTAACTGCAAGAAATTCTTCTAGTTAGAGCAGGAAATTGTTTTCCTCTACCACAGTTGACCAAACAGGCCTTTTCTTTCCTACACTTAGAGGAAGTGGTGACAGCTGCCTTCATTTAGAAAAGCAGCTCATCCAATGAAGTGAACTGACATGCCCATTTAACAGTCCATTCAGCCTATTTTGCCTTTATCAGATCTCAAAGAACTACCATTTAGTCACACTCACTGCCCTTCTGCCATAGCTCAATAGTTTTTTTCTCTTTAAAGGTTCCAACAGTTCCTTCTCAAAAATTGTTCTTTAATTGCTTCAATATTTCAATAACTTGCAGACAAGAAAAACTCCTTTTTTACCTGACACTCTTTTCAGTTTGTTTAACCTACAGATTAATGAGCAACAGAGTGAAACAGTTAACAACTGTGTAGTGGTTGTTTACTGCATTCTTATTGTACATCAGCTGTGTACAGTTCCATCGCTGCCAGGGACATAGGTTGAAAAAGGGTTGAGGTTCTGAAGAGAGAATATAGGAAATTAGGCAGGAGATTATAAAGTAGGACCTCACTGGTGTAATATCTGGATTTCTCCCAGTGCCGTGTGCTGTAGGTGTTGGAATGGGAGGATAGAGCTGATGAATGCATAACTGTGTTGCTGGGGCAGGGAACAGGGATTCACATTTTTGGATCATTGGCATCTCTTCTGGGGTAGAAGTGTCCTACATAAGAAGGATGGATTACATATGAATTGGAAGGGGATCAATATCCTGGAATGGAGATTTGCTCATTCTAATTGGGAGGCTTTAAATTAGTAAGGGGGTGCAGGGCACAACTGAAAGAGATTGTGAGAGAAGAGGTAAGTCTGAGGCTGATACTGATGAGAAGAAGAACAAATCAAATAATCAAGGCAAGCAAAAACAAAGCAGAGAATGAAGTAAGTCTGATAAATTAAACTGCATTCATTTCAATGCAAGCGGCCAGCCAGGGAAGGCAGATAAACTCAGGGCATGGTTGGCAACATGGGATTGGGATATCATAGTTATTCCAGAAACATGGCAGAGGGATGGACAGGACTGGCAGCTTAATGCTCCAGGGAGAGAAGCTAAATGAAGGATAGAAAGAGGGTCAAGAGAAGAGGGGAGTGGCATTTTTGGTTAGAAAAACATTATAGATGTACTTAGAGAGGATATTTCTGGGAGTATGTCTAGTGAAGTTATTTGTGTAGAACTGAGAAAAAAGAAAAGGATGATCATCATATTGGGATTGTTCCATAGGCTTCCCAATTGTCAGCAGGAAATTGAGAAGCAAATTTGTAAAATCTCAGATATCTCTACGAATGCTAGGCTTGTAATGGGAGGGGATTTTAACTTTCCAAACATAGGCTGATACTGCCATAGTGTTAAGGGCTTGAATGGAGATGAATTTGTTGTGTGTACAGGACAATTTTCTTATTCAGTATGTGGATTTGTCAGCAGAGAAGGACCTTTTCTTGGAAAATAAGGCAAGACAAGTGACTGAAGTGTCACTGAGGGAGCATTTTGCGGCCGATGAAAATAATTCTATTTTTTTTAAAATAGCTGTGGAAAAGGATAGATCGGATCTAAAAAAATCAAAGTTCTAAATTGGAGTAAAGTCAGTTTTTATGGTATTAGGCAAGAACTTTCCAAACTTGATTTGGAGAAGCTATTCACAGGCAAAGAGACAGTGGGAGGCTTTCAAAAATGAGAAAGTGACAGTTCAGAGACAGTATATTTCTGTTAGTGTGAAGAGCAAGACTGGGAGGTATCGGGAATGCTGGATGACTTGAGAAACTGAGACTCTGGTTGAGGAAAAGACAAAGGCATATGGTAGGTATTGACATCTGGGATAGAGTGAATCTTCATGGAGTATAATGGCAGCAGGAGTATACTCAGGAGGGACATCAGAAGGGCAAAATGGGGACATGCTATAGCTTTGGCAAATAGGGTTAAGAAGAATTCAAAGACATTTTACAAATACCTTATGGGCAAAAGAATAATTAAGGAGAGAACAGATCCCCTTAAAGATCAACAAGGACCTCTATGTGTGGAGAGATTGTGGGAACTGCTGATCCTGGAGAATCTGAGATAATAAGGTGCAGAGCTAGATGAACAGAATAGGCCAAGCAGCAGCAGAGGAACAGGAAAGCTGACATTCCAGGTCTGGACCCTTCTTCAGAAAGATTTCTGAAGAAGGGTCCAGACCCAAAACGTTTGCTTTCCTGTTCCTCTGATGCTGCTTGACCTGTTCTGTTCATCTAGCTCTGCACCTTGTTACCTCTATGTGTGGAGATGGGTGAGATACTAGAGTGTTTTGGGTCAGTATTTACTGTGAAGAAATACAGAACTTGGAGAAATAAACAGTGATACCTTGAAATGTGTCCATATTACAGTGGAGGAGGGGCTGGATATCATAAAATGCATAAAGATGAATAAATCACCAGGACTTGATCAGGTGTATCATGACACTTTGTGGGTGGCTAGGTAAATGATTGTCCGGCCCCTTTCTGAGATATTTATGTCATTGATAGCCATGGTGAGATGCAGGAAGACTGGAGGGTGCTTTTATTTAAGAAACATAGTAAGGAAAAGTCAGGGAACCATAGACCGGTGGATCTGACGTCAGTGATGGATATGTTTTTGGAAAGGATTCTGAGGGATTGGGTTTACCTGTATTTGGAAAGGCATGGACTGATTAAGGATAATCAACATGCCTTTGTGTGGGAAATCATGTCTCAACTAACTTGACTAAGACTTTTGAAGGAGAGACAAGATTGATAGAGGCAGAAACAAAAATAAAGTTGCTGGAAAAGCTCAGCAGGTCTGGCAGCATCTGTGGAGGGGAAAACAGAGTTAACGTTTAGGTCCAGTGACCCTTCCTCAGAACTTCCTCAGAGCTCTGACGAAGGGTCACCGCACCCGAAACGTTAACTCTGTTTTCTCCTCCACAGATGCTGCCAGACCTGCTGAGCTTTTCCAGCAACTTTGTTTTTGTTTCTGATTTAAGCATCCGCAGTTCTTTTGGTTTTTATTTGACAGAGGCAGAGCAGTGGATATTGCCTAAATGCATTTCAGCAAGGCATTTGACAAGGTTCCACATGTTAGACTGATTAGCAAGGTTAGACCACATAGAATCCAGGGACATCTAGTCATTTGGATACAAAATTGGCTTGAAGGTAGGTGACAGAGGGTGATGATTTTCAGACAAGACCAGTGGTGTGCTGCAAGAATTGGTGCTAAGTCCAGAGCTTTTTCACATCTATATAAATGATTTGGATGTGAATGTAGGAGGTATGGTTATTAAGTTTGCAGATGACACCAAAATTGATGGTGCAGTGGACAGTGAAGAAAGTTATCTGAGAGTACAGTTGGATGTTGATCAGTTGGGCAGGTGCGCAAGGAGTTTAATTTAGATAAGTGTGAGGTGTTGAATATTGAAAAGACAAATCAGGTCAGGATCTGTGTATGTGCGCTTAATGCAAAGGTCCTGGGGAGTGTTGCTGAGCAAAGAGACCTTGTGACACAGGTTCATAGTTGCTTGAAAGTGGAATCACAGGTAGACAGGCTAGTGAAGAAGGTGATAGTGGGAACTGCAGATGCTGGAGAATCCAAGATAACAAATTGTGAAGCTGGATGAACACAGCAGGCCAAGCAGCATCTCAGGAGCACAAAAGCTGACGTTTCGGGCCTGGACCCTTCATCAGAGAGGGGGATGGGGAGTGGGTTCTGGAATAAATAGGGAGAGAGGGGGAGGCAGACCGAAGATGGAGAGAAAAGAAGATAGGTGGAGAGGAGAGTATAGATGGGGAGGTAGGGAGGGGATAGGTCAGTCCAGGGAAGACAGACAGGTCAAGGAGGCAGGATGAGGTAGTAGGCAGGAAATGGAGGTGCGGCTTGAGGTGGGAGGAAGGGATGGGTGAGAGGAAGAACAGGTTAAGGAAGCGGAAACAGACTGGGCTGGTTTTGGGATGCAGTGAGGGGAGGGGACGAGCTGGGCTGGTTTTGTGATGCAGTGGGGGGAGGGGAAGAACTGGGCTGGCTTTGGGATGCAGTGGGGGAAGGGGAGATTCTGAAGCTTGTGAAGTCCACATTGATACCATTGGGCTGCAGGGTTCCCAAGCGGAATATGAGCTGCTGTTCTTGCAACCTTCGCGTGGCATCATTGTGACACTGCAGGAGGCCCAGGATGGACATGTCATCTGAGGAATGGGAGGGGGAGTTAAAATGGTTCGTGACTGGGAGGTGCAGTTGTTTATTGCGAACCAAACTGAGGTGTTCTGCAAAGCAGTCCCCAAGCCTCCGCTTGGTTTCCCCAATGTAGAGGAAGCCACACCGGGTACAACGGATACAATCTACCACATTGGCAGATGTGCAGGTGAACATCTGCTTAATATGGAAGGTCATCTTGGGGCCTGGGATGGGGGTGAGGGAGGAGGTGTGGGGGCAAGTGTAGCACTTCCTGTGCTTGCAGGGGAAGGTGCCGGGTGTGGTGGGGTTGGAGGGGAGTGTGGAGCGGACAAGGGAGTCGCGGAGGGAGTGGTCTGTCTGGAAGGGAGACTAGGGTGGGGATGGAAAAATGGCTTGGGTGGTGGGGTCGGATTGTGGATGGCGGAAGTGTCGGAGGATGATGCCTTGTATCCGGAGGTTGGTGGGGTGGTATGTGAGAACAAGGGGAATCCTCTTGGGGCAGTTGTGGCGGGGGCAGGGTATGAGGGATGTGTTGCGGGAAATGCAGGAGACGTGGTCAAGGGCGTCCTCAACCACTGTGGGGGGAAAGTTGTGGTCCTTGAAGAACGTGGACATCTGGGATGTGCAGGAGTGGAATGCATCATCCTGGAAGCAGATGCGGCAGAGGAAATGGGAATAGGGGATGGAATTTTTGCAGGAAGGTGGGTGGGAGGAGGTGTATTCTAGGTAGCTGTGGGAGTCAGTGGACCTGCCCTGGTCGACCCATTGTCTCAGCCTGTTCCTGCCCCACCGAACTCATCTCCACCTATCTGGACTCCATTTTCTCCCCTTTGGTCCAGGAACTCCCTACCTACGTCCGTGACGCCAACCACGCCCTCCACCTCCTCCAGAACTTCCAATTCCCAAGCCCCCAAAACCTCATTTTCACCATGGACACCCAGTCACTATACACTTGTATTCCTCATGCAGATGGCCTCAAGGCGCTCCGCTTCTTCCTGTCCCGCAGGCCCAACCAATCCCCCTCCACCGACAGCCTCGTCCGCCAAGCCGAACTCGTCCTCACACTCAACAACTTCTCTTTCGATCCCTCCCACGTCCTACAGACAATGGGGGGTGGCCATGGGTACCCGCATGGGCCCAAGCTATGCCTGCCTCTTTGTAGGTTATGTGGAACAGTCCCTCTTCCGCATCTACACAGGCCCCAAACCCCACCTCTTCCTACATTACATTGATGACTGTATTGACGCCACCTCTCGCTCCCAAGAGGAGCTTGAGCAGTTCATCCACTTCACCAACACCTTCCACCCCAACCTCAAGTTCACCTGGGCCATCTCCAACACATCCCTCACCTTCCTGGACCTCGCAGTCTCCATCTCAGGTAACCAGCTAGAAACTGATGTCCATTTCGCCCACTGACTCCCACAGCTACCGAGAATACATCTCCTCCCACCCACCCTCCTGCAAAAATTCCATCCCCTATTCCGAATTCCTCCGCCTCCGCCGCATCTGCTCCCAGGATGACGCATTCAATTCCTGCACATCCCAGATGTCCACGTTCTTCAAGGACCACAACTTTCCCCCCACAGTGGTCGAGAAGGCCGTTGACCGCGTCTCCCACATTTCCTGCGACACATCCCTCACACCCTGCCCCCACCACAACCGCCCAAGAGGATCCCCCTCGTTCTCACATACCACCCCACCAACCTCCGGATACAACGCATCATCCTCTGACACTTGTGCCATCTACAATCCGACCCCACCACACAAGCCATTTTTCCATCCCCACCCTTGTATACCTTCCGGAGAGACCACACTCTCCGCGACTCCCTTGTCCGCTCCACACTCCCCTCCAACCCCACCACACCCGGCACCTTCCCCTGCAAACACAGGAAGTGCTACACTTGCCCCCACACCTCCTCCCTCACCCCCATCCCAGGCCCCAAGATGACCTTCCATATTAAGCAGATGTTCACCTGCACATCTGCCAATGTGGTATACTGTATCCGTTGTACCCGGTGTGGCTTCCTCCACATTGGGGAAACCAAGCGGAGGCTTGGGGACCGCTTTGCAGTACACCTCCATTTGGTTCGCAATAAACAACTGCACCTCCCAGTCGCGAACCATTTTAACTCCCCCTCCCATTCCTCAGCTGACATGTCCATCCTGGGCCTCCTGCGGTGCCACAACGATGCCACCCGAAGGTTGCAAGAACAGCAACTCATATTCTGCTTGGGAACCCTGCAGCCCAATGGTATCAATGTGGACTTCACAAGCTTCAGAATCTCCCCTTCCCCCACTGCATCCCAAAGCCAGCCCAGTTCTTCCCCTCCCCCCACTGCATCACAAAACCAGCCCAGCTCGTCCCCTCCCCCCACTGCATCCCAAAACCAGCGCAGTCTGCCTCCGCTTCCCTAACCTGTTCTTCCTCTCGCCCATCCCTTCCTCCCACCTCAAGCCGCACCTCCATTTCCTGCCTACTACCTCATCCCGCCTCCTTGACCTGTCCGTCTTCCCTGGACTGACCTATCCCCTCCCTACCTCCCCACCTATACTCTACTCTCTACCTATCTTCTTTTCTCTCCATCTTCCGTCTGCCCACTCTCCCTATTTATTCCAGAACCCTCTCCCCATTCCCCTGTCTGATAAAGGGTCTAGGCCTGAAACATCAGCTTTTGTGCTCCTGAGATGCTGCTTGGTCTGCTGTGTTCATCCAGCTTCACACTTTGTTATCTATTGAAGAAGGTGTTTTGTACACTTGCCTGTATCGGTTAGTGCATTGAGTATAGAAATTTAGATGTCATATTGTGGCTGTGCAGGACACTGGTTTGGTGACTTTTGGAATGCTGTATTCAATTCTGGTCTCCTGGTGATGTTGTTTGAAAGATGTTGTGAACCTTGAAAGGGCGCAGAAAAAGTTTACAGGGATGTTGCCAGGGTTGAAGAGTTTAAGCTTAGGGAGAGGCTGAACAGGCTGGGGCTATTTTCCCTGGGGTGTCGAAGGCTGAGGGGGTGACCTTATAGAAGTTTATAAAAT